>NC_088174.1:15177500-15487500 GCF_028769735.1 Zonotrichia leucophrys gambelii | reverse complement strand
ATAATAAATAACACCAGATCCAGGTGAGAGCTGCGGGAAGCAGGCAAACCCAGACCTGCGCCCTGACACGGATCCAGCTCCTCACACTCGAGCTTGTCTCTGCGGCAGGAAGAATAAAAGATCTAAAACTGGTTTTCCATGCCTCATAACAGAATCTACTCTTAAGAAGTAACACTGGCAGGGCTGGTTTTGTTTTCCAAAGAGGTTTATATTTTTATTTAAATGCATCACCCCACTATTCTCTGATAAATAAGGAATATACCCCAGTAGGGAGACGCTCCAAGCACCCTTTGCTCCTCAGGGGCTCATCAGAAGAGGAGACATCACAAAACCAGAACTGCTGATAATTCAACAAAAGCAGCTTGGTGCACTTTCAATTCTCTGGCTACCACAACAAAAGTTGCATTTTTGATGGCAAATCCATGCATGCAGTGTGTACAGCACACACTGCTCACTGTGCCACAGCCTCACATCCAGAGCTGCCCCCGAATTATGATTCTTTAATGCACAAATATAAATGTATATAACGTAGAAATCTAAAGAGAGGATCTCTCTGGAAGCCCTGTGCAATTGCAATTTCCATTTTGCTGCCCCTGGAGGCTCCATCTGAAGTTCACAAGCAGATACGTGAGCATCTTGCCAGAGCAAAGGATGTTATTCCTGCAGTGTTGTGACAGAAAAATCCCCTCTGGGGGTCCCAGGGCCCCGTTCCTCTCCCCCAGGGCAGGCACAGAGAAGGAAAGGTGGCCCTAAATCCCACTGCCAGCATTCCTGGGCTGCAAGGATTGCACAAACTCCTTCAGTGAAGCCACTGTGCAGGATTCAGGAACTCTGAGAAATGAAAGAGTTAGAAAATGCCAGGCAGGGAGGAAATCTGCCTGGATAAGCTTGAAGGGTTTTTTTTTTGTTTCATTAATTTAAAAATCATTCAGAAACACATTCATGTATCATGTGAACCAAATAAAACAGCTCTGAGAAGCTTCCACATGATGGAAGCGCATCAACTTCTTACAAGATGTTAAAAGGCATTAAAGACAACCATCAACAGTTACTGACTTACTGGCAAACCTTTCCTTTAAAAACGACATTTTGAGTACAGATTTTCCTGCTGTAGGAAGAAGCAGCTCTGATGTTCACAATTGTCTTTTATTTTTTTGCATCTGCAGGTTTTCAAGGAGTGAGTACACAGAAAATAGCAGAGGTTTTGTCATCCCTGCTGCCAAAAACTCCACCTGCACGAGAGATGTGCAACAGGAGCAGGGTTCTCCTGGAATTTAATGGATCTGACACACTTGATCACAAACAAGTAGGTGACAGACTGTGAAATAATGGAAATAGGGAGGCACTGCTGCCTCTGCCAGGCAGAGCTGCCACTGAACTTTGTTCTTCATAAAACTTTCTGTAAATGTTCTTTCCTTTCTGAATTCCTGCGGCTCCCAGAGTCACCAAAACATGGAGAAAACAACCTGAGCATTGCCACACTTGTTTATCCCAGCACTGTGCTTCAGAGGAGTTTGGGACGGCTCCTGTTCTCTTCACTGGAAGGTAAAATTGCAGTGTTTCCTCTTGAATAAAGGATTTACCATGACATTGCAGCACCACTTACCTGCAGGGCCAGAGGCTTCCACCTGACATTCTTCAGAAGGGCAGGAGCAGAAACCAGGGTATTCTGAGGACGTTTTTTCAAGGTTAAAATCACTCCATTTGGGTCTTCCCACAGTGCATTTACTAGGTTCTTTAACTGCCAGCCAACCTAAGGAAAAAGTCCATAATTGAATTTTGAAAGCTTTCCATTTAAGTTGAAATGTGAAGGAAATGTTCTGTTAACCAGCAAGGTCTATTACAGCCTGCTCCTTGCAAACACAAGCGGTTTTTATAAACCCTGTTGCACTCAAATCATGCTGCTGCAGCTGGATTTTTATCTTTCTTTTCTTTAGTCATGTTCCTGAACAAAATAAGGCAGAAGTGAACACTGTCACCCTTTCAATAACTTGTGAGATCATGGAAAATTTTAAATCAGAAGGTGAGGTCTAAAGTCATGAAATCATTTCAGTCTGAGCTCTGAGTTTTAACAGGGAGTGCTGAGGAGGGAGCCAGACTGTGCTGGAACAACAAATGCAGCATGTATGTGAGAGCTGCAAGCCCCTGCCTGGAGATAAATGATCATTTATTGGTTTATCTGTACAGCCCTGGGCACAGCTGAGCCTCCAAGTTACTGTAAATTGCAAACAGAGCCATAACAAAGGAAATCACTGGTACTGTAAGGATGTGCCACTCAGAAAAAAAAAAAAAAACCCAAAACTTAGAGACATTTCTTGATTATTTAAATAGGAATTTTGAATTATTATATTATTATGAATTATTTATGCGCAAAGCAAGAAAATTTATTTTTAGGGCTTTTCTCTTGCCCCTGCCTTTTCTGTCCCACTCAGAGCAGATTTTAGAGCAGTAGTTCATGGCCATGGTAAAGACCTGCCATAAATGCTGTGACTGCCACAAATCTGACAGAGCTGCACTGCAGGAATTGGGATGCTGTGTCCACACAATTCCCAGACAACCTTCCCAAGCAGCTGCACCAGCCCTGACATGAACCTGTGAGAATGGAAAGTTCAGTGAATCCCAGAACAGCACCAACACATGCAAGCACTAAATATTTTTATACTGGCCATGTTAGACCTGCCAGGGTTCACCAATAACATTTTAATCATAGTTTATCATCTGACCAGAGAGTGAATTCCCACTGCTATTAAAAAGCAGGACAATAAATTATTTAGGTGCTCAGGCACAGAACATCTGCGTTCACCCCCTTGTTATATCAGGTGGAGTTTGTAATGACTTCCTCTTAGAGGAAGATAATATCTGATTACAAAAAGGTGAAGGGAAAATAGAAAACAACCTCCAAGAGATTGGAACTAAAATCCTTTCCTAAGAGCTGGAGAGAATTTGGGATATGACTGTCAGGTTCCAAGCTGCCTCCACAGAGGGCCAAAGCCAGGATCCCACTGTGAGCATCCCCCTGGGACAGAACTGCAAGATGTGTTGGAATTCCAAAAAGGATTTTTAAAAGCTTTTAAAAGTTCTGTTCTATTTTTAATGCTGCTGTTCTATTGAAAACTTTCTAAAAATGCACTGGCCACAGGAAACCAGACAACAGCAGCAATTGTAAATAGGGCACATCCAGACAAATGCAAGGATGGCAACTTGCATCCCAAAAAACTCCTCCAGTTTGGGCTGTGTTTATAAAAGCACAGGGCCCATATATTTTTTTTTCTTTTACTCAATTACAGAAATGAAGTGGAACTCTCCCTGATTTTTATAGATTGATGTAATTTTCAGATTGCCGAAATCCTTAGAGTTCCATGGGCTCCTTTTAGAAAAGAATGATAAATAATTAAGTGAAGGATAAATTATTCCAATGAGAACCTTAATGACAAAACCATTAAATACCAAGATCTATCAGAGCACCGTCTGCACTCATTACTACTGGGCAATGATAAAATGCTCTCAGGAATTTGGACAACTTATTATAAATTGTATTGCTAAAAATAGCTTTGAAAAAAGAGAAGTCATTACAGTGGATTAAAAATCTTGGTTGAAAACCAGTCCTTGAGTCAGATTTTGACATTTACTCCTAAAGAATCAGTCTTTAAAGCAATTACTGATTTCTAGCTCTGATAAGAAGCATTTTTCACAAAGGTATTTTGCTCCTTTAAGATTTTTAGAACATACAGTCAAAACTGAATTCTACCAAATGGGTAAAGATATTTCAGCAAGGAACATTAGAACATTGAGGAAATAAAAGACCAATGTGATACTTTTTATTTTCCTCCATAAATTAAAATGGATGCTAATTTAGATGCTAAAGATGGCAGAAACACAGAAGAATGCAAAAGAATTCACTCAAAATGGTCAGAGACAGATGTTTGAAATTTTCATAGTTTACGATTAAGATTGCCACAATCATTAAGTTTTGTTTTTACATCCTCAGTGTTGAAAAACAAAATCAGACAAAAGAAACCTGTGGCCTCCTGTCTGTATTAAAGTATTTGTTAGTTTTCTCATAGAAACTATATGGTGGAAAATTAAGAATACAGCAACTTTTAAAAAATTAGTTCCAAAAGTATTAATTGCTAAAACAATAAATTCCTTTACCAGGAAATTCCACAATGCTGAGGTAATTTTGTAGACCCAAACCTGATAATTTTGTAGCTGGGACTCCTTAACTAATATGTTGAGAAAAACATGAAAAGCATAACCCATTTTCATTAACAGCTAAGCAGTGATTTTTAGTTCTCCAATAACTTCTTTAGACTCTCCTCATAATGACTTTGCTCCTTCTCATTCAGAAGATCTGGATTTGCATGAATGGGATTTGGAAAGCATCCTCCCAGCAGCAGGGATTTCAGCATTGTTATAAATCCCAACTCTGCTCATGCTTTTCTCCCTTTTCAAAAGGAAGCCTACCTGCCTGGGGATGACTCACTGTAGAAAAATTTATACAAAAAGTTCCTAATGCTACAGATGGACACAAAAATTATAAAAAAATCAGTGCATTTTTGGGTGTCTGCAGAGGCATGAAGTGCATGATATATTTGTCTATGAAAGGAATTGAGAAAACAGCTGAACTGTGGAACAGGGTGGTGTTTATCAGAGGATTCCAGAGGTCTGGGCCTCCAGAGCAGTTATTCACCTCCCTGCCAATTGCTTCCAAACACATTGTACCTATTTATTATAGTAGGAATTCAAAAATAAAAATTAGCTCAGATGGTGGAGCTGGGCATGCGCAGGGGACAGAGATCTGCTCCTTTCTCTGCTTTCCCTGAAACTTCTGGGGACAAGGCAGGAATGGGCTCCCCAGTTCCTTCACTGCCTTACCAAACCCTGTCAGGACTCTGGAAAATGGAAAAGTTTTAATACAGAGTAATAAAAGTTTAAATACAGAAATACTGAGTGTCCCTCACAGCAGGAAGGGAGGCTACACCTGAATTTGCCTGGGGGATTTGTGCCTGCTCTGCTCACTGCATCACCTGGGGTAGGGAGACACAGAGCAATAACTAACAGGAATTTAAAAGCTCCCTTTTCAGGCATTTGGTCTGGAAATCAGTTGTGCCAAATATTTTCTAAATATTTATATCCTACTATATTGCACAGCACCTGAAAACAACTAATTCTGCTCTGACTGCACTAACCCCTCACAGGAACCAGGACAGATGTTTCCCCTCATGACTCTTCAAATACATAAGCAAAGCCATCTGTATATTTACTTGAACCTGCAAAGTTTGACCTCTCTTCATATTTGCATTAAAAAAAAAAAAACCCAGCTGGTGTAAACCCAACTTTTTTTAAGGAAGCAGACTATCAGCTTTTCATATTTTAAGTAATTCACTTTGCCTCATTAGGGAATTAATCAAGAGAGCTGGTTTGATTAAGATGGAAATCAGAAATTATTATTAGACAAAAATGTGCTGGAAGATCATAAGACTTTTCTGTCACTGAAGGGGAAGCTCGTCATTAACACCTGTAGCTGATTCACTCTCATTAATATTCGAGCTGCTCCTAACAAGAATTGATGATTTAAAACCAAATGTTCTCCCATTATCTTACAGAGTTATTTTCATTAACCAACGGAGAAACACAGCAAGAATCCAAGAAGGAGCAAGATCTACTGCTGGAAGAGAGGCTTTGCTGAGCCCTTCTGAAAGGCTGGGTCTGGAGAAGAAGTGACATGTGGCACTTTGTTTGGAAACAGAAGGACATCTTTTGGGGAAGAAGTTCAAATTCTCATGACAGCTTTTGTCCTTTTTTTTTCCCCCTGCTCGCATTTCCCAACCCAGAGTGTGCTGAAACACAGATGGTGTGACCTGGCTCTGCATTTACAGAATTACCTCCACCTAAAATGAGCTCTCATTAGGACTCATATTTACAATTCAGCAAACAGACACCGAGGGTATTAATTCAATGACTGTCTTCACACAAATAAATTAGTGCTGAAATGATTTCATTGTGCCAGGCTCTTGACACACTTAATTTCAAGCATGTAATTTGACAGTGAAGAGTATGAAAGGGCATTAGGCTGCTGAGCATGTACTTGGAATCAAAGTATATTTGGGGTTTGAAGGGACATTTTAAGGACATTCTCAAGTGGGTGGCTCAGAGCCCTGTCCAACCTGGCCTTGGACACTTCCAGGGATGGGGCAGCCACAGCTTTTCTGGGCACCCTGTGCCTGTGTTTCACTGCAAAAAAATCCTTCTTTATATCCAAATCTCCCCCTTTCAGTATAAAGTCATTGCCCCTCTACAACAGACCCTACTAAAAATCTGTCCCCATCCTTCTTCTATGCCCTTGAAATCACAGGGTCCATCCTTCCAAAGAACAACCTCGAGTGTGAAAATGCAACTCCTTCAGTTAAAACCTGCAGCTGCTTCAAGAGAATATAAGAAACAAGTAGCACAACAGATTTATTACAGATATTTCTGTGGCCTCTGGCTCTGGCACAGCAGTGTTTTATGCCTTGAGGATTTGTTTCTCTTTCTGGTCTTTATTGCCTCTGTCTGTGGAGAAAGAGGAATTCTGTCTCTGCCCCAGCTGGCTGAGTTAACCAAACTGAAATCCTTAAATAATTCCTCTTCCTTTGAGACAGATGACACATTTTCCTTTTTACTCATTACATTTTTTTAATGCTCCTATCTAAGTGAACACCTCTGATAGCTGTGAACGACCTGGAGATCACACACTATTTCAGACAAGATCTTACTAATGTCAAGACAATGGTATCCAAACTCAGTTTCTCCTGGAAACCTGTTCCTGATTAATTCCAAGTTCATCTTTGCCATTTTCAGTCACATCAGCTCCGTGGTGCTCAGTTGGTTTGGGATTAATTACAACATTCTGACTCCTGGAGTCCTGCCAGGTGCTCCTGAGTAACATCGAGCTTTCAACAGGAATTACCAAAAGCCTTCTTATTGCTCTCTGTCCTATGAAATCACCTTCAAATCCTAACCCTCACCAAAAAAATATAAAAATACAAAGAATAGAAGACAGAGAAATTCAGTTTTCCCTTGTTTACAAATCACTTCTCTATCCAGAAAGAGACAAAATATTTTACAGGTGGTCAGGCAGATGATTCAATATTTATTTGAACTTCAATTTTTTCATTTGTCTGAAAAACTATCTAAAAAGGAAAATTAACACAATTTAATTTTCATAAGTTTATGCTGAGAAATGATTACAATATAAAATCTACTATTACAACTAAGCAGCAAAAATCTCCTAAAAAGTAATTGTTAATTTTGCAAACAAAGAAGTGCTACAGTGGCATCTTTAGTACTTCTGTATAATTTTATAGGAGAGAAAGTAAAATCTACAAGGCACTGGCAGAATTGGTGCCTGTTGTTGGATTTTAGGGAAAAATAAGAGTTAGGGTGGCAGTAATTTAGAATATATAACTTATTCTTAAAGTTTCTTACACTGTTTTATTAAAATCTTATAAGCAAGAAAAAGCAGAAAAGCAAATAAGGAAATTGGATAATGATTAAATGATCTTAACAGCCAGTGGTGAATTGCCTGCTTTAATTAATTTCTTGCTTAAAGTACTATTATTTTTTCTTTGATCTTTGTAATTGTATTACAGAGTGTTCCTTGGTTAGACCAGATTCCACGTGGAAAAGCTTTTATTTCTCCCTTTTTCAGTTGTTGCATTACATCATTTGGAAGCAGCTCTCCTTTAATACCTCCTGAACACTTTTTAACTCTCAACTCCATAGAAAAGCTTTTGGAAAAATGAAGTAAAACTGTGAAAAGCTGTGCCCATTCCCTGGGGGATCTGTTCAGTGCCCAACCACCCTCTGCAGGGAGAACAATTCCTGAAATCCACCCTGACCCTGCCCTGGAGCAGCTCCGGGCTCTGAAATCTCATTTTCACTCCTTCAGTTCTGCCCTGCCCATGAGTGAAGCCTTGCCCTGGACAGCTCCATAACTCCTGTGAGAAATGCAGAGTGCTGCAGCTGGAATTCTAACAGGATGCTGAGGAGGGTCACGCATTAGGATGACAAACTGGAAGTGCTCAAATTATCCACCTTACTAAAAAAAAAAAAAGAGTGATGAGCTAATTTGATTGCATCCTGAAAATACCTAAAAGAGAAACCTGCTCTCCAATTTAAGAGATAAAAATACATCAAGATCAAAGGACTGGAAGCTTGTGCCAGACAAATATAGACTACAAATAAAATGACTTTTTTCCCCCCCAGCAATGAGAATAATTAACTACCGGAGCAATTTATTACAGGTTGTGGGAACATCAATGAAAGTTTTAAAACTCAGATGATCACATTAAATGAATATGAATTTATCCAGAAAATACACTGGCCTAGTTCAGTCAAAATCAGATTTAATGGTGCTGGTAGCCAGCTATGGGATTGGAATTGCTAAAAGGGATCCATGCTTTCTCTGCCCAGGGAAGTGTTTCCAGCAGTGGCAGGAAAAATGACATTTTCTAATCATCTTCAGGACAGTTTATTCTGAATACATTGTGTTGAAGGATTTATATTTGATAAATTATAAAATATTGGTACCAAAATGCTACAGAAACATCAACCTTAAACAAATGTCTTGGTTAGGATAACGAAAATAAAATCTTCTCTGGAAAACCTGTAGGAACACCAGAGATCTGCACGTTCTCTGACCCCCCCAGCCATTATTTTCGATTACACCCCTTTTTATGAGCTGGTTGTGCTAATATTAGAATTTTGATTACGTGGAAATTTAATGAGCTGTTGCCTTTGAATAATTCCAGTCCACTAATGGAAATAATGCTAATTATAAGCAAAATATGGATCATGATAACGTGGTAAGCGGGGGGAAGAAGGAGCACAGCTGAGAGTGGTTTGCAGCAATGAGTGCCAGAAGTGACACTTGAAGATCTAAGGGATATTTAAAATATTAAAACTCCTATTCCATGAGGGGTGAGAGTTGGACACACACCTCTGAACCATGCAAACACTCACTATTGCTGCCTGATTTTCCAAACTGGACATATAATGAGACTTTCCCAGCCATTTCAGAGCAAGAATAAGTTTCCAAAAGAACCAGTGCCATTTATCTGTTTCCTTGGCTTGTTAGAAACTTCAGAATGAATAATTAATTTATTATGGGGGGATTTTTTTAGAAAAAAAAAGTCTTTTATAGCTCTTGACTCAGCTGTTGGTCCTGTGCCCTCAGGTGGAAAGGGATTACAAGTATCAACCACCTTGAGCCTGCTGTAATAACAGACATGGAAAGAGTTGCTAAAAAAGCCAATTCTTGAGAAGCTGAATGGGGGATTTCACTTATGGGAGTAAAGATTAAATCAGATCTGTCACTTGAAGAGTGTGTTTGATGGAGAAAGCCAGCCTAATGCATATTTCAGCCTGTAACTATGACAACTCTCTAATACAGATAAGAGCTGTGTGTTGCATTAACATTTAAAGTGTAAATGAATAAGTTATACTTCTTTTCAAGAGAAAATATTTGCTCTCTAATCATAAGATTTTAATAGCCAGACTTTCATATTTCCACTTCACACAAGTGACAGACAAAGAGAGATTTCTTAATTTTGCCTCTGCTGTGTCTGGAGATGGGGTTCACCAGGACAAAGTGAAATAGCTAAATTAGGAGTTTCTTAGGAAGTCACCATTGTCCTTGTCACTAGTCATGCCTAAGAAATAATAAATACCAGTGTTCCCTTCTCCAGCAACACTGGAACTATTTAAATTATATTTAAATTACATTCTTCAATACTGAGGTTCAGCATCCACCTGCTTATGGTTGTCTTAAAAATAAATCTCCATCCAAGAATGCCCAAACCCCAACCCTGGCAGATTTCTATCAACACTTTAATCATTTTTACATCTTCCCCCCAACAGATTCAGCATACATGGCTGTTACAGCACTTCTGCATTATTAATCTGGATCCTGCATTAAACAGAATGCAAAATTCTGTTCAAGAGGAGAAGTTAAACCAGCTGGCAAGTGCATAATGAGAAGTCTAAGAACTTCAAGGAAATATTCTTGGATCTCCTTATATAAGAAGAGTATGATGTTGAACAGCAGCTGTGCAAAATGTAAATTTGGCTTAATCCTTCTGGGCTGGTTATGGACTCAATTTGGGCCTTTTCTTATTAAGAATAAGCAGTGAATATGATGTTTAAAAAGACACAAATAATAATAATATAGTTAAGCGAAGAAGAATTAGTACTTTTTACCAGCTTTTTTACTTCTCACTAGCTTTTTTACTTTTCTGTGCTGCAAAGCCTGAGCACAGAATTTCCAGAATACTTACCACAGTTTGGTGGTTGACCTGGATCACCTCATCACCAGCATGGATTTTCTTACACTGGTCAGCAGGAGACTGAGGACAAGAGAGAAAAATTCACTTTACAGGGAGGATGTGGAGGTGGAAGAAAAGAGCAGGAATTAGAACAATGAATGCTGAAAGAGGCAAAAAAGCTGTGCTTTAAGAAGTCTTATTGCTGTCAAATAATGGTAACTGGTCATATTCATAGGGAAAAATATTTTTTCTGGTAACATTTGATGGAGTAATCTAGAATTCCATTTGCCATTCCAACCTAGAATTCCAGCTGCCGCTTGTGGCCATTTGAGCTATTCCATTGTGTTTAGCTGAGCAGCCACAACCTTGTTGGGAATCCCCGGGGTGAATTCACATCCCATGGAGTTAAATCTGTTACAACACACCCAGGACAGGGCTGGACCAGCCAGGTGTGGGGCAGAAATCAGGGCTCAGTCCTCTCCAGAGTCACTGCTGAGGGGAACTGAAGATGCTCTGCACACACAGGGTATTTATACCTTCAAATCCAGCTCCAGCACTTCCAAGACAGCTAATGAACCATTTGAACACAGAACGTGGTAATTTACAAATGGGTGAAAGGGACTTGCTCTTCAGGAGATTTTATGCACACACTATTCACATAATTTCGCAATCCTGGAGCTGAAAAACTCCCTTATCCTAAATACAGCTTGTTCTGAGCAGATGAAAATGGATTAAAACCCATTGAGGAACCACTCAAACAGGGGCAACTACTGTTGTACAAATAATTTTTAGAAGCTTTGGTGAGACCTTAAATCTGTGAGAGAAACCAGGGGCATTCAGGAGATCAGCAGTTCTCAGAGAGCTGAAAACTCAAGTAAATTGTTTGCCCTGTGCCCTGGCTTACAAGAATGTTCTACTGACACAGAGCACACCAGTCTGGCATTCAGGAGGAAAAAACCACAAAGAATTCAAGAGCTGAGACACCACCTTGGAAAATAAACCCAGTGGAAGTTGGCTGGCTGTTCAGTCAGGAGATTTGGACAAGGGGGGAAATTTACTCCTGAGATGCAGGGTCAGAGAGAGGAGAGGACTGAGTGCCCCTTGTCAAACAGTGCTGAAAATTTTAAAGCAAAATAATCCTCCAGAAACAGTTCAAGCTCCCTGCCAAGCAAAGAGGCTCCTAAGAAAGGCAGAAAAGGAGCCCCTTGCAGCTGGAGGGGTTGGCCTGGCTCTAATCCTGCTGAAGAGCTGCACAGAGAAAAAGCTGTTACCAAAATGTAGCTGAGCTCCTGGAGAGCTCCTGCAGCCAGCCTAAAACACAAATTGTTAAACACAATAAAGGAGGCACGTGTCAAACACAAAGGAAGAAAGGATTTATCTGAACTGAAAGTGATGTTCGTGGAGAAGTTCATGGTCATGACCTCACTGCAGGCAAGAACTCCTCAGCTGCACTGTCTTCAGCCCAAAATCCCACTCATTCCTCTTGTGAAGGGAGATTAAAAACGTAAAACATAAACAAATAAAAGGAGCAAAGAGAAGAGGAGGCAATACAAGAAAAACCCAAATTGCCACTGACAGGGAAATGACTGCAATTATTTCTGAATCAAATGCCAGAGAGACTCATCCCCCTCAAGGGCTCTGTGCTGCCAGAGCCAGGCAGGGCTCTGGGGGCAGGAGATTACCCAATTATTGATTACCCAACAATCAGCCAACAGGGCAATCAGCCAGCCCTGGACAGGGTGATTCCCAGCCTGACTGGGCTGCTCCAAATATAACTTTTACCTTCTGCCCACTGCTGGTTCTCCATTCTCAGCCTTTCTCTCTCTCTGGTTCTCCATTCACAGTCTTTTCTCTGGCTCTCCATTCCTAGCTTTCTCTCTGGATTTCCATTCCAAGCCTGTCTCTGATTCTCCATTCTCAGTTTTTCTCTGGTTCTCCATTCCCAGCCTGAACTCTGGTTCTTCACCTCCAGCCTTTCCTCTGGTTTTCCATTCCCAGCTTTTTCTGGTTCTCCATTCCCAGTTTTTCTCTGGTTTTCCATTCCCAGCCTTTTCTCTGGTTCTCCATTCCCATTCTTTTCTCTGGTTCTCCATTCCCAGTTTTTCTCTGGTTCTCCATTCCCATTCTTTTCTCTGGTTCTCCATTCCCAGCCTTTTCTCTGGTTCTCCATTCCCATTCTTTTCTCTGGTTCTCCATTCCCATTCTTTTCTCTGGTTCTCCATTCCCAATTTTTCTCTGGTTCTCCATTCCCATTCTTTTCTCTGGTTCTCCATTCCCAGCCCCTCACCTGCCCGAGCTCTCAGAGGGTTTTGGTCACTCTGGGCTCCAGTTCTGAGCTGAGCCCTGGCAGATCAGACCCCACCTCAGCCCCTGAGCGCTCCTGCCCTACAACAAACAGGATTTCACCCCACACTCAGGTGGGGATGTGAAAACCCACCTGGCTCCAGAGCCACTTTTTCCTTTTATTGGAAACTTGTGGAATTTTGGCAGACCAGGAGCAAACATGAAACAGAAATATTCCTGGAATTCAAAGTGACTTTAACAAACTCCTTGGCTTTAAGTGGGGCATGGAGGAGAGCAGGAAGCTGCAGGAAACACCTCCATCCATAATGGTTAACTTCAGCTGAACAGCAAAGGCCTGGCTCTTTCTCTTTTCAGCTGCTTTCCTGACTTGGATGAGGCTGAGCTAATTAAACACTGGCTCTGAGGTCAATTATCCCTTCAAAAGGAATGAAAAATCAATTTGCTGAAACACCAGAAGTTAAAGGTCTTTGAAGCTGGTTTATCTGCACATGTGATTACACTTCCAGCAAAACCAAAAAAAGCAATTTCTTCTGGTGGTGTCGAAGCAAAAAGTTTTGACAATCCAAATTAAAAGAAATTATTTCTAGTGGCTGGCAATTTAGTAACTCTTCCTGTGAATTTCAATTGTAAATATATCAATATTTCCCCTACAAACTGCATTATATTTCTGAAAGGAATTAGAATTACAGTAAAAAAATGGATTAATTATAGCATGAGTAATTCAATCTATGAACATAATCTCTCCAACATAATCAAGATGGATCAAATCATAATTTTGAGCACCCAAGATACACATATAGTTATTTTTAGACTTCTAAATGCTGCCAATGGTGACAATATAAACAAACAAATTTCAAGTTCAATTTGCATTAGAATTGTCTTCCCAAATTGTGACATACAAATCATCTGGCTTTCCATGGTTTTGCACTGACAAAGCCCATATAAATACCACTAAATGTATATAAATCAATTAAAATATCCCACATGGAGCTCACCCATATGGGCCAGCAGAGCAGTGGCACTTGCCAGGCAGGATTTACATCTCACAGAGCTCGTGTGATGCTCCTTGGGCATCAGCAATCCATAACTCCAATATCAGCTGGGTGAAACCTAAAGCTGTCACTTGCCCAGCCCTGAGCTCTGGACAGACCCGAGCCTGAGTGGGAGCAGTGACTGGAAGATGAGAACCAGAAGGGCTGTGTTATAAAGTCTGTCACAGTAATTAGATGGCAGCAGTTGAAGGCAATTTAATTATTCAAATTTATAATTATGAACTGCACGTTAAGGAACGAGGAGGATGTTTAGAGGCTGAGCTGTTGTTCCTGTCACACTCTTTATAAAGTGCCCCCTCAAACCTCACACAGATCTTTGAGCTGCAAAGCTCTCTGTGATTTTAGTTCAGGTTTTTTAATGCCTCTGGGGCTACAATGAAAATGACAAAATACAAAGAAAATTGTCATTTTCTTCTGTGTATTTACTACAAATGATAGAAAACATAAAATATAATATACTTAATATAAGTATATATTACATATATATGTATGCATTGTATATATATGGTACATGTATATATATTTATATATATCTCCATATATGTACTTAATATACATATACATGTACTTGTACATATATATAAAGTACATTTTATATGTATGTACTTAATATAAGTACAAGGAAACCACTTTTGCAAGAGTATTTGAGTAATCACTGAGGGCAGAAGTTTGAGAATTTCCTTTTGTTATAGCATTACTTATTAATAATTTCAACACAGAGGCTTTTCTATGTCTATGTTCAAGGGCACTAAGTCTTTAAAAAGGTAATATGATACATATACCTAAAAAAGGAAAAAAGACATTAATAAAAAGTGGCTTGGTTTAAAGCAAGCTTACATATTACAAAATGCACTGGAGATACACAGAAAATAATTGTAAGCATGATGAAAGTATTTTAAAATAAAGGATCTTACATTTTCTGTTGTTCCTGTGATTACATGTAGTCCATCATATGTTGATTTGATATACATTCCCTGCAAAATAAAGACCAAAAAGGGTAATTAATATTTGTAGGAAACAGATACAGAACATTTGCATGATAATTAAAATAATAGATTTGCTCTAAGGACCATAACATTTGAACAGACTGGAAGGAGCTGTGGTCAATTAACATTTGCAAACCCAAGTTTAACAAATCTATATCAAGACCACTATAAATAGCAGAGTTTTCACACTTAATGCTTCTTTTTATTCTGAAGTTTGTGAGCAGAGTTCAATATGGAGCATCAGCATAAAAACTTGTGCCTGTTCAGTATTTGAAATATTTAACATTATCTCTTTTTATTACAGTGACATAAAAGAAGAATTGAAACTGAAAGCATGAGCAGGAGTAGTTTTTAAACTTAAATGCCCCATTTTCAAAGAGTTCGTGATTCAGTAAATGTGAAGCCAGAGCCAAACTCAGAAAAGACAGGAGCCAGTGCTCATATTGCTAATTTATGGGGGAAATGAGCTTAGTGAACTAACAGGAGCTTTGTAATTAGTCCATCAAGAATTGTGCTTGAAGGAGAGACTGACAAGATGGAAAGGGACAGGCAGGGCAGGGAGCTGTGGAGCTGAGCACACTCAGAGCCCAATGCCAGGGAGGCTCAGTGGCTCCTGTGCCTCCCTTCAGGAGCCAGGCCACAGCTTCCCCTCTCTTCCCTCAGCACCCTTATCCATCACTTTGGAAATCTAATTAATCTAATTGGTGCATTGTGCTGCTGATTTATTGTTCTTTCAATAGTTCTGCATCACCTTGTGCTGTCACAGCCCCAAAGTTTAGAGTCCCCAGCAATAACCAAGAACATTTTGTTCAGAGAAAGCAATTTCCAGATTCCTGAATGCTAGTGGAGATCTTCAGGGTGGGCACACAAACACCACCTCCCAACCCCTCGAGAAAAACCCAAAGCTTGAAAATCCTACAAAGTTTAGGTGATATTGCTCTCCACAAGTGCCTAAACTGGAAGGTGGGATGGAGCCAAACTCTTCCTCACAGTGGGAGCATGAGAAGCGAGAGACAAGTTGGAACTTGGGTAAGGAATTTTGTTTCAGTTTTACCATCAGGAAAATAAAACTCTGGAACAGGCTGGCAAAGCTGTGGAATTTCTGATTTGGAGAGGATCAAATTGTGACTGGATGAGGCCCTGAGCAACCTCCTCTAGCTGGGTCTGACTGGATTTTTCATGGGAAAATGAAACTTCTGCCGTAATGTAAACTAATCCCATTTCAGCAAGTTTTAAATGTATTGAAATCTTAAAAATAAAGATTGTCCAAACCTGATTGCTGGCAGGTTGCAATGTTGCATAGAAAAATCTGCTTTAGATTGCATTCCCCATCTCAGTTCTCTTAAATTAGTCTGCTTTACAAACTACTTCATTTGTAAAAACCAAAAATCCAAATTAAACCTTGCCAGTCTTGAAATCAGCTACACAAAGTGGGATTAGTTGGAAGAAAGAAGCTGCTGGTGAACCTTTCAGAATTTCCTTTTTAGAGCAGTTTAATTTATCAGTGTTTGCTGTTCTGTGGTCCCTTCAGCAGCAAAGGACAAGATTCCCTTTGCCAACTCAAGGACACAAACAGGATCCTGGAAAGCTGAAGGTTCCCATGGACAATGGGATGGGGAATCTCCATTAAAAACCCAATTTTATTTTAGTTTTTTATTTAATTGAGCAGAAGTTTTGCTCATCTAGTGTGAGTTATGCTGAATTTCCACAGTGAACTTTTCACAAGAATATTACACAACATTCCTGCTCTTTTAGCACTTGCTCAACCTCAGGAACACATTTCAAGCCACACTTTTATATCAAATTTAATATCCCAGCCCTAAAATCCCACTTGCTTTGACAAGATTCATTCCCCGCTCAAAAAACCCAACAGATTAAAATTTTTAGGGCCACAAGAGGACAGAGTGCTAAACTTTGCACTAAATTTTACCACTTATTTCTTCCTAGAGTTCTTAGATTCTTGTTAATCTCTGTGTATTTTTGGAAAAAATCAAATTATAATTTTATCTCTTAACAGATGCCATTGGAGAGTCATAAAACCTGACTAATCGCCCAGAATTACCCTACATTTTGTTATCTGCTCTTTCATCCTAGTTATTAAAATTTAAGAATATATTTAAAAATAAACAATTTTAGTGAATGACTCATAGCCTTCAAATTATCCTACACAGAGCTTTCATCCTTGTTTTCCCAAAAGAAAAATAATGAGCTTGTTCCTTGTTGACCATTACAGGAGCAGAGCGTCCCCTTGACCTGGAAAGCTGGAAAGATTATTCTATGTAAAAAAATATGAAAGTTCTTACATTAATTTTTTTTATGAAAGTTCTTACATTAATTTTTTACTTCATATGGTTGAGCTTAGGCAGTGATATCCAGAGAATTTTTTGGTCACCTTGGAGTGACCAGACATGCATAGGTCTGGCCAATGCGAGAGACCCTTCTGGAATGGCACCCAAAGGGTTCTCCTGCCTCTTTCCTTCCAGTTTCCACTTCTGCCCTCTGCACCCAGCTCTGTTTGCTTCCCTCCTGCTCTGCAAACTCTGCAATGTCCATTCCTGTCCCACCAGGCTTGTCCCACCCTGTCCTTCCCTGTCACAACCTGCCCCGTCCATCCCAGTGACTCAGCTCCCAACTTTCTTTCTGTTCCCTTACCGGTCTGTTTCCTGCCCTTACAAGCAAAATATCACAGGAGTCCTTTTCCAAAATGATTCATCTCTCATTTTTTTTCCCCAAGAATGGGGTTTCAGTGTCTCTGGTTTATTATTGAATGCCAACAATGATCTCAGAGAAAAGAACAACAGGCTTTATCCCCTTATCTCGAGATAAGGCAGGAGTCAAGGATTCTCCTCTGTGAAGATGGCTCAGACTGGTGAACATTTAGAAATAAATAGTTGCTCTTTATGCCTGACACATCAGTTATTAAACTCTGCAGAATGGCACTGACCTATGTTAGAGAACAGGGAAATGTTTCTCAGCCATCAAATCAAGAACCCTGGCTGTTTCTGAGCAGCTCTGCCACTGTCCCCTAGTGACAAAGTGAATTAAAGGTTTTTAATTAAAATCTGACCTTTGAAAACATATGGGAAGGCATCAACCATTTAAAACCCCATTTTGAAGAGACTTCTCCTCAGAAAACAGCATATCCAGTTGCCAGGGGAATTTCCTTGAAAATTTTCGTGCAGAATCATCTGGCTAATTAAGCAGGATATAATGACAGCAGTGTGTATTTAAGTGTCAACAATTATTCCTGCACAGGGAAGCAGTGACAGCAACGATGCAGGTTTGTAATGCCACAGACAACCAGGGAACTCTTACACCCCTTGATCTTTTGCCCCATAAAAAATGGTTCTTTAATCTTATTTCAATTATCAAAGTTACACAAATGCATTTAAATGAATGCCATGATAGTGCTTTGAGAAGGTGATGGAGTTTTTTGTTTAAATTTCATACCATTAAAAAGTCCCTCTCAATTTTTTTTTCCTGCCTTATATGTTGCAGTCCTTTGCCCAAATTGAAACACCTCTACTTTCCTTCCTGCAAAACAACTTCCACTTCTCAAAATACTTAAGATAGTAACTTCTTTTATTCTTCTGTATGAGAAAATTTGGTTTTATTTGGGCTTTTAGGCTATGAGAACCTTTATATGTCAAGCATGATGGAAATTTGTCAAGTTTCTGTAAGCCTTTAAAAATAATTCGAAATAATTAGATGAACACCCTGACAGTTTCAGGCCAGGCATATTCCCATTAAAAAGCTGCCTTCATATTCTACTTTTTCTTCCTGCTTACTTTGCAGTTCCTTTCTTGTGAAAATGGGAAAGATTGGCTTCCATCACCTTAAATTACAAATGCCACAGAAAGAGAAGCACTATTTGAAAGGGTAGCTGGACACTGGATAGATGAATAATCCTTCATAAAGAAGGTTCTGTGCATCTGACAGCTTGGCTGTTTGTTCAGCTTCTTTTGTTTTCCAACATTACAGCTGCTTTCATAAAAATTTTAATTTTATAAATAAAAATCTTTGCTTTTCCTAAATTCTTAAAATGAAATGGGAAAAGTTCCCTCTGCAGAAAAATTAAGAAGGCTCTGGATATTAGCATCATGCATCTTAATTAAAGTGTGTCTGATTACACTGATTCTATCAGCAGGGGGAAGCTCAGACAACAGAGGAAAAAAAAGAATAAAAAAGTGAAAGGAAGGGGGATAAAAGTCCTCCTTTATTCCAGAAGAAAAGAAGAAAAACATTTCACAGACATCAGAAGATACAAATCCAAACAACAAAACCCCAACTGCCTCCCTGTTCCGAATCTCCTGCTTAAGAGGAATCATTAATCTCATCAAATAAGATTAAAGCTGCATCTTACACAGAAGTATCTCTGGGTACATGAGCTGGACATCAAGTTCAGAAGATTAAAAAAATAAGTTTCATCTGAAATAATGCTGGCTGTAATAATCTCTCACTATGGACAATCCCCAATCATCCAAGAGCAGGAGGAGGGGGGAAAAAAAGCTCCAAACTTCAAAAACCTTTCTATGATCCCATTCTGTATCTCTGTAAAATCTCCAATAAAATGCTGCCTGTTTATGTGACAGCAAAACTGCTCCAGAGCTGGCTCTGGGCACAGGAGGAGGTAAATCATAGCAAGGTTCTCCAGCCTTTCATCAACCTCCATCCCCAAGGATTCAGCAGCAAGCTGAGGAGCTGCCAATAGCAACACAAACTCCTGGCTCAAGGGCTTATTGTGGATCCATCAAGCCAAAAAATTTAAAGTGGGGAGGCAATTTTCTTAAATCACAAAGTTATTTTATTCTATTCGATTTCCTAAAAATTTATGTCTGCATGTTCTGCCAGAGCTAACGGTGATTCTCACAATTTAATACTTTCTTAGTGCAGGAATTTATTTGAAGTTTGTCAAATTGATTGTTTGAAACAAAGCTTTGCCTTCCAGACATCTTGTTCATGCTGATTATGCTGTGCACTTCAGATATTAATGGTATTACCATACCCAGTACTACAATTCAGGAGAAAAAGTGCTTTACAATCCTTAAAGTTACTTCAAAATGATATAGAAAATACATGGAAGGTGTTTGAGTATTCTCCACTGAAAAATCAGCAGCAAAATAGGGAAAAGGAGATGGTGAAGCAGGGGAAGGAATGGAAAAAAGGGAGGAAAAAACCCAATATATTTCTGGAGGCCAAGAAATGCCTGCAGAGATCAGGATGCAAACAGAGTCCCCAGGAGCTGGAACAGACCCCAAGTGTTCCCAATGCAAATTCCTTTGTCCAGCAAACTGCCAGGAAAGCACAGCACACAGAGTGCCCTGGGAAGGCTGCAGATAAGGCCAGGCTTTAATAAAGCTGAATGCAAAGAAGGTATTTGAGAGAGGAAAAAAAGAAAAGGGTGGCATAAAGCTCATAAAAGCACAGACGGAAAGTTCAAAATGCTACAACTGAAGATGCACATTCCAAAGGCTCAGAGTCCCTTTGTGAAAATGCTTTATGGTCCAGAATTTATTTACACAATTAAACACACAGACAGTGCCCTGCAGGAGCTCTGATCTGTGCAGACTGCGTGGACCTGGAGACCTGGAAATTAATTCCATTTATGTGGGAGCTTCTGCAGTGTCAATAGGATTCCTGGCTCATAGGGGGAGAAATTAGAAGGCATGTAATAAAAATTTTGCAAAAGGAGTTCTGAAAACTTGGGAAGACTCATAATTCAGTCAGCTGAATATCATTCCACATAACTGAATTATTTGGTAAATCTGAGTGATTTACAACACACACCTTTCTCCAATGGCAAATAATTGTGTTTGTTTTCCAGGTGCCAACCCTGGATGAACCCTGTTCTCAGCAGCTCTGAAAATTAGAGCTACATTTAAACCCAAGAGAGCCTCTGTTTTAAATTTATGCTATAAAGGTAAAAAATGTTCCGAAATATTGTACATTAAGCCGCTCTTGAAAAACACATTTTTGGTGATTTTTGACACCAACTGCTGTGCATTAGCTTCCTACCTCTAGAACTAAAATTACAGTATCCTTTTCACAAGTGTGTTGTGAGGATGAATTAATTAGTGTCTGTGAAGCACTCAGGAAGGCCATATAAAAAATAAATAAAACAACTCACTATGAAATTAGTAACTCCAGGGACTGCAGAGCTTAGCTGGAGTGTGGTAAATCAGGCCTCAACCCCTACACTGAATGATAAGGATAAAAATGGAACTCTGAATACTTTCCATTCACTGAATAGTGCTCATTTCTCTCTTGAATGGAGCAGATATCCTGTGGAAAAAAATCCTCTATACAATCATGAGAAAGCCATTTGTAATTCATTACTCTGTTCTATATTTGATTCTGATTAATGTTTTCTTTTCCTTTTCACATGATTTTTCTTTTATTCCCATTTATAGTCCTTTTTTCATATTTTCTTCTAAACAGAACACAGTGTCAGCAAAATTGATTACAAGGAACTTTCCAACCTAACACGTTACAGTGCCTTCACAATTAGGCACAGAAAACTCACTCATTCACTGTGATTTCACTTCATCTAAGGGAAAAAGGGGGGAAAAAAAGGGAGAAATTGCCAGGCAGTTTTGATTGCAGTATTTGTCTCATGTCCCCTGTCAGCAGTGCCCACTCCCTGCTCCTTTGTTGGCTCTTAATTCATGGGCACGTTGTGGATGGAGAACCACACAGGGGTTCTTCAGCCCCAGCCCATCCAGGCAGGACCATTCCAGCACAGATCCTCAAGTTCTAGCAGGGAAAAAGGGAATGTGAACCACAGGAAAGGTGCCAACATCTCAGCCAACAGCTCTCACCTTGGTCACTCCACGGCTTAAATAACATTCCAACACTTCATGGCGCTTTATGGCTCCTGCCAAGAGCTCCTGACAGACACCTGCCTCAGCCTGCACCTCAGGAAATCTCAGTTCCCCACAGGAAATGCTGGTTTTGGGGTAGATTCCACTCCTGTCCAGCACCAGCCTGATGCAGAGCCATCACTGCATGGGAAGCATCAGCAGCACCAAGCCCTGCTTATGGCGCTCCATCATCTCTGAAGAAAATGCATCTCTGTGTTCACCTCCTCTGCAGCACTGACAATGAACTTTCCCCTAATTAGACCAGCAGAAATCCATCCCATTTCTGCACAGAAGGGAAAGGCATGCAGAGTGCTGGCCTGCAGGGTGTAGGAATCCTCAGGCAAGTCAAAAGCCCTGGGACATTCACCGTGTATCCCCTGCAAATGTGCTGACCTGTATTTCCTGGGCACCCTGCACTAACCCAGAAATCAGAGCTAGAGGGGAAACTGGGCCATAAAGGGAATGAGTTTGGCCATAAGGATGCAGCAGCACAGGGAGGGAATTGTAGCTGTGCTCAGGATTACACACTGGGCTGAGCATCTGCGATGCCACGGAATGAAAATTGAATGTGCTTTATGCTGTGGTAATGTTCTTTGTTGACTAAATCAGCCTAAGAATAAAGTAAACTTGTGCAGTCACACAACACCCCCTCATGTTATTAAAATATGTCATTCTCAGATTAATATGCATACCTCAGAGTAATTATGCCCTTGTAACTCTGGCAGTATTTGCATATGACGTTTGTCGCTATTCAATGTCAGAACAAAGAGGAAGATGTTGAAATAATACAAAGTGTCTCAACGAACAGAAGTTGAAAATCTGTAAATCACGCTGAATTACAAACAGGAAACGTGTCACAAGGTGTAGAGTGGCACTCAAGTGGGTTTTGATTTGCCAGTTTGGGGATTTTCTGTGGAGAAGCCTCATGGCTGCCAATTTCACTCCCCACTTCCCCTCATTTTCCTCCTACGACTGCTTCCTTCAACCCAGAAGCAACATTCCTGAATTACTCTTCTTGTAGGGAGAAAATAAAAATAAAAAGAATTCTGAGAAGGCAGCTGGAGGCAGTTTGGGAGATTGTGCTGGGAAAAGCAGCCTGGCTCTTGAGGAGAGTGAGTGAGAGCAGCCCAGTGCCTGCAGTGCCACCTCCCAACTCCAGCTTTTATTGGGGTCTTGGGCTCCCAAGCACAATCCTTCTGTTCCTACAGCCCACCAATAGCAAATGGCTGCAAAGTAAGGGTCTACAGAGGGCAGGCAGAAATCTTTATCCACCAACCACTAAAATGTCACAAAAATCCATTGTCCCAAAAAAAGTATCAGTACATCAATATTTGAGAGCTGGAGCCCAATAATTCTGAAACTGTTCCTGCAGAACATTTCACTGCTGTGACCCACCACCAATGCAGAGCAGCTGGGATGTCCAGAGCCATCCAACCAGGCTGCTCAGTGAGCAACCATTTACAAATAAAAGAGATTTATTTGGTTCCTGGGAGGATACTTCTGAAAGATTTATTTGAACCAATCATTAGGGAGTCATGTAACTCCATTTATGCAAGTGCAAGGCACAGACTTGCCACCGGTCATTTTGAAAGCACATGAATGACATTAGTTAATTTTATTTGTGTGTGTTTGAATTTGGGGATTATTTCAGTACATTCCAAAATCTGCAATCTGGCAAAGGATCATAGATTTAACATACATACAGTTACATATGAAGCCTGGGGTAAAATAGATCTTAATTTGAATAGACCCCAAACAATCCCTTTGTTTAGATAAATGCCAATTAAACCTCCTTCAGAAATCTGATTCAGCTTACAAAAAAAAATAGGACATTGCACAAAAAAATACATTTTGATTTCTTGATAAATTCCAAAACCAAATCACCCCAAAGAACTGAGGCTTGTGCTGGGCATTCTAAGAGTCAAACTTGAAGCTGCTCTGGTACTTACCAGCCCCTCACTGGGCATGATGCTGGTGAGATGAACGACCTCGAGATGAGCAGACTGGGACACCAGAGAGTCAGAGGAGAGGGAAATGATGTGGTCACAGATCCCAGACAGGGTTTTACACTGCAAAGGAAAACAAGTCAATAGAACCCCTCCAATCCAGCTGGTACTACAAGTGAAAAAGCTCTTATGAACTAACCAAGAATAAACAGATAATTTTAATTCTTAGCACTGTAAAAATTAAAGGTGTATCAAAGTCAAGTGGATAAAGGAACAGAAAATATCCATAAATGTCAAGAAAATATACATGTATTTACAGTTCTGCTGTAGAATATCTGGATCTCTAAACTATCTTCTCCACTCCAGCCATGTGCACTTTAAAAATAAAAAACAAACCCAATGGACTTCATCCTTATGATTATAAATTCAATGGGAGTTGAATGAAATGTGTCAAAATAAATGTCTTATGCAACTGAATAACCTATTTTGGCTACCAAATGATGACATCATCCCTACCAACTGTGATAATTAGGTGAATTGTGCTCTTCAACTTGGAAAATTTCCTTTGTTAAAAATTACCCTGGCAGAGAAGTGCCTTAGTTAACCCATTTCCTGCAGTAAAATTCTTATGCATCTTTGAGCACATCCTCTAACTGATATTCTACATCACCACAACTAGGCAATGATTTTGTTATCCTGCCTTCCAGCTAAAGATCTCAAAATCTTAATGCAAATCCACAGAAGCACCTTCAGAGCAGGAGCCCCATTCCATGGGCAGCAGATTGAACCCATCTGTCAGAGAAAAGTTTGTAGGTCAGAGAGGAGCTGAGCTGGACTCAGACAACATTAATTTGGAAAGACTCATTCCCAAATTTCTGTGTGTTGCTTAAAGCACACTCCTTCAAGAAGTCTGTGCCTGAAAGAATGCATTTAACAGAATTTCAGGATGGGATTCTGGTCAAGGCTGTGCTGTGTGCATCTATTTTGCTTTGGGGACTGTACTCTCATTTTTCCTAATTATAGCAAATTCCAGTGAAATCCCTTCAGGGAAGTTTTGTTTCAAGCATTTGCAAAACCATGAGGCTTTCTAATATCTCATTTGACACTATCCACAGAAGTTAAACAAATAAAGTTGTCACAATGAATAAGTTAACTGCCTGAATGTGTAGGTTGGATTTCCATTCACTGTGCAGTTACTCATCTGGAAATCCAAGGACAGCTCTGGAGCCTGGGCTGTGGCATCTGGGTTTTGTATCAGCTGCAAGATGCAAAGCATCCCACTGAGGTGGCTGCAGATAAAGGTCACCATTTCCACAAATATTTCAATATTCCACAGTTTCAGCTCGGGGCCAGAATCCCTGAGCAGAGTTTGGGTCTCATCTTCTCCCAGCAGGGATGGAGAAACTCAAAAATCTCAAAAATCTCCAGTGTAGGAATATTCTTATTCTCATTCTTATTCCATAATTTCCAACTGAAACCCCCTCTATGCCTCAACACTGGAGAGCATTTGCCCAGATTAGATGCAAACCAAACCCCAAGGAGAACAACACTTTCTACTTTCTGCTGTAATGCTTTGACCTTAGAGTTGCCTCATGGAAATACTTTTTTTAATTTATTCAATTAAAATAAACAACAAAGAAGTTTTCAATTAAATCAGCCTGGTCTATGGAAGAGCCACAGTCAGAATTGTGGGTTAAAATGTGCATATATATATATATATATGTGTGTGTGTGTGTGTGTGTGTGTGTACACCCCCCAAATCCCAGAAGGTATCAGGTGATTTTAAAAGTTCTATTCATACCCAGCTTTGCTATAGTAAGCTTTTTTTTCCCCCCTCTAAAAGTCACTGCACACTTGCTAAATTTAACAGCACATCAATGTTTTATGACAGATTTTAATCCCTGCTGGAAGCAGAGTATGTGCAAAAGGCTTTAAAAAATAGAAGAAGAAAAAGAGTCAGGCACTTGGGCAGAGCTTGTCAAAAGCTTATCTGAACTTGTAAATCCTTTGAGAGTTCCCTCTCACCACAGGCTTTATCTCAGTGTCAGTACAGGTTCCTGTGCTGGTACCAGGAAAATATAAAGTATTTGGACTTAAAGGCCAATATCTAATCAATAATCTTAAATAAGATTCTTCCACTCCCTTTGTCATCAGATTTTTTTGAGTTCTGAAGGCACAAAATGCTCAGTGTGACAACCAGTGATGCAGCAGGTCCATGGATCTGACCAGCCTTTCTGGTAGGAATATTCACTATAGAGAACATTCAATATACAGAATATTGTGCAGCTTCTAAACCTCAACCAATAATTCTGTATTTGTAATTAACTGTAGCTATAACACAGAGCATTACTGCAGTGAATATTAATTTTTAGCAACTGATATAATTCATCAGAAATTATGCCAAAGAGTAAGGAACTCTTTAAGAGTATTTTCCTATAGCAACCTTATTTTTTTAAAAAATAATTTCCATGTGTGGGGTAAAAATAGAGAATACCAAAGCAGAATTACTTACCACATGAAGAATTTTATTTTCTGTTTCATACACCGTACAATCCTGTGGTAAAACAGAACAAAACCAATTAAATGAATGTCACATTAAATGTCCTATTAAGAAATGAAAGGAAGTTTTATGCTGTTAATAATCTCTTACAAATTCCTGATGAACCTTAAGACTTTTTACTTTTGGAGTGGTCATTTTCCTATTTTAGCTATCCTTCAAAGAATAATCAATCTTACACTCCATAATTCTAGTGTCACCCTTACCTTGCTTTTTGCTTTAGTATTATTACAGGGGTTAAAATATTGGGTTTTTTTCATGAAACAAACCATACAAATTGCTAAACTGCCTCTATGACTTATTTAATGTTTGAAATTTCCCTCAGTGTGACCCTCTGGAAATTGGGGCGGCCATGGCAAAGGGGTTTGACCCATCCCCTGCAGCTCTGCTCCACTCCAAATCTCAGGTTATAGTCTGCTAAAATATAAAAATAAAAAGGAAAATACAGGAAAATATCTCCTCCAAGCAGAGTGAGATTAGAACAGGCTCTCCCCAAGCCTTGGTTCCCTCTGAGGACAGCCCTGGCCAGGCTCCCTCTCCCCTTCTCATGTTGGGAAATTGTTAAATCCTTCTCCAAGTGCTCTTCCACATTGAAAAAGGCTTTCTACAGAGCAAGATATGGATAATTTAAAAAACCTGTGTTCCTTGTTTAGTTTTTTTTCCTTAAATAAACTTCCAAGTAAAATTTAAATTACTGATAATGCCTGAAAGGTCCCTTCAAGGAATTTAAGATTCCCTCGGTTGGTCAGAGCCTGGTGATGGCAACACAAGGCTGAGGGTTTTGTCTTAAGATTGTACTTGATATGTGGGTCCCTTCCAGCTCAGAATATTCTGTGACATCCCTTCAAGCAGCTTGAGATTCCCTGCAGCTCTCAAGGTTTCCTCTTTTTACTGCATCTTAATACATCAGCAATAAGAGTTAATTGCTCTGGATCTCACACAGAACAATTCCAACCCCTCATTCCCTGTTCCCTGATCACTCCTTTGGGCTGGGACACCCCTGGAGGTCTCTGCCCCCCTTTTCCAGCAGCCCAAGCCCTTGGCTGCTCCCATCCAGCTCCCAAACCTTGTTCCCTGGCCGTCCCTTTGAGGATTTTCCCCTGAGCCCACCTGAGGCAGCTGCTCCAAACCCTCAGCCCTCAAGGTCAATATTTATTTTGGAGGATTGCTGCTCCTGTGGAGAAATTAATTTCTAAGTGGCTACAGTTTATAGAATATTGCTACAGAACAAGAAAGTCAAAATCAGAAGATTGGGAGTGCCAAGCAACGCAGAAGAATTTATATTAGCATTTCATGGTCAAGTATCCCTTTGATGTTTCCTCTGTATTCATACTGTTATTTTCTAGAGCACAAAAAAAAAAAATTCAATTAGTCAGTTTGGCTGGCAATGCCCAAGGCAGTTTTCCCTCCAAGTTTTGCACACTTCAAACAGCTCATCCACCATCTCCTTTTAACCCTGCACGTACCAAGAGAACAAAATGATCACAGCAGGGCTTCCAGCTTGGCTCCAGAGCTAATGCTCCTGTCTAAATGATTCCTTTAATTTCTGTGCTAGAAATACAATATCAACCTCCCTCTGAACAAACTTAATTACTTCAGGTCAAAGAATAGAAGACTTATGTATAGTACAACTGAAATTTTACTGTTTTGTAGAGCAGAATTAATGTTAGCTGTACTTATGTTGCACATTCAAGATTACATTAGCATGAAAAATGTTAATGGCTTTGGGATTCCTTCCAAAATAGATGCATATTGACTTCTTTTTAAAATACATCAGACTAGTTTAACTGAGAGGTTAAAAGCACTTGCAGTGTTACACTGAAATATTAAGATATGTAGGTCACAAAATCCTTCTGATTTATTTTTCTCTGATACATAGTAATGCACCAGGGATCTCATTAAAAAAATAATCTTCCAGGACTACCATTTTTAGGATGTTGATGTATTTTTCTTAGAAAATAAATAATAGTTATAGTCACATTCTTTCTATGCTCTACAATAGAAAGATGACATGATAAAAATATTTGCTCTTGAAGTTTAAAATAACCTTTAAATTAGTAGCTGTGTTCTATTTCCCCTCTATAAGAGGATAAGCCCTAGGAATTACAAAACCAGTCACAGGAGCAGTGTTGCAGACCAGGCAAGGACTGCACTGTCCTGAATATCCAAAATTGAATATCCAAAGTTGACAAAGCCCACCTTTGTCTCTGACAAAGTGAAACTGCTCCTCTGCATATTCATAAAGAGAAAAGGTCAGTGGGACTTGTGGTCTAGAAAAACTTCAATTTCTAATTCTGAAAGAAGGAAAAAGTGCAAGTACCACAACATTTTGCAGATACCATAAAGAGTGTTTTATGGCAAGTTCTTGAGGACAGTTAACTAAAACATTAAAAAAAGTGAAATATTGAGTTCATTAACTTAGTTCTATAAAACAGCATGAGTTAAGTCAACTACTGAAAAGAAACAAAAACCCTGTAAAGGAGCATTGCCCACCACAACACCACAGGAAAGTTCTACAGCAGCCTTTGAGTGGTGAATATGACAAAGAGATATTTCAGAATACTTTGCTGGCATGCATAAAATGAAATACTTCTGAAATTCAGACATTCTAAAGAAAGAGATCACTCTGGAATTAGGGAAATACACAATGCAAGTGCACAGAACTGACTCATTTTCCTTGGTTCAAAGGTAGAGACTTGATCAGAGTGTATTTTTAGAAAAGAGTGAACAGATGTTTGATGAAAGGTTCTTTAGCAAATGCAAGCAAAATAAGATGGAGGGGCTGAAAGCTGAAGTCTGCAAAGTTCAGACTGAAAATAACACCCAGGTTTTGCATGGCAGCTGCTGAATCACAGGATAATTCAGGTGGAGGGGCCTCTGGAGGTTATCTGGTCCAACCACCTTCTCAGGGGAGGCTGATTAAAAACTTACACCAAATACAGAAGTTACTAAGAAACAACAATTCCTGTCAGTTGCAGTGCAAACTTGATGGCTTTTAAACACCAGAAAAGCCATGCTTCATCCTAAACACAGGATTTGACTAAAAATAGGGCAAAATGCATTATAAGGTAATTTTAAAAAATCCATTATAAAAAAAATCTATTATAAATCCATCTGAATTTTTCTCAGTGAGGTTAATTAGACAGTAATGAAGGGGAGAATAAGCAAATTTTGTGCTTGGTTTAGTTTTTGTTGGAAAAAGGCTGAGTTGTGCTGACATCCTTGGTAAGACAAAGATTCTTTTTGTTGAAAGTTTGTTCTTCAGGTGTATCACAAAAGCATCTACCTCCGATTTAAACATCTTGGACATAATGAGGAAAAATTAGAATCCCAGCTGCCTCTGGAACTGGGGAACTCTTCCTGCTCCATGAAAAATTAACCAATGGCTGTATTTTATGAACAAAAATCCAAATCTATTCTTCCCCAGCTCCTCTGCCTTTCCCTCAGGGCAGCCTTGGTGCTGAGCCCCAAATTTGGTTCAGTGATTCTGGTGGATCCCATTTAGAGCTGTGAGTGCACCCTGGAACTGAGCTGGAGCTCAGGGTGAAGGCAGCGGAGAGCTCAAACATCTCAATATCCTGTTTAATGTGCTTTTTTGTATAATATTATAAGCACATTTTCATGGGACATTGCACCTCAAAATCAGGATGTTTCTGCAGCTCTGTGCTTGACATAATTCTTTTACTGTAGCTTGATCAAAAGGGTCAAGAAAGCTGAGCAGAATAAAGCACATTTCCCAACAGAAATGGACAGCTGCAAATCTCTAAAATTAGAGAATGAGGTTTTCTTCTAACCAGCATGAGCAGATGCTGTTTAAAGTTAAATAAGTGGCTATTCATCACAGCATTTGCATGGTATGTAAATAGTAATAATACATTAAAATAAATTTGATCTAAGGCTATGTCACCCAGAGCACACAGGACATTTGAGCATGAGGATTCACAAGCACTTTCTGTATTAAACTAAGGTTACAGGGTAATGTCCCCTGTTAGAAAATTCACCTGGAGTGGCAGCTGCAAGTCGTGCACACAAACCATGTTCAATTTGCACAAAATGTCAAAGACATTTCCCACTTAATGTGCCAGATCTGTACCCTTGACTACCACTTTCACTCTGGCTGAAGGAGGTATTTAAAATGTATATAATTCATAAAACAAGGAGCATCTGAAAGGATCTGAGACCCAGGTTTCTATTAGTTATGCCTTTCAATTCATATTCCAGCCTACAGCTGAGCCTGCAGTTCTGGTCTAGGTGAGACATTTCTGCTTTCACACATTAAGGTCAATTTTTCTCAGATTTAGTGACAGCAAAGTTGTCTCTCTATGACTGATATGGTTTTATCTGCTCTTTCTGATGCTAAGTTTAATATAACATAAAAAGAACTTATAGACAACCATCAAACAAGCCAGATCTGACAATAAGATAAAGAAAAGACAAAACTTGATTTGTAACCTGAAGCCTTTTTAAAGCATAACCTGTGCGCTAACCAAGCATTTTTCATCTTGGAATGACTTGGAGTTTATGCTAAAAGATTGTTTTTAAGTTGTCAAAAGGAGGACAGCTGTGGGACTGGAGCTGAAGGACTGGAAAAAACAAAGAACCAAACTATTGCTGGCAGAATTTCAGAGAGGAGAACAGAATTTCATCTGCCAAAAGCTGGGACATGAACAACAGAAGTGGAGGCAGCAATTCAAAATTACTCCATTTTCACCTGGACCACAGGGAAAAATCAAACTCACACAAACAAAGTGCAATATCAGCTGAAGGACAGGATCAGAACCTGGACTTTTTATACTGTAGAGAAGTTCATTTTGCTTAGTCTGTAAATCAAAAATAGCCTGGTGCTATAAGCACCTTGTAAGAGAAAGCTTAATAAAGATACATAAATAATTAAATGCCGACACAGGAATTTCTAAACTAAGAAAAGAGAAAAAGGATCTTTGTTTTCTGCTGCAAAAATGCATAAAGGACAGGATTTCCAGGAGGAATAAAGCTGACTATTATAAATTAAGGATAATAGTGTAAAATACAATGACATATTTGTCAGCCTTAGCTCTTTAGCTCCAAGAACTGAAATAAAATTGAAGTGGAGGGAAAAAAAAGGTTTCCAGAACTACTACTCCATCACTGCTCCAAAAAACATTTGAAATTGAGTTCTGTGGTTGGTCTGCGGGGAGGGTGCCTGGAAATCTGGAAAGCAGAGAACAGAGGCAGGCAGGGAGACAGGCCCAGCCTGGAGCCCCTATAAACTGCAGCTTAAGCTAAGCTTTCCTCTTGCTTTGCCTCCTTCAACCCTCTCATCTTTTTCCTTTCCTTCATTCCAAGACAGCCCTGCCTGTTCTCTGACCTCTCCACATATTGCAGTGACACTCTTTTGTCCCATCAATATTTTATCTGCTCACAATGGGACCAGCTCATTGTAAATATTTGTAAAATTAATTTACCCTCAGTCTGTCAGTACCTGTGTGTCACCTCTTGTCTCCCTTCATGGGCAGACATTGCTAGAGACTGTTATTATAATATTCTATTCTATTTTTATAGGGGTCACAGCTCCAAGCCTGATTCAAGGAGTGTTTGGACAATGCCCTCAGACACAGGGTGGGATTTTTGGGGTGCCTGAACTTGCTGATTCTGATGGATATCAACCCAGGATATTCTACAATTCTATATTTTATATAGAACTAAAAACCACATAAATTACTTCTATGTACTTGTGGACTTGTATATTACAATTAACTAATTACTGTCAGTGATGATAACACTGCTGCCATTATCTGTTCTGTAGTTAATTGGTTTAATGTTATGAATATTTTGTGCTCATCCCTAAAAACTTCCATGCAGTTGGCTCTTCTTTCAGTGAAGAAGCCAGTGCAGGTTCTGGATGTATTTGTATATATTTTAAGAACTTTTCCCCAAAACATTTTGGATCACACACATTTTAATCTGGAATAACCTGCTAGCAGTAGTTTAGCTGTTTCCCAGTATGGCCTTATTATTCTGTCTAACACTAGGCAAATCACCTGACATGAAGTTGTCCACTCAAGAGCAAAGTGGATTATTTTTAACTTCACACCATCCTTCAATCTATCCAGGAGGATCCCCAAAGTCCAAAAATCTTCCTGTCCCTCCCAAAAAATGAGAGTAGTAAAGGACAGGGAGATAATGCTGTAACAACTGTTCTGCTGATGCTAGAGCTGTATTGATAGAGTTATTTTTACTATTTCAGTTTTCAAGCAGTGATGTGAAAGGCCTCAGAGCAGAGAGCCACTCCTACCTGTTGCACAATGGTTGTTAGTTCCAGGCACAGTTGAACAATGTTGTTTTTCAGCAGTGAATATTCTGTCACGCTGACAAACGGAGACCTGGGGCAGGGCAAGGACAGGTTTGTGCAGAATTAGGGACCACAATTTGCACAACAGGCAGATATATCTAATACAGGGGTGAGTCCCACAGCACAGAAATGCCAAATCACTTCAATCTCCAGCAGCAAGTTGCACAACTTTTGTAATATACACCTTTGAAACAAAAATAATTCAGGCAGGATGCAAACTGGATTTTGGCCAGAACATCAGAAGTTCTCACTCTTATGGAGATTAGAAATAAGAGCTTTCAGATAACCATAAGCAGCCCAGATTTTCTTTGTACTGCTTATTAAAAAAATGGCATTTCTGGTATGACATCACTCCTCAGCAGCAATCAGCACCTTAATTCAGAGAGCCCAGTGATGCTCACTTACTCACAGCTTCCTGCACACTCAGATTCTCTTCAGGCTTTCCAAATTCTGGCTGAATCTGACCCTGTTTGAAGCTATAAGGGCTGACAAGGTCATCGCCTGAGAGAATATGACTGCTGGCATTAGGTTAGGAAGATGTCACCAGGATTATACAAATCCTGTAAAGGAGGGTGATTCACTCCCACTGTGATTTCTAAGGTGCCATTTAAATGTTCCAGAGCATTCCCGTTCCAAATAAAGCTATTCACTGCTAGAACCACAAAGAAAAACAAGCCAATGTTTGTTTTCTCCAAACAAGAAAAATTCTGGTTTGTGTCTTGGTTTCTGTCTTGTCACAGTCACAGAGATACTTTTAATGAAATTCTCAGTTGATAAATGTAAAACACCAACACTGGTTCTTGAGCATTAACCATCACACCTGCACCTAACACATCAATCTACTCCTGATAAATAAGAACATTTAATTTTCAGATTAAGCAAGTACTATAATTTATTTTGAACATTCTTAATTCATTTGCTCAACTCCAGCTTTTCTGTGTCATTTTGATGGCTGACAGACAGCTCAAACTCCACAAGCTTTCCTTACTTGCCCTTCATTCTAAAATTTCCGATATTACCAGTTGTGGCAGTGAGAATAGCACAGAAATATTCATTTCACACAAAAATCCAAATGAAAGAATCTCAAAAGGTATCTAAAGCAAATTTTAACACTCTCCTGACAGAGAAAGCTACTAAATTTTGATTCCAATATTTCACAAAATTCCAAAAATTTAGAGCTGTAATTCTAGACCTGCCATTTTAATTTTATAATAAGAGTCTAAGAGGCAAAGAAAGAGCAAACACAAAACTCCCCAAAGAATTATTCTCATGCATAAGGGACTGAGGAACAGTTAATTACCTGTCCAGCCAGGCGAGTAAGTTCTTGGCAGCACCAATCAGGTCAACTACAGAGGTAAGGAAATCATTTGGCAGCCGTCTGGAGGCCCTGCCATCGTAGTGGCCGCTCCTCCTCCTACCCGTGATGAAATTCTGGAGGTTTTTGGCTGAGGCATTCAGCTTGTGAGACAGAGTCCTCAGGTTTTCAGTCTCCAAACCGTAATTCTGGGGCAAAGAAGAAGATGGACAGAGTGTGAGGTCAGCTGCATGAACCAAACTATGAGGAGAAACATCCTGGAGGGAGGGTGTTTCTCCCCAACATCCTCCTTGGCTGGGAGGGTGGCTGTGGGTACCTGGGTTGAAATTAAACAGGAATATTTGGGCTGGGACACACAGATCTCCAAAACCAATCTTTACAACATTAACACCACCCAGTCTGGGTGTGTGGTCAGCTGCATGAACCAAACTGTGAGGAGAAACATGCCTTGGCTGAGAGGATGGCTGTGGATACCTGGGTTAAGATTAAGCAGGAATGTTTGGGTTGGGACACACAGATCTCCAAAAAGCAACGATATTAAATCTTTTATATGTTTAATCTAACCATCTTTACAACACTAACGACATCCAGCCAGGACACAGCCTCTGCTGCCAGCAGCACTCATGGTCCAACACAACTGGGTCAGCCATGTCTGCGAGATATCCAGATAACAAGCACAAGGTAGTTCAAATCCATTAAGTAATTCAAATTCACACAGAAAGTCTCAAACACACTGAATTGAACCCAGATTTTTTGCAGCCCCCACAGGATGTAGAACATGAAAGAATTTAATCAACATTTAAACAAAATCAGCTCTCAGAGCCTGAATTGATTGCCCACTGTTAATTTATGCTTATATTAGAGGATGATCATGAATATCACACATTAATATTTTTGCCTAAACTTCTCCCTCAAAGCAGAGAATAAAGAATTGAAAAGAATACCCTTCTTGACATATGCCAACATGGATATTTGTACTAAAAATAATAATTTTCAGCTGCAGAAAAGGGAAATAGGCTGACCAATAAGAAGATTATAAACTGGGGTTGTACGGAAAGCAAACAAAGCACAAACAAGCACTTGGTGAAGTGTCTGGATGTCTGACAGCTGGCACTGGGGACAGTGCCTTCCCTGCCAGCCATTCTCCCTGTCAAAGTTCACTCTGAGAAATGATTCAAGGCTTTGCCTCCAGCTTGGAGGGAAATCCAGTAGAAATGAAACACTTTGCTACCTTAGCTGACTGCAGAGAATTAGATTGAAATACCAGGGAGAGAATTAATTTCATTGTTAGGCTGTATCACAGCTAAAACTCCATGGTAAGGGCCAGATCATCCAGTTCAAGACTAAATTGCTACAGATGAGAAAAAACTCTCCAACTTTTTTTTTTTTTTTTTTTTTTTCCCAAGAGCAAACAGTATAACCAAGGAAAATAATTCTCCTTCGGAAAAGTTTAGAGAGCAAGCTGTATGTGACAGCAGTGTGTCATCTGTTTAATATCACATCTCATTACAGCACTGAGGGAATTCCCTCCCCTGCCCTATTTTCCTCTTGACTTGCACTCATGCCAGGCTGATGACTAAGTGGATGCACTGGGATGCTTTTCCAGCTCCCAACCAGCTGGGCAGGGCCTGGCTTCCCCCAGAACAGGTTTCATTCTGCACACTCAGCAAGGATGATGAACTGGATCCTCCTGGTTATTTATTCCTGTGGAAACAAGCAGGAAAAAAACTCTCCCAATAATTTGTTATTGCATAAAGCTCTGGAAACCTGTCACTTTGCTTTTAAGAGGAGTTAAGCAGCAAAGGACACATTTTGATCACTGAATCTATAAATACCAGAGGGTATTTTAGATCCCAGCAAGTGTAATCAGCCAGAGAGATCTTCTGCAAAACCAAGAGAACTGAGCAGGAAATGTGTGAGGAAATCCACCTCACAAAAAACAAGTGCTTTGCTTTATCTTGGAGTTTATTGCTTACATGCCAATGACAACTTCAATTAGTGTCAATATAAAATTTAAAATACAGCAAACACAGACAAAATATATCCATAAAGACAATCAGAAGATGAAAGGAAATTTTTCAGCACAGCAGAACTGCTGATGCAAGTTAGTGGTTACCTGAGACTGAGTGGGGCACAATAAAGGGGAAAAGATAAAATTATTATGACAGTGACAGTAAATCAATGCTTTTGTAGAAGACAGAGGCATTGGGTTGTTCTAGATTTAAGCGTGTCTAAATCCAAAATTTTAATTTTTAAATCCAACAACTCTAATCAACCATCAGATAAGAAAATGTGCTTGCAAATAAACCCTGAAAGTTATTAAAGTTATCCCCACATCCTGATGCTCTGCTGCCACCAAAGCCCACTGTGGCAGGATTTGTGGAGAGGACTGAAGAAAACTGCCAAAGGGATGGGGAAGGGAGGAGATTGCTCCAGAGGGGAAAAGAGCCAGGAAATGGGTGTCCCCCAAATTTAAACTGCACCAATTCTAATTCAGTGGCCATGCTTGAAAACAAAGAATTGTAGTTTGTGGGAATCAAAAAACCAGAAAAATTTAATCTGCAACCTAAAAAGAAAATTAGATTAATGTAAAAATACAATACACAGATATTAAACAAAAAAAAAATCATAAACTTATATTTCTAACATATATATTTCTAACTTATAAGAATATACCTTAAGTGAAAAACTGTACCAATGAAATAGTAAAGAGTTTACAATGTAAGAGTGTAGGTGTATAGAATAAACTAAAAGTTTTAAAGTTATAAGAGAAAGAAGTATATATGTAAAACAAAGCCTATTAGACAAAAGTATCCACAATACAACAAAAATAAGTAAAAGCAATAAGTTTAAGAAAAGCAAAATAAACCTTTATAACAACTATATATTAAGTTTAAAAAATTTCTATTTCCTTATAACAAAAAAAACTTGTAACTACTCAAACTTTAACCAACTACTTACTCCTCTAAAACTTCACAACTTTTAAAACTAATATTTATCTAAACAGTTGAATTAGTCCCATCCCTTCATTTTTCACAACCCTAGTGGTTTATGGCAATGATGAAGCAGGTGAGGAGCCTCGTGGATCCTGCCAAAATCCAGATCTCTCTAATTCCTGCAGGCTCCTCATCCCCGTGGTGTCACTGAGGGAGCCCCAGAGCTGCCAGACTGAATCATGATCGCAGCTGCCAGGCCAGACCTCAGCTCTCCCAGCCATCACTCTGCTCCCCTGAGTTAAATATCTGCTGCTCCTGTGAGCCACACCATGGAAATGATGCTCCTGAGCCTGGAGAATTCTGTCTCCTGGCAGGAGATTCAGGTGATTCCTTTCTGGCATTCTAAATCCCAGAGGTAATTTCTGGTTTTAAAAGTAAGACAGAAAAATAAAAGGGAAAACCTCTAAAGGGGGCAAGAGGGTGCCATTAGCATAGGCAGGATTATTTTTCATCCCAAGATCAGGGAAAAATAAACAAAAAAGGGTTGTTCCATTCCCTGGTTTTGTTTCATGATGTTTCAGGTTGTTCCATCATCAATGAGTCAATCAGTGGAAATGGATGTACAAGTTTAGGGAATGAATCCTGACTGCCAAAACGACCCCAGATGTTGCCTGTCTAGAACCACACAGCCACACAATTTGTCAAATTATCCTGAAATCTGGATCAGGAAACTGCTTAATGAGAAGAGAAAGCTCCCTAAATCCACCAACACTCCATTTCAGAAAGAGGAATGTGGACAGGAACACTGCAGAAAGTGCCAAACAGCACACATTGAACACAGAAAGAGATAACTGGAAAATCTGTTAAATATTTATGTTATATCATACAAAAGCACAGCTCAAGCAGTAAGAACTTCTGTATCTGCACTGACAGCATCATTACCTGCACAGCCTCACAAGAGCTGCACAGATTATCTGGTTTGTTCAGAGACTGATCCCCGGTCCCAGGCTGGAGCTCACAGCTCCTGGTGCCCCGTTCCATGGCAGGAGCTGCAGGGGAGGATTGCAGGAGGCACAGAGGAACCACGAGGCTGAGATCAGGGCCAGACAAGCTCATTGGGGAGGAACATCAGCAGCACAGCTCAGGCTGGAGCTGTGCTTGCAGTGCCACTCCTCACTGAGGGGTGCAGCTGCTTTGGGGGGGATAACTCTGCCGGCAGCCTGCAGAGCACAGCTCTGAAATTCAGCTGTTTCCCCTGGAATTCTCCATTCCCAGCCTCTCTGTCCTGCTTCCCCTCTCCTGCTGGGCTGGTGGCTGGGGTTATTGCAGGTGCTGAGGGAGCAGATCCCCACAGGGCTTTCACACCTGCTGGGGTTTTCTGAAGAGCAGAAAACAGGTGGCTGTTGTCAGAAACTGTACAATTCAGGTGACAGGAGAAAATGCCATTTTTTTTCTGAGCAACCTGAAGCAGACTCTTTTTTTTTCTAGCACAAAGAGACAATGTAAGAGAGAAGTTGTTGAATGTTCCCTACAGTCAAAATGGGAATTTTGAAAACTGAAATCTGCCTCCGAAAAGATAACTCTAAAAAAAGAATCTTACAGCTGAAATCTGCCTCCTCTTCTTTTTAACGTCATAAACCCAAAATGCAGAAATAGCCAAACACACGTTCACCAATGAACCTTCCTGCCCTGTGCCACAATTCCAGCTAAAAGCTCTGCCTGTTTTGTACATTCTGGTTTGAAGTTCTATTTTTAAATAATTGCGCAAATTCTGTATCCATCTGACAATATAAGATATGAGCTTTTAACATATCCAAAGAATTGGAATGAAAAAAATCTTCAGCTGTGGCTTCAGGTGTTCTCATACCTTACTGCAGGTAAGCAATAACATAAAAAGGAGGATTTTATGCTAATGAAGCAATCTGGGAGAATTTTAGCTACTAAGATAAAATAGATCAAATTATTGTAGCCAACATCAATATAAAAAATAATGAATATAACAGGGAAAAAATATCTGAGTGCTAATCAGTTTTTTATAAACACCAGCACCTGAAGAGCAAAAGCCAAGCACAAAACACCTACAGCATATGAAGAGTTTATTTCTTCTGTGGAAACCATCCTCCAGCATCTTTTCTTACAGGTAGAGCTATAATGAAATTATTTTACTGTAATGTGACATGCAGAGATAGAAATAATATATGCACATTGAAATTTAATAGGCACAAGATGTAATTTTAACTAAACAGTTTATATTGCATAAGTAATGACTTTAACTTACCTTAAAAACAGATTTCTTTCTAATTATAGTAATTTTTCTTCATGTTGTCATTCGTGTGAGTAGTCAGTGTAATATATATAAATATATATATGTGTATAAATATACAAACACATGGGTGCACACACAGCTTTTTCTGTAGGTGATACTTTGAGACTGTTACAATTTTCACTGAATATAAAAGAGAAATAAAATAGGAAAGCAGGAGATCTGACTGAGGAGGTGAAATAAAACAGCACTGACTGAAATTCAAGCACCTTACATGGAATTTGCCACATTCAAGGCATTTAAAACACCACAGCCGAAATATTGAGCTACAGTCCCATTTCTACAACTTCACACTGAAGATATTGAAATAGCAGAAAGTCCAAGTGCATTTCCACCAGGTGTGCCTGGTTTTCCTCTTGAAAAATGATTTACAGGCTGCTCATCCTTTGTCTGAATAGCAATTTGAAAAAGGCCAAATAAATTTTAAATTAGGGATCCTATGAACCAGTGTACAACTTCAGGTCAAGAGACTGGAACCTAAAACTTAAAATTTCCTGAATGGTAAAATAGGGATAATTATCACAACCTGATGCAAGTCATGACACCACTTGAAAAAAGTTAAAATAAATCAAAGAAAGTAAAAGTTTTGTTAAGGAGAATTCATCAGATGTAGTTCATTCAGTTTATAGATACACTGATATATTCAATAATTTATGTATTTTATATGTATATATAAAATCCTAGTGCTGTTGTTTTGAAAACTATAAATGTAGTAGGAAAATAATTGCCATTCATGGCTGGGGAATGCAGCTCCAGTAAAATATGGCCCAAATTTGCTTCAGCTTTTTCTTTAAAAGCTTTCCTCCTTCTAAATCAGTAAATTAGCATAATAACATACCATAAATATATAATAAACCCCATCCTTCTGCCTCTCTTTAACAACATTTGCCCATCATTCCAGTTAACTGCAGTATCACAGCACAGTTTATGTGCACAGAATGTGACATTTCATCAAAATAAAAGTATGGAGTTCATTAATAACTATGCTAATGCTATGCAAATATGCAACATCATAATACAAATTAGGGTCTATTATTTGAAACACCTCGATGCTTTTTTATGTGCAGCTTTCCTCCCCCTTGTTCTCCCTTCCATTATAATTATCCCACCTTGCTGGAGCAAATTGTGTCACAATTCTTTGTCTCCTGAGTCTGTAATTTGGAACGTGTCACGGAGCTCCTCAGCACTCCACACACCTTCCTATTATCTTGTAAATAGATACATTAGGCAGATCTAGAAATAAGATTAAATATTTTAACCTATTTTAAAAATTAAGATCTGCATTATGGTTTTTTGTCTACAGAAGGAGGTTTAGCATTTACACTGAAATTGATATATCTATATATCTAGATACCTAGATATATAGATATAGCTATGTCATCAAGCATAATTAAGGTGTCCTGGATTTTTTTTTATTTTTAACAAACAGGATTTTTATTTCAGATAAGAATTAGAACTTTAAAACCTTTCCTTAAAAATCAGACTCAAAAAGATTGTAAGGCCAGCCATTGAAATTGGTATTTTTTCAGAATAAGGTTTTAAACATAAAGTTAACAATTTATTTCAAGACTTCAGATGTTTCTGTTTAAGACTTATATTTAAACTTTAAGAATCAGGTGATTGGGCTCCTGGTGGGAGCAAGGCAGCAGATGGGGTCAGAGATGGAGATGCAGATTTATTGTTCAAGGATCTCAGGTTATGTAAGGCTCACCCCACTCTGGGCCAGCCTAAAGCTGCACAATGCACCAGTTCCTGCCCTGGACTGATTAAGATGAGCAGGAATTAACAGGATCCCTGATCTCCTGCCTAAACATTTTATAAGGAGCTTTTACCTGGCAGCTCTTCCACAGATCTCTGAGCAAACTGCACAAAGCCTCCTTGCTCTGCTTAATCCTAATGAAGCACCGTGATTTCAGTGGTGGAATAAACAAATACTCCCCTGATTGGGTGAGCTTGAATAAACTGGAACATCTCCCTGGTTTGGGTGTGGAGGGCTGCACAGGGATCTATGGGGAGAGAGAGGAGCCAAGTGCCTAAACCACAACAATGTGTGAGGAAAGCAAACTCATTACACACAGAATAGATTTCAAAAATGTCCCACAGAATTAAACCAATCTGATCCACTGAGCAGCCTGACAGAGATATGTGGGCATATTCTGAAAATGCATTTTACAGTTCTCTCTCGCTGTCCCACATGAGATCCAGCACATTGTGACACATCACCAATGTCATTTTTGGATAAGGTCTGTAAAAATGTGGGATCTCCTCTTCAGTTATGCAGACTCCTGACTGCCATAGTGGTATGAAGTATAAAAAAGTGCATTTATTTTTAAAGATCCTGCCACTCTTGAGTCTACTGACCATGCTCAAGGAATGCCTTAATTACAATTTTCCCATGTATATTTTGGCTGTTTTCCTTTTTTCCCCTCCTCCTTGAAGAAATTTTAATTAACGTCTGAAACCTCCTTATATTTTTCATAGTTTTAGATTACTCATTCAGCAAGTCCCTCAATTTTACTCTATTTGTAAATAAGCTAAACATCAACCCAGCTATTTGGCTATTTAATGCCCATTCTCACCAAAGCTTTAAGAGAGGAAAATTTTAAGAGAGGAGAGCTCATATCTCATTTCAGCTGTATAATAAATGATTATTTACATATCTGAAGCACCAATTTGTTATTTCTGCAGAGGTGATGAACCATCAGATTCAGAAACAGGAGAATTGATCCAAACCTGTGATTTAATTTCTCTGGGACAAGGCTTTTCCTGCTTTTCCTGCACACCTCAGCAGCATCCCTTGGAGCTGCTCTCCCACTCTGATTCTAATTCACATTTTCTGCTCAGCTCTGACTTCACCAGGAGTTCAGATCTAAAATCCCTGGAAGCAAACCTGCATTTAAAAAAAATTTGTTTCTAAATGCATTTAATGCTTTCTCATATTTTTCTTTGAGCAAAACCTTAATATCCCAGCAGCATGAAATAACAAAACCTTCTCATGACCAGAACAACCTTATGATGACCAGAAGAACCTTCTCATGATGACCAGAACAACCTTCTCGTGACCACAACAACCTTCTCGTGACCACAACAGCCTTCTCGTGACCACAACAGCCTTCTCGTGACCACAACAGCCTTCTCGTGACCACAACAACCTTCTCGTGACCACAACAACCTTCTCGTGACCCTGCTGACAAGGTGGTGGGTGCATTGCAGCGTCCCTCAGCCTTTGGCAGTGCCAAGTTGACATCTGGGCACATTGAACATCTCCAGTGTCAACTCCCAGGAAAACACCAGTGGGGAAATAAAGCTGTGGCACAAAAGGGAGGCCCAGGAGGATGGAGGGGGTTTGGGTGTTTTGTGCCATTTTCCACATCCCCAGGATTATTGTTCCCAATGTTTTATTTCAGTGTTAAGGGTGGGCTGATCTGCATATGGCTTCCATCACAAAACACACGCAAGCCAGACAGCCAGGGTGGCTTGACCTCTTCCTTGTAGGAAAACAAGCTCTGAGCAATCTGCTGACTGGGGATGCTGTGAGAAACAAACAGCAGCAAAGGATGGCAGGAGATATTTCCTCCAAAACCATACTGGACCATGATCTGCTAACTTCTCAAGATGATTGGCAATTCCTGCCTGCATGAGTCATTAGCAGCCTGCTGCTGTTCCCTGGTGTGCACTGGGCTCCTGTTGATATTTTCTGTCTCAGAAATACCTAAATCACACCAAATTCCTCTTTGCATTCCCAGTTACCAATCCAGGGAACTCCAGTGGCAAGGATAAAGCATCTCAAGTGTTTGCTGCATAGTTCAGTGTTCTTTTTTCACCTTTCTCTGCAATATCTAAGGGAGCTGTACATGTATAATGCACTGCTCAATAACCACAAACCTTTATTATTCATTATTAAAACCTTGTGGTCAATTAAACTTTGCTATTTATTTCATAACAGCTTTGTGTAAGAACTAACCATCCAATCCTGGAAAGCCTCATTTCCTCATTTTTTAAAGTATCTCTTAAAATAAATTATAAGGCAGAAATGTAAGGTTACAGAGAAAAAGATTCAGTACATACTACAAATTTAGAATTTGAATCAATGGTGGATTATTCAAAGTTCAGGTGATAAATTATAAGCTGGTCTTGAAAATCTTACATCAACACTGAGCATTTCACTTGGGTCAGACATTTTACTTCGGTCCCTGCAGAAGTGGTAGATCCACATAAAAACCTCACAAAATCTGGAGAAACGTTCCATATGTTCATAACAATTCAGAGCAGCATATAGAAATTAAATTAGTAACAAGATTCGTTTGAATGGGCATTAATGAGAGTATGAAAAAAGTTCATTTATCTATTTGGATTGTGAATTTGCTGAAGGCTGCTCAAGCAACTCAGTCAACAACAGTGACATGAATATGCATGTGCATGCTCAGATATTTGCATGCAGATGAATTTATCCCTGACAATAACTGATCACAGATAATTACTCAGGAATTCAGGCAGCTCATAGACACTGATAATGTAACACAGTGGAATGAAAAATATCTTACCAGGAATTTATGAAAGAAAACGCTCTTTGCAAATTAGAAAAGCAATTATTTGGTAGGGAAAAATGACCTTTTTTTGAACTTTCACTGAGCTACTCCCTCTATTTCCTTGGCACAGAGATTCTACAGGGTATAGTGCTTGCCACCATGCGTTGCAGGGGACAGATTTCCAATCAGATTGATTTGAAAAGGGAAAAAGGGAACTGGTGCTTTATGCAAGGGAAAGTTTTTGCAAATGAAACACACAATGAATAAAGGCAACATAGTCCTTTCCAGCAGAAAGAAAGAGAAAGTCTTAGAAAAAAAATTAAAAGATAATTTTAAATGTTCATAATATTGTTTATACCTAAATATCTGAAATATCATTTAAAAAATTGTGCAATTATTTTTCATTAAAAGACTAAGAATTACCAGTGTATTTCATGTGGATTGTTAGAAAGAACAATTTCTTGGATGGCTAAGACTTTCAGCACCTGAATAAACCAAGGAAATATCTGTTTATCACTGAGTTCTCGGGTTATCTTAAAGAAATTTAAATTTTGTTAGTGTAAAAACACTTTTTCCATTTAAAGGGGGAAAGCTTATCTCTTCCAGCACTAGTGTGTATTATTCTTCCTTTTTGTTCTAAAAATAGACTCCTCTATCCTCTATAATCTAATATTCCCCTCCTATTTAACATAATTACCTAGGACTGAATCAATATTCCATTAGCTGGGTGCAGTCAATGGGCTGTCCCTCAGTGCCTGCAGCACTCCAAGGGTTCAGGCACAGATCTTCATCCACGCTGCTTTAGCATCCTCTGGAAGGAGCAAAAAACATTCTGGGGAGCAGTGGTGATGCCTCAGGTTTAGCTTTTATATTTTTCACATTCTGTGCTGCTTTAGTGGGTCTGGGATTCATATCAGGGGATGGTGAGCTCTGTGCACAGAGCAGGGAGACAAAACAATTCCTGCTCCAGCTGGGCACCAAGGACAAATGACCCAAATCTCACCCCCAGAGCACAAACACCGTGGGGTGGAGAGAGAAAAACAAGCAGGGTGGGACTGCATAACCTAAAACTGTCATTGGACAATTAAATGCAATATGCAAATGGAGCAGAACTGATCAAAGTGAGAGACCCCATGCCTGGTTGTGCATTTTGGGACCATTTTGGTTCATCTTGGGCGCAGCCCTGGCTGGGCTCTTGCGCTGCCCAAGGTGGATCCATTGAGGCCTCCTGAAAAATCCCTATTTTATTCTTTAACTCCATCCAGCCTCTGTTCTAGGGCAGCCCTCGCAAGGCAGCAGCTCCACTGAAAAGGATTCATTTCCATGGTCTGCATCCTTTTCCTTCCCACATCCCTTTCTCCACGTGGCTCCCAGGACACCTGCACAGCCCTGGGGCCAGAGACAGCCCCTCTGAGTGCCCCTGGCCCAGGGCTGGTGCCTCTCCCCGAGGATGAGGAGAATTTTCTCCCAGAATGTCACTCTGGGACCTCCTCAGCACTGGCAGGAATCCTCATGGACTCCCAGTTCCATTGAGTTGGGCTGGGATTAGACAAAACCCAAAACAGAGGTGCTGTGGGGATGGACTGGGCAGCACAGCCTCAGGAAAGCTCCCATTGGGGTGGTTCTCCCACCCAAATTAATATGGCAATTCACACAGCTTTGGTAAAGACCTTTCATAAAGCTGCCAAGCCGAGATTATCAACCTCAGCTGGCTAATGGATTTAAATGATGTATTTAAATGTTTCATGCAGGAGTGTACAATTAAGTGTTGCTATGATGCAATAGACCCAAACCCTCTGCTTGTTTCTGACAGAGAGCACAAAGCCCTCGGTGCTCCAAGCCATGACTTTAGAAAACCAATATTTTCCTTTCATATGCCCCACTTGAACTCCTATTTCTGTGTTTGCAATAAAAGATCAGAGTGAAAGACCTACCACCCCAGAATTTAGAATTTAAAATTACTCAGCTCAATTCCTCCATGAAAGATTGGTGTTATAGAGGCATTTTTGTGAAACCAAAGTGAACTTTGCAACATCTGGATTTTTATGCTTTACTCGGAAAATTTTTTTGTAAGATTTGCATGTATTTGATTAAAAGAAATGTAGAAATCCAGCAACACATTTTATCATGAGTAAGAGATCACACAGGGTGAAAATATTACAAGCATCCTTCTTTCTAATTCCTTTAGTGCAGAAAGAAAATGATGGAGAAGAAAATGTGAATGGTCTGCTGCACAATTTGTTCATGTGTCACTGCAAGGCTGTTCCATACACTTCACATTGAGATTCTAGAAGAGCAATAATTCATATTAATTAATTGGATATGTCAATTCTAATTGCTCCACAAAGGCTGGGTGGGCATCCTTAGGAGACCACAGGGGATCTCCATGTTGCTGCAGAAAAATCAAGTATCCAAATCTTGGCTAGTCTGAGGTTGGGGACTCAGGAGAGCTTACACAGAGCAATTTAGGTTAGAATTAAGGTTAAAACATTAAAGTTGGCATTCCTGCTTTCTGCTCTCCACAGGTATTGGCAGAGTGGATTATTGTGCAGGAAAGGATGCCTGTGAAACCCTGAGAAATCAAAGCACAAAAGCAATAGACAGTCCCTTAACAGTGCACCATGCCATGCTGGGGCAGCTGGTGTCAACAGAAACACCATGAACTGGAACAGGGTGTTGCTATAAAGGTTTTTCTTTTATCCCTGTGCAGAGAAAATGTCCATTTCTTCATCCCCAGCAGTGACTGGGATCCATCAGCCTTGGAGAAACCAGACACCCAGAAGGGCTGAAATTACAAAACAACCCCTGACTTCCGGCTCCAAACCTCAAGAGGAATCAAAATTATGTCAGAAATGAGAGTTCCATTAATATCTCCTAAACCAGGGATAGAAGAACATATGGAAATTATAATATAATACTATTATATTATCCCAACACCAGTTGAAGTGAATTTTAGCCCTAATGCCTGACCCTTCAGAGTTGCACACGCATGGTTTTTAAGCACAAATCATTACCTACCTATTCATTTGCATGAATTCCTGCTCCTGCATTGGCCTAATACGTAGCAACACAATTAAATTGCAATTATTTTGGGGGGCTGTTCTCTGCCAGTGAGTGACAGGAACTCACAGCATGAAAAGGAATGAAAGGTTCAGGATCAGAATACCACAGAGCTTACCCAGACACAGAACCAACATGAAATACAGTAATGGATTATTATAAATGGATTCTTTTATAAATTTCTAAATAGAAATAAGTACATTTCTTTCTCAGAAGCATTCACCAGCCAAGACTGCCATGGATTGGGATCTTCATTCTCGCTGCTACTTAAACAGATGCATTTTCAGAGGAAAATTACAAGCTTTGGAACAGGTTTAACACTTGGAATGGAACATGTTTCTCTCTATTTTGTGAAAAAGAATTATTGTGTGACAAGAGGAAACCTCTCAACTATGTCAAAAGACTGGAAAAACAGAAGTTTCTTTCCTCTCATTTGCTTGTTAAGACTGTCTTGCTCCAGAGGCAAATGACATGCATAAATTCAAGGAATTAGCAGCAATCAACACAGCACATTTGTATTTATCCTGGTTTTTTAACCTAAACAAAACCATAAGTAGGAAGAATACAGAAATAGCCTGAAGTAATTTATCAGAAGCTTGATAGCCCTTTATCATTGTTTGTGGGCAGGAATTAGATGTGGTCTCCTGGATTTCAGCTGCCCTGCATTCCCCTTTGGACTGTGTGCAGGAGCTGAAATTTGAATAAAATGCAGCCAATTTCCTTTCTCCTATTTCCACTTTATGCACCTCATATTATGGCAAGGGATGAAATTCTCCCTGGAACACCTGAACAGGACCATTTTCAGTCTGGCCACAGGATAAACACATCCCATAACCAGAGGGATCTGGGCCTTCAGCAGAGGTTGTGTGGCCATGGCTGCTCTGCAGGAGTGATAAATTCAGAGAGGATAAAACTCTCTAGAGAGTCCAAGACTAAATTTCTAATGTATTTAACACAAAAACACAAATCCAAAAGTCAATTTTGTCCTAAATTCCTTTTGTAACAACCCTGTGCTTGGATACCTCTGAAAACTTTGCTTTCTGCACTTTTATACCAGCACTGCTGGGGCTGCTGCAGTACCCAAAATATCCCTGCTGTGTGTTACTGTGGGACAGCTGGAATCAGTGGTCCTTGAAGAAAACTCTGAGAAGACATCAAGAAAAATTCTCCTTTACCTTGTTCTTTGCTTAGATCAGCTCCCAGAGCTGCCTTTAGCCTGGTGATTTTAGGAAGGATTTCATTTTGGTGGTTACTCGACACATAATTTGTAATTACATCCAGGCTTCTTCAGCACACCTTAGAAAAACCATGACATTTCTAAGTAGGACAGAAGAGTCAAGCACACACCTGTAAAATCCTAGGACTTTAGGCTACTCTGAATTATTTGTACAAACTTAATTATCCTCCTTCAATGCCCTCATCCTGAGAGAAACCTGAAAATGCCAAAATTGTCAACAGACTTTTAAAAGGAAAAAAACAACACCAAAAAACAAACCCATACCCAATCCTTAAAATCAGTTATTTTTCCAAGTTCCATGATTTGAAAGGCCAAGAAAGAATGAAGCTGCTAATTAGACTAATCAAAAGATGATACACATGTTCTAATATGTGCAATAATTAACCCACTCAATTCAACAGTATTAATTCAATGTTTTGGCACAGCACAATAAATAGCACTGGACTGCCAAAAGCTGAACTTCTTTTCCAGTTGAAATTAATAAAACTCTCTGGATGCATACATGTTTGTGGAGACAAAAATAATGTTTGTGCCAGGTTCCTCATTCCACTGAGGAGATGGAATCTCTTCATCTCTCACCAAGAGGGATGGCATTCCACTCCAAAAAAATGAGATTTATTTCCACCTACTCAAGCATCAATATATATATAAAATGAAGATTTTAGTCTGGAATAATTACCTTTGAATAACCCCTGAAATATGGGTGGAAAAGAAGTATTTGATGCATAGAATGACTTGCTAAAAGTGAAATTTGTTCACAAATCAGGTGAAGTAAGAAAAAATACATCCTAATATACTTGCAAAATTGACAAATAAAGTCAAGTATTAGCAGAATGAAAAATTAACAGGACCTCAAGAGAGATCATTGTAGGTGTGGCCATTAAAATGGTATTAATTTAGGAAAAACTTGAATAATTTTAATTCAGAAGAACAACGTTATCAATAGATATAGAGGCAGCCATGAAAGACTTCACCATCACCATGAGTGCTTCAAAATAAATCACTGCAAAAAATTCCTATTGCTGTTGTAATTTTCTTAGGGAGATGCTTAATAAAGAAATAGGTTAGAAAAATTATAGGGGGGAAAAATTTTTTTGGTAGCTGTGTCCCATATACGATTTTTAAAAACCCCAATAAAATATAAAAATAATTTAAATTCCTGCAGTTGTTGTAAACATGTTGACCATGGTGACTTTATTGTGCCTTCTGGTGGAAACCCCACCCTGCCTGGATTGTGGCCTTGCAGAAACTGCAGACCAAGTTTCTAATCTTCATTTCTCCTTGAAATTTCTCCCCTGCACAAGGCCTTATTTCACAAGTTGAATGCCTGTGAATTAACAGTACTTTTAATTACTTGAGATACAATCTCTATTGGAGCATTCTTTTCATTTCCCATTCATTTTTCATCCTTTCATTATCTGTCTTTCTTCCCTGTTTATATTTTAATTTGTTCTGGCTTTAACAATATACTGACTCCAATACTGTCCTAATTAAATTAAATTTATTTGCAGATTTGAACAGCAAGCCATGTTGACCTCAAAAATTCTTCCTTTTTCTTGTTTCCAGTATACTTTACTCTCTGTCAAAAAGTTCTTTTCCCCAGACCCTGCTACTTCTGCAGATTCAGCCTCTCTGCAACAAGTCCTCCAATAGATATCCCAATTAATATTTCAACTTCAATAAAGTTACAGTCCAAATCCAAGTGGCCCACAATTTTTTGTCCCTAAATGTTATTTAGGTCACTTCAAATAAATAATTGCAGAGCAGTTTCTGACCACCCTAGCAAGAAAGGACTTTGATGTTCCAGATTGGACTTTTTCCCCACAGCCATCATTCCCAATTTTCTTCATAATTAAAGCACAACTCAGAAATGTCTCTCCAGAATGGTCAAAGAACTGAAGCTGAAAGTAAAGCTCACCTGTGACTTTGCATTTCACAGCACATGAATTCACCCCTCAGCAAGCCCCAGACAGTGCCTGGACTTTCTTTCCTACTGAGAAAGCTCCTCTCACCTTTTGCACTCTGATCTTACCCTTTCATAAAGGAGATTACTTTAACATTTGAAATTATTTAACTTTCAGGTAAAATACATACACTTCTATATCACCATATTGCATGGGAGTATTGAACACTCTTATTATTCCCTTTTCACATTTCTGACTTTTTTTCTTTCCCACTGCAAGTCATGTTTCAGTGTGGAATCTTTTCCAGCCAGGATTCTCATATTAATTTCCTATCTGAACTCAGCTTGCTTTCAAAAGAAAAGTAAATGTAAAAATCATGTCAAGGGCTGATGCACAACATAACAAACCCTCTCTGCCTTTAATAATTTGCATTTGGAACCTGGCTAATAGGTGGTGTGGCAATAGAAATAAAAACCAGGAGTTTCCTCCTTTTGTTTTAGTTTCTTCTTGAATTAGAACTTTCTTTACAGGTCAGCAATGGGTTCTGGGGGGTTCTGCAGTGCTTGCATCCCTGGAACTGCAGCTGAGGCACCATCCTTGGTGTAACCCCACCAAAAGCCCAGTGGCCTTGGACCCTCAGGAAAGGCACATTCCAGCGTGTCCCAGTGACATTTCCCCAGATTTCCTGGAGCAGCAACCCCTGCCCAGTGTGAATTCCTGACCACCCTGAGCTTTCCTGGGGGGTTTCTCCCGTTCCCACAGCCCACCCTGCAGGGATGGACTGCAGATCCTGCTGAGGCTGCCTGGGAGAAATGGGTCATGAACTTGGGCACTGCCCACTGCCAACCAGAAATCCATCCAGAAATCCATGCAGGGAAAAAAAATCAATGTTCATTGACACAGCCCAGGCAGGGCTGGGGCAGGGACAGGAGCAGAGACCCAGATCCACTGGGAGCACACCAGGATGGACAGAGGGACAGAGCAAAGTGCTGATGGTGCCTCCCCTCCACAGTTAGGATTTTAAGACCAGATTGCTGGAATTGATGCTTTCCTGCTCTTTTTTTTCCATTAAAAATGTTGAAAATAAAATTCAAGTATTTATATTTATGAGTGTACAAACAGAGCTTGTGCTCTGCACCCTGTCCATATTTCCAGCACACATTAATGAGGACATTCAAGTACTGATTCCTGACTGCCTGGGGCTCTGTTTTACCTGCCCATAAACTGTCTTAAATTTGTAATGCAATTCAGTGAATCAGGGGCAAAATTATGTGTTCCATAAGACATTCTGATTTCAATAATTTCCTATATGTTAACTCCTGTTTGTTGGCATAAACAAAATAGAGATACTCTTTAGCCCCTTTAAAAATTACATTTCAAATAAGATATTTCCTGAGGTTTTTGGACTAGCTGTTCTAAAAATCCATATCAGTGAGCAATTCTGAGTCACAATTTTTTCTGGTTGCTTGGCCAGCAGTCAGATATTAGTGCAACAATCTATTAATTTTTCAAGAGTTAGCACAGAACAAGAAAACAATAGTGATATTTTAGAAATGTATTTCAGCTCATAAAGGCAGCATCAGCTCTTCTCTCGTTTCAATTATTGCCATTATTTAAAATAATTAAAATGAGATTCTTAATAATGCTTTTTGATTACATGGATCCAAATCCTAATAAATGAGTACAGATTTAAAATAGATTTTCTACTGAGTCTGGTAAAACTTTTCTGTGATCCAAGGAGAAATGTCAGAGGCAGGAGAACACCCCCAGGAGCAGAGCTGCAGGCAGCAGAAAAGCACACGGAACAGGCAGGGAGAGAAACATTTAGAAGCAGGAAAAAAAAAAGAAAAAGGCATTTTAGAGCCAGAGTGAGAAAGGAAGAGAAAGGGCAGAAAGGCAGGAGGCAAAATAAATGATACCAGGAGCTGGAAAATCCCCATCCTGCCTCAAAAGGAAAAGTAAGGTCAGGAGGCAGCACAGCGAGAGCTGCACCATTGACCAGCAGCAAGAGGAACATTTTCTGTGCTCAAAAAAGGAAAAAATTCACAATAAAAGAGTCAGCAGGGCCCTACTCGGGGACACTGGGCTGAAGGGAGATGTTTTCCCAGAGGGGGCTGCTGTGTCCGGGCACAGAGGGCTCTGCTGAGGTGACACAGAGTGACACAGGGGCTGTGCTGGCTCCTGGCTGTGGGACACAGGGTATCCAGGGAAACGCTCCGCAGTTTGGGGTCAGGGGTTCCCAAAAGGCCCTGGCTGCTGGGGTCTGCAGCATCTCCCTGCTCCTACAGCATCTCCCTGCTCCTACAGCACACACCTGCCCCTAAAGCACCTCCCTGCCCCTACAGCACACACCTGCCCCTAAAGCACACACCTGCCCCTAAAGCACACACCTGCCCCTACAGCACACACCTGCCCCTAAAGCATCTCCCTGCTCCTACAGCACACACCTGCCCCTACAGCACCTCCCTGCCCCTGCAGCACACACCTGCCCCTAAAGCATCTCCCTGCTCCTGCAGCACACACCTGCCCCTAAAGCATCTCCCTGCTCCTGCAGCACACACCTGCCCCTGCAGCATCTCCCTGCCCCTAAAGTACACCCCTGCCCCTAAAGCATCTCCCTGCTCCTGCAGCACACACCTGCCCCTACAGCATCTCCCTGCCCCTGCAGCATCTCCCTGCTCCTGCAGCACACCCCTGCCCCTACAGCATCTCCCTGCTCCTGCAGCACACACCTGCCCCTGCAGCACACACCTGCCCCTGCAGCACACACCTGCCCCTGCAGCACACACCTGCCCCTGCAGCATCTCCCTGCCCCTGCAGCACACACCTGCCCCTGCAGCATCTCCCTGCCCCTGCTGCACACACCTGCCCCTAAAGCATCTCCCTGCCCCTACAGCACACACCTGCCCCTACAGCATCTCCCTGCTCCTGCAGCACACACCTGCCCCTACAGCACACACCTGCCCCTGCAGCACACACCTGCCCCTGCAGCATCTCCCTGCCCCTGCAGCACACACCTGCCCCTACAGCATCTCCCTGCTCCTGCAGCACACACCTGCCCCTAAAGCATCTCCCTGCCCCTAAAGCACACACCTGCCCCTACAGCACACACACCTGCTCCTTGCAGCACACACACCTGCCCCTGCAGCACACACACCTGCCCCTGCAGCACACACACCTGCCCCTACAGCACACACACCTGCTCCTTGCAGCACACACACCTGCCCCTACAGCACACACCTGCCCCTACAGCATCTCCCTGCCCCTACAGCATCTCCCTGCCCCTACAGCACACACCTGCCCCTACAGCATCTCCCTGCTCCTGCAGCACACACCTGCCCCTGCAGCACACACCTGCCCCTGCAGCACACACCTGCCCCTAAAGCATCTCCCTGCTCCTGCAGCACACACCTGCCCCTGCAGCATCTCCCTGCCCCTACAGCACACACCTGCCCCTAAAGCATCTCCCTGCTCCTGCAGCACACACCTGCCCCTACAGCACACACCTGCCCCTGCAGCACCTCCCTGCTCCTGCAGCACACACCTGCCCCTAAAGCACACACCTGCCCCTGCAGCACACACCTGCCCCTACAGCACACACCTGCCCCTACAGCATCTCCCTGCCCCTAAAGCACACACCTGCCCCTACAGCACACACACCTGCTCCTTGCAGCACACACACCTGCCCCTGCAGCACACACACCTGCCCCTGCAGCACACACCTGCCCCTGCAGCACACACACCTGCTCCTTGCAGCACACACACCTGCCCCTGCAGCACACACCTGCCCCTGCAGCACACACCTGCCCCTAAAGCACACACCTGCCCCTACAGCACACACCTGCCCCTAAAGCATCTCCCTGCCCCTAAAGCACACACCTGCCCCTAAAGCATCTCCCTGCCCCTAAAGCACACACCTGCCCCTACAGCACACACCTGCCCCTAAAGCACACACCTGCTCCTGCAGCATCTCCCTGCCCCTAAAGCACACACCTGCCCCTAAAGCATCTCCCTGCTCCTGCAGCACACACCTGCTCCTGCAGCATCTCCCTGCCCCTAAAGCACACACCTGCCCCTACAGCACCTCCCTGCTCCTGCAGCACACACCTGCCCCTAAAGCATCTCCCTGCCCCTAAAGCACACACCTGCCCCTACAGCACACACCTGCCCCTACAGCACACACCTGCCCCTACAGCACACACCTGCCCCTAAAGCACACACCTGCCCCTAAAGCCTTCCGCTGCTCTGACAAAGCTGTTTCACTTGGAGGGGCAGATCTCAAGGCATACCAAGGGTATTTTGTCATTCAAGGTACAGGAAAGAAGATGAATTAAAGGTACTTAAATATTTTTTTCCCCCAATCAAGTGCATTTTGCCTCACTTTTTTCCTATCTTATTTCTAAGTGCCAGTTTCCCTCTTGGAAATAATTTCTCTTTATCAAATTCCCACAGGATAACCCAGTTATTCAAAAGCAGAACTCCTGATAAAAAAGTACAATACTATGATTTTCACGTGCCTATGTAATTGTATTATTTTATATTTTAATATTTTCAATATTCTTTCACATATCCACCTACATGAACAGAAGTTATTTTTTCTTTAGAAGTAAGTTAATACATCACATTTTATTAGCTGGTAGGAATAAAATAGCAGAGGAAAAAACAACTTTTTGATATCAAATACTTTGCTAAAAGGTTAACTGAATTAGTAACCTAGTAATTAATAATATGAACAAATAATGTCCTTCCAAGAGCTTGCAGGTTGCTGAAAAATCCCAAACCCAACTTTTAGTCAACACATGTGTCTGTAGTTTAGATAAAGTCAATTTTACCACTCCAGTCTCATCTTAAAGCTCATTTTAAACAATCTTCCAGTCTAATTAGCATTCCCTTCTGGCTGTGTGGTACCATCTCTCTGAACGCTGGCATGGTTAAACCACTCAGGTCTACTTGGTTCAGTGCAGTGTGGCAAATGTCAGTGAAATACGAGGGCATATGGCACATAATTACAGAACCATATGGATGCCAGGAGTGATAGTCAGCAGCATTTGAATGCAGGACCAAGAAAGTCAGAGGAAAAGCAATCAGAGACCATCAGACATAATCATTAAATGGATAAATATAGTTTCTGTGCAGCTGAGAGAAGCCAGGACATGTCTGTCCTTTACTGAAGCAAAGGCTGTTTGAGCATGTGGCTGTAGAGCAATCTCTACATTATTTTTAGTTTGGTTTGGTTTAGTTTTTCAGGTTTTAGTTTGGTTTGTAAATTTATACGCGCAGCTGATCAAGGTGAGCGATGCAAGGAGTCACTTACCAACGCACAGAGCAGATCCACAGCTTCCAGGATCAGCTCCTGGTGGCCAATGCGAGTCACCCCCAGCTCCTCCAGCTCCTGGTGAGTGATGTGCAGCAGCTGCTCCCCGTTGATCTTCTCTCTCTCAAAGTTTTTGATGTATTGTTGGAGGCAATCATCGAGGCCTGGTTAGAAAAGACAACAGCACAGATTCAGAGAGAGGAGAAAAACCCAAGGAAACAGTTCTGTAGCTCAGAAATACAGAAATTTCTTGGGAATACAAGCTTCCTTCATTTTGGGGCTGTTATGGAGAGCATGCAATGAAAATTAAAATTTAACTTAGATAACCCAGCACATGCTGCTAGGGAGAGAAGTTTGTATCACTGATATTATTTTCAACATTTTTAAACATTTTAATAGTAATTCAAAACCTCCATGGAGACAAGGGAAGGACAAACCAGCACAGAGAGTGACATTACAAAAAACCTTTTTCTCGTGATGTCACAAAGACCTAAATATAAGTTTATCTTATGATTAGGAACAAATTCTTCCTGTAACTCTTCCAGGACTCTTCAAGGTCACAGAGTTTGGCTGTCCCTGATCAGGAAGAGTTTTTCAGGCTCAGCACCCACCCACACTGACTCTGCTACACCCACTGCCAGTTCTCACCCCACATTATCCAGATTTCTGAATCCAAACAACACCAAAATGGTTTTGTTACAACACCTCCAACTAAGAATACAATTTTACCCATGCACAAGGAATTGTTCCATTTCACCCTGAAGCTTGATAGGGTGAGAATAACAGATTATTTTGTTTCTCAGACCAAAGAAGAAACTGATTAACAACTCTGAAAGATTTTTCTTCCCCTAAATCTGTTTCTGAACCACGCAAAGCCTTGAATTTCCAGCCAAAACAATGAGTTGAACGCAGGGATCTACTGCTGAAAGCTACATGAGGTCCCTCAGAGGTCCCTCAAGGACTGTCAGATCCAACAGAAATCTGATGTGCACATGATTTTCTAGAGACCTGCAAAATGCACCTTCAATAACTCCATCTACCAAGGAAAGTAAAACACTCATTTTCAGTTATTTGCCCTGCAGTGATGCAGGTAAATCCAAAATCCATAAAAATACAGAGATCCAGAAAGCACAGAAATAACCAACCTGGGCATTTATGACAGCTTTGAAATGCAATTTTTGCACACAGCCATTATCAAATAGACTTTGAGTTTGCAGAGACACTGAGAAAGAGTTCTGACACCTTGAATGGGTGTGCTGGGTGTCCCCACTCTACACCCCAATAAACACAGCTCAGCTGGGACAAAAGGAGTGTGGTGAAAATGGAACAAACCAAAGTGTTTGTCCTCACTCTGTAAATACAAGGGGATACATGCAGTTCCATTTAATTAACTCTTCTTTCAACACGATCCAATTATGTGCTCTGCAAACTGATAGTCCTGAGTTATGTTATAGATAAAGCTCATTTACCAAGCCAAGTGCACAGCTTTGTATTCACTAACACCTATGTCCCATACAAAGCTGGTTCAGTGATAAAAATGTCATATTTTATGGTGTAATTCAAAAGCATGAGGCAGTTTGGGAGATTTTTAAAGCTCAAATCAGCAGTCTGTAACTAATACCTAAATCTTTCCTCTATTCTAGAATGGTCTGCAAATAGGAAACAACTTCTTTGCATCTGTTCATTATTTTTAATGATCTCATGAATGATTTTACATAAGTATAGTTCAGTTCAATTGGCTGAGTCACTGCAAATTCTCTGTTTATTATTTAACATTTTCAACTCCAAGCTGTTGCACATTTCTGTTCCCTCTTGGTCAAGAACAATTCTTAAAACCATTTTAGAGCAAAAATTCCAAACCCCACACCTCCCAGATTTGCATTTAGTGGACATTGCCCCAAAACTCAGAAAAAAAGTCCCAAAACCGCTACTAGATATTAAATTATTTTCAACAAAACAAATTAATTAAAAAATTTAGGATCAGTGGCCCCAACAAGCATTTGCAGCATTAAGAGAGATTTAGGAAAACCCAAGTGAATGTGCCACGCTGTGAGAAGTGTGCAGTCAGATGTATTAAACCTGCCTTTGTGCCAGGGAGAATGTATGACAGCAGAGCAAAATATCAAATTTGTATTATTTGTGCTGCTCTGTAATAGCTCCCCAGGGCACCTTTACAAGGCATTTACTTACTGGTGCAAACAGTGTGGCAGTTGACAAGAGAATATAGAAATATATCATTAAAGGGCCAGGCTGTCTCACAGAATGACAGCACTTAATAAATACACACCGAAAAGAGAGATTAGATTTGCCCATTGCTCTCTGCTTTTCTGTCTCTCTGGAAGCCAAGAACTGAAATGTGAAGCATTCCAAAGCAGGAATTCAGCATCAGGAAAATCTTCTTTATTTTCAGGGCTCCAATTGTTTTTACATGAAAATATCCAAGATGAAATTAGAAAGGGTACAGAACGAGCTCATGTTGACTCACCCAAACCAAATGAAATATTTATTTCCTCGAGCCTCTCAGGTCTCATTAGTGCTCTTTATGCATTTTCCTTCAACATCATTTCTGTTTACAGATAACTATTAAGGCAGTTCAGATTCATAACTGAAGAAAGAAGAGGTTTTAGCTCTGCTTAGATGTAGGTAAATAAAATTAACCCGCTGGCCCCAAGATACACAACATCAGTGTCAGGCAAGAAACACAGAAATTTGCAGTTCTTTTGCTTCACATTCTTATTTTATTTGTGTGCATTTTGTAACTAACCAACATCTCCTTCAGAGTACAATAAAGTGATTGAAGAAAAATTGTTTAAACATGGCTGTTTTACTTTAAAGCCCTTGATGAGAAAATTACAGCTGGGGGTTGGAGAATTTTTATTTCTCCAACCCAGATGGGCTCAAGGAGTTAATTCACTTTAACAGAAAATCAATGAAGGTTGAAGACATTTACTAATCTCTCAGTGTTATTTGAGAGGACAAGAAAAAAGGAGTTATCCATCAGCCCAAGTGCTGACTGAGTCAGCTCTGGCTGAACATTGCATTAAAAGCTGTATAAACCCTTGTGCTCAGAAAAGGAGGGAAATCAGGGAAAGCACCCCATAAACCACATCCACCTGAAAACTCTGACATTTTCCTGCTGTATAGTTGGATGCCAGGATCTCAAAGGTCTTTCCCATAGTCTCTCTTTCCATTTTTAAGTTAAAAAAATCATATTGAATCCACATGGCCTAGGAAAACTTCATCTCCATATTCAAAGAGCAGAGGACAAGGAAGCAACTCTGATATGTTGACTGCAAACTTATTTTGCAAATAAAGCATCTAAAGTCAAACTCAAGGAAACGTGAAGAAAAAGGAGTTAGAAAATTTTAGGGAGAAAGGGCAGGAAAAGAAGAGCCAGTCAGCTTGAAAATGTTTATTTTTAGAAATGCATAATTAGGAAAAAAGGAATAATTGAAACAGAAAACAAAACAAAGCCTTAAAAATATCTCTAAATCTGAGAGCAAACATTACAGAAGAGATGTCACATATTGTGGGCAATAAGGTTCACTGAGATTAAAATGAATCTTTCCATCCGTGTCAACAAATGGCAGGTTTGGTTTCCATTAAAAGCACAAACATTGCTGCCATGTTATGTAAACATCTGTCCCTTTGCCTCCACTCTTGGACAAAGATATTGAAAATATTACCATTATTTATAAAAATATCTGTCCCTTCCCCTCTGCACTGGACAAAACCAGTGAGAATATTACCATTATTGAAAAAATGACCATAAAATGAATGAAGGGAAAGCCCAAGGGGTTGCCTTTTGTGCAGGAATGGTGGAGCCAGGACAGCTCTCACAGGAGAACTGCAGGAGCAATAACTCTGTCAGGTGTGATCCATCCCAGAAGGAATTCCTAAGTTTAAAATCTGTAATTTCCAATTTTTCATCATCTCTCCATCACTAACAGGCATTTACTCACTTCTCCTCTTTTCCTATATTTTAACAGATTTTTGCAACTTAATGGAAACTACTCTGGCTGTTTAATCTCTCCTAAAGAACTCCTGCCCAAAGGATGAGCTTGTTGCTGCTCCATGAGAATTCCCAGGGGAAAATGCAGCAGCCGGCTGGAGCAGCAAAGCCTGGCAGACGAGGGGATACAAAACAGCTCCTCTGGTAGGAAAATGCACTGTTGGGTTGGGTTTTTGGGTGAAAAAGAAGGAAATCAGTTGGCGGGAATGCAATGATCAGTCCTGGCTTCAGCACTGCTGCAAGAGGGGTGAGATCCTCTCTCTCTCACTGACAAAGTATTCAGTGGTTTTCCTGATCAAAAGCATATCTAGAAATTAAAAGTGCACAGCACCACACTAAACTCCCATTTGCACAAAGGCCTCTAAATAAATACAGTATAGAATCTGAACATAATATAGAATAAATATAATAAAGAATCTGAGAAAAGTCTGTGGGACCTGGATCCAAAGGACAAAAGCTGGAAGTTGATGGGATAATCTGTTTGCTCAGAAGAATTACACTTTGGCCTGCCAAGACCAATTAATAACCCATTAATGTGCCTCATTTTATTATTAAAAGCTGTAATACAACACTATCTTTGCTCTTGCAGAATGGTGACTTGAGAACAATCAGCAGATCAAAGAGAAACAGGGACACATATCAATTTTCTAATGGTGTTGTGCTGTTGTTTCTGGACTTGCAAGTCCAGCAAATCAGCTCTTCCCTCATAGGAAATGTAAAATCTCTCACTACTGTGGTGAAAATTCTGATTAATTGGGGAAGGCAGCATGAACTTCTGCTCCTGTCACAACCTTCAGTTTATATATGCAGATCTGCTTAAATACATCCAGCATTTAACAGCACCCAAAGGCTCAGTCCAAGTGTAATTTTTACAGAAAGCAAAAAAAAGTTGGGTTTGGTGGTTTTTTTAAAGAACAAGGGATATATTCCATGTAAAGCAATATTCAGCAGCTAGCTCGAAAGATCTGGAAGGAATTGACTGGCTGGCTGAGAGACTGAAGAGAATTCATGCCTTTTCCTAAATGCAATTTTATTGAATACACACATCAATGCAGCCGTGTTCTTGATCAAAACCCCTTTGATTTATTACCCTGGGCTCAGGCACAGTGGAGCCTTTCCAATTCTTACATAACTCATAACAAGGAAAATCATCAGGTGGGTATTTTTGCCAGTGACGTTGGAAAGATTTTTAAGAATTATTCATTCCAAATAAAGAAAAGGCATAATCCTCAGGGCCATGTTCACACTAAGCTGACTCTGAAATACCAGATATTTGTTCTTAAGCTCTTCAGGAGGAAAAATCAAAACTATTTAGAGCGTCAAGAGTAAAGTATCTTCATACTACCACAATTCAGAAAGAGACAGATGGGAACGTGTTGAAAACACTGGAAAACACCAAGCCTGGAATATTTCAGGCCTCAACTTTCTTAAACTTCAGAGTATATTTGAAATCTAAGGATTGCAGTATTTTGCATCTTTAAGCCTACATGTCACAAACCTGACCTAGAGAAATATAGCAGCTAGATGACAGAATTTCACCAAAAAAAGTACATTTAAAATCACAACATAGCAATTTTAAATGTAGAAGAAATTCACTGCAGAAATTCACCAACACAGAAAAGGAAAAAAAAAAATTTCCAATTGTTCTGAAAAGAAGAATGCCTCAATTCTGGCTTTATGTGACCTTTGAATGCCTGACTGTGCACGTAGAATGTGTTTAAATGTTGCTTCCCGGCTGAGTTTCCTCTGCGTCACCGCGATATTCACAGGGATACAGATGGATGTTTTAGATGCAAATACAGGCAGACTTGTGCTGCTTGAATTTGCAGATCCTCATCTGCATGAACAGGAACTGGGGCGGGATGAGCACCCTGAATTGATGCTTCCCAGGCACCAACTGACACCAAAAGTGCTGGCTGCCATTCCAGGCTGCAGCGTGGGTGGAACTGCACTGGGCATAAACCCTTCCTCTGGTGTCAGGCCACTGCTCCAGGCTGGGCAGTCCATGAGGGGCTGCCCTTGCTCCATTCTCTCGCCTGAGAGTGTCAGATGCACAGCAGCACCGGGATCTGCCCTGTCCATGCCCCCTGCAGACACTCTCAGCTCCAGCATCCAGCTGGGCTCTCGACAGCTGGAGCACTTCTGCATTTCTGCTCCTCATCCTCATCCTGCAGCTGTCCCTGGCTCAACTGTGCCAGCCACAAGAACCCTCTCCCCTTCTTAGCACAGAATTCTGGAGATTCTTCGCCTAAAAAACCCCCTGCATATCTTCAACTCCCTCCATTCACTGCCAGCTCCCATTTCCCCATATCCCATTTTTTCTCCTTCCATGCTGCCTCTCTTATTTTCCACGTGTGAAAAACAAGAGCTTGTCAGCTCTGCCTCCTCTGTAACCAGCAGGGAAGCAGATTTGGGAGAGCAGGAGCTGGGAACTTCCAACCTTGCTCCTCTTCTCTCCCCAGACCAGGTCAGGGCTTCACTCACAGATCACAAAGGAACAAACTCCTCAGGGAACAGAAAAATCCACAGCAAGTTCCTAAGTGTCCTTGTTGTTCCCCTCCAAATCAGGACAAACATCACTGTTCCCTCACCACAGGGCATGTCTGAGACACAGACCAGCCTCCCAAATTTTACCCCATAAGCAAAACCAGTGGGAATACTACTTCACCCCTGAAACTTCATTATTTTATTTTTAGTATGGCTAAAGCAAGGGGCTTTCCCATAATCTCAGTGCCTGTAAGTCCAAGATCTTTCCAGCAGCAATTTTCCAAGATCACTTTCCCAGATAATTTTCCAAGTGTTATCAAGACAAAAGCTGGGCTCGAATGATCAATATTTTAAGAGTTCACAGCAGCTGAGAAGGTTCTGTAAGGGGATGTGTCAAGCAATATTAATAGCAAACGAACAAACTGCTGAACTAATAAAATTTGATTTAATGCTATGCCATCACCCTTAAATTGACATTCATATATATGAAGTAAATGACTTTATATAGCTGTGCCTTCATTACCTATGAATGAATAATAGGAAGTGAAGCCATTCTAACTTTGTCCTCAACACTTGACAGGTGCCGTGGAGCTGTGGGATTACCACGGATGTAATAAACAGCATTTTCAGGAAGCTTGCTGGAACCAGACCTGACCACAAAGAGGTTTCTGGATGAAAAAGAAGAATGGATCACATTTTCAGGCCCGAGTGTGTGCTCCTTGTTGCCACATTTGCCAACAATTTAACCTCGAGATACGTCACTGATGCTGTTACTGAGGAACTTCCCATAAAAGTGACAAAACCCAGAAGCATCTTAATTAGCTCTGTGTGCTAATGAAAATCTACATCTTTCCTTAGCTTCATTAATTTTCTCTTTGATGAAGATATAACCACTGCCCCCAGTCATTCCTGAAGCAGCATGGCTGAGGGATGACCTGGAAGTGCTCAGGAGCCTTTAAAGCCTCCAGGTTCAGATCTCCTGTGTAATTAATGAAATTATTCCAAATTTCAGAGTGTCTGAGCTGAGGACATGGGACCCTGAATTTGTTACATTTATTTTAAAAGATAAATGTTTTGGCCCAGTGCAAGGCAAGTGCCTTTATTTGCTACACTGGACTATGCAAACACAGCTTTATTTTTTTGAGTCAGTGTTTGATGGGAGCCTGACCTGACAGAAGTGCTGGCTCCAGCACAGACATCCTGGAATACATGTCCAAATTTAACAAAACTTTTAGAACCAACTAAAAAGACAATGCAACATATTCTTGGACTTGTGAAGTTCTATCTAGATACTTCTATCTAGAAGTATCTTCATGATTTATTCTCAAACCAAAATGCAGAATTAGCACAATTAAATTCCTAAACTCTTTGTGCAGTCACAAAAGATCTGTGTCAGAATAATTCAGGTGATAACAAACATCTCTGATCTCTGGGATCAGTGAGAACACTGAAAAGAGAGAACATCCAACCTTTGTACACGAGGGATGGCATTGCCTACAAGTGGAGAATTGATGTGCTCAGGGCTCACATTGCTCCTTGTTGCAGCAAGTGCCAAAGGTTGTGCTCTCCTCTGCCTGGGTTGGAGGGCAGGGACAGGGGAGAATTTTCCAGCTCTCTGCTCCCCAGAAAATGTTTTTGCAATAACCATTAACTTGCTGCCAAAGATGGCAGAGGGGAAAAACCTCTCACTGTAACCAAACCAAACAAAAACCCCAAAACCACCAGGAAAAAAGAACAATTCTTAGGCAGAGAGTAAAACAGGGAATCAGTATTTCCTTCACTAGAGCCTGAGCAGAATGAGGTGAGTTTATTTCAGAGAGTTTCCACTTCAGAAAGGTTAACAAGTCTAATAAGGAAGGAGCAGCATTAAGCATGTCTCATCTACAAGCACTGATCTTAAAAGCAAAAGCACAAGAACAAATAAATATAACTGAAAGCTCCTTCCTCCATGCTTCTGAGGATTTATCCACCTTGTACTGTGCACAGGAAAGTCTTAATCACAGATTGACCTTCAAAAAATGACTTTGGTATCACAGAAAATCAAACAAACCCTCACGCCAAGGAAGTTCTTGTACAAGTACTACAGGGATATGCCCCATTTGTCCCTGTCTTAAATGTGAAGAAAAAAATTACTGAAGAGTGAGATAACGAGCCTGTCTGAGCTAATCAATAGAGAGGAGGTAACCTGTCAGACAAAATTCATGTAATAGCAAGACAGACATTTAAAGTTCTGTGAAATGAGTCCTTCCCTAAAAGTATCTCTGATCACTTTGCAACAGAGCTGCACATTAAATTCAGTTCATCATCATATCAAACCCCATCCAGGCACAGGGTCACAGATGCCTCAGAACAGACTTCCCAGCCAGAATATGTCTAAAAAACCTGAAATTTTCTGAGTCACATCTACAGGTGTTCTACAGAATGTTCTCAATCAACCAAACTCGTGTGGGACAGGCAGAATCCCTGGGTCACATCCTCCCCCCACAAGTGCAAAGGCTTGCAGAGCTGAGGGGGATAAGGAGCTGACAGGGGAGAATCGAACAAAAAGTGCTACAGATGTTCCAGTGCCAAAATACATTAATTCTTGTTTTGACTTCACTGACATATTTTACTAAGAATCCCAGATATCAAAAGAACAGCCAAATCCAGCGTGGGTGTTTGGAGTGAAAAGCCCAAACAAATCAGATTTCTGCTCAACCCAATTTCTTCAGCAGCCACGAGTCCATGACCTAATTCATGAGTCAGAGTTTAGACACCTGCAAGATGCAAATTCCCAAAGTAGAAGGTGGCCTTGGCAACTCACACAGTTCTTTACAGACAAGCCAAAAATCAGATTGCTGCAAGAAGCAAAGGAAAGGGGGAGCATTTGATCTTTTCTCAGGGATATTCAGAAGCTTTGGTGATGGCTTCTGTTGGCACCTACTCAGCAAAGGCTGTGGATCAGTTGATCTGAGGTTTCACCCACATCTCTCCTGCTCCTTTTTCTCCAAGGATGCCACACAAGCACTGCAGCCCCCCTTGTTTATGTCATCCTGTTGACTCTGTAAATCTGAATGATCTTAAAAGAGGCTCTTTCCTTCAGCAGTTTGCAGGAATTAGCTCTAGCACTCAGTGGGGAGCTCAGTTAAAAGTCAGGTCGTTGGCAGGAATTGTCAATTAAGGCAATTCCCAAACTAGGAATCCATATTTTTATCAATAGGAAATGTACAAAACTAACAAAAGCAGGCAAATGGGAAGAAATCACAGAAGAACTCATCAGCCTGTAAATCCTCCTGAAGAAGCTTTTCCCTTTTCTTACATTTCCCCATTTTTATTCCATGTTTCTGTTCCATGTCTATACCAGACAGATTTATTATGGTTGTTATTGAACAAAATGAGAGCTAGAAATTTTTATTCACTACCACTTTGCATGCAGTGCCAGATTAAGATAGATTAAGTCTCTGGCTTCAACTACATGATGAAAGATATTACTACATCTTAAATCACTATTATTTTGTGGTTTAATTCTGATTTCTAAATGTTTTGCTATTTGATCTGGACATAGTTTATCCAAGATTAAATAGTTCTGTGAGGTAACATGAAACAAGCAAGAATCTTATCATACCTAAAGAACTGTATAGCCTAAAGTCCATGAATAAAATATGATTACAACTCAACATATAAGAAAAATCCATCCAGCATAGCAATAAATCAGTACAAAAAAAGAAAGTAGGTTACAAAAAGGTTACAAAACATTTCAAAGCCATAGGATGTCACTCACTCATATGTTTGATATAAGACTTTTTAAAATACTTAAAGATGATTAAATCTTTGACATGGCAGCATGCAAAAAAGGGACATAGGACAGGCCTAGTGCTTGAATTCCAATCTCTCTGACAAAGAAGTACCAGGCTGGAAGAACTGCAGTGTTCCCAACTACCATTCCTGGTTATTTTTATGCTCTGCACAGATAAACAGTTAAAGATTTCTTTCAAGTTTCAAGTCATCAGACAAGGAGTAAGAGATACTCAATAGTAACACATCAATGTGTGTGCTGTCCATAAACTCTCTAAATAGAGCTGCTGGTGAAAAGGTAAATGCAATAACTGTAAAAATACTCTATTGAGCAGGATAAATCAATTCTGTGTCAGCAAAAGCAGCACAATATGAAATAATGTTTCTGGGGACATTCCCCATGGCTTCTTTTGCACTTCCCTCACAGCCATGCCCAGTAAAGCCTCAAAAAAGGAAATTCTCCTCTGGTTTATTTTTTATATGAGCCAGAGAACAGAACATGAAGGACAGGAGAGGTGAGCTGGCTCCTTAAGCTCACTGAGCAAGTGGTTTGCTCTAATAGGATCAAGCAAACTGTAACACACAAACAATGATTTACTGAGAAAGGTGAGTGTACAAACTACAGGTTCCTGTATAAAAGAGCTGTGATGAGAAAAAAGCAGGAAAACCAAGACTGAGGTATTCCAGAAAGGTCAGAAGCATGACTTTCATATTTATGAAACATTTTTTCTTGAAATTGTTGCGAGATTAGCTTTTTCAAAGTTGCCATTTTCCTGAACTTTTAGAAATATCACACGAAACAAAGACAACTTCAACCTAAGAAATTAAGATATTATTAATTTCTCCATTAAAATGCATTGTGCCACCTATTGCTGCAATTTCTTCTTCCTGGAACACTACTTGGTAAATTAAAATGTAAATCTGGCCGCTTCAATCACTCTCAGCACATATGGAAACACTCAGTGCATCCAGGATCCATGAGGTTTTCCATCCAACATTTAAATATTAGAAAAAGCTAAAATAAAATTGATAAAAAGACCTTGAAAAGTTCTTCTGTGAGGACTATAATGGCTATCATTTATAAAGGAAGTGTTGCCAATTACAACCAAGGGCTCCATCCCATAGAGTCCTCCCAGGGGCTCTCTGCACTGCCCAGGGCTGGATCCCACCCAAAGAGCAGCAAAGAGCAGATGGAGCTGGGGTCTGATCCCACAGACACAGCACAATTCTTGTCCCTCTTGATGCCTTGAGATTTTAGCTTTTACATTTTTCATGTATTTGTAATCCTGCAGTTCTTTAATGAATAACTCTAAGCTCCATGTACAGTGTTAGCTACTGTCTCCTCATTTTGGGCAGACACAACAATTCCTCTCCAGGCCTAGGAATCAAGGACACCTCACTGCCTCAGGCCCTGAGAGATGGAAACCAAAGGGAGTTGAGGGAGCAAACTTGGGGTCAATGACTTCATTACCTGAGGCTGTAATTGGAATATTAACCCCCAATGTGCAAAGGGCCCAAACTTATAAAAGTGCGCAAACTCGTGACCCATCGTCCATTTTCGGGGGTAGCCCGTGGGGCACTTCATCTGCCCCAAATGTCCCTGAAGGCCCTTCAATAAATATCATTGCTTTTATTCCATTAATTTTGCCTGCCCTCTGTTTTTAGGTAGCCCCAAAAGGATCCCCACAGCACTGAGAGGATTTTGGGAGCACCGAGCCATGGTTGGCGCTCTGGCCTGGCCAGGGACACCGGGCCTGATGGGGGATGACAGTAAGGCTGGGGGACACATGGCTGCAATGAGTGGGGAGACAGTTAGGGCTGGGGACACACACAGGGTGGACACCAGGCCTGAGGGGACAGAAGGGCTGAGGGGGGACACACACTGGGTGGACTACAGGCTGAGGGGGACACACACGGGCGGCGGACAAACACCAGGGCTGGGGGGACATAGAGTTGAGGGTGGGGACACACACAGGGCAGAAGACAAACACCAGGACTGCGGGGGGACAAAAGAGTTGGAGGGACACCAGGGCTGAGGGGGGACACACACTGGGACTGAGGAGGGACAGGGCAGGGGGATGTGGCATCTCCAGCCTGGCTCCAGGCCCCGGCAGGAATGGCTTCACAACATAAGAGGATTTCACTCCCAGCTCCATTTTCTGCTGGAATTGTGTCATTCCCACCGTGGCTCCGGGCAGATCTGAGATCCAAACACCCCATACCCCACAAACGACCCCAAACCCAACCCCAATTCCAGCTCCAGGCACTCCCAGCCTCAGCCCAAAATGCAAAACCAGCACAGGGAAAGAATTATGGAAATGGATTCACTCGTGTGAAATCATTTCAGGTTGCATTAATCATATTGCACAGTCTTAATTGGTCTCTTTTAAAAATTAAAGGTTAAGTGCATTATTTCCCTGAAGTGAGCATAAGCTATTGATTACCTTCAATCTGAAAATTAATTTATTTCATATATTTTACATATATTAAGATTCCCCCTTTTAAAAGCTTTGAAGAGATCTACTTTAGATAAGACATGTCTACCATGTATCCCTCCCTAGTTCATGGCCTCTTCAATTAAGAATTTAAAGGACTTTAGAAACAAAAAGTTGTAAATTTTATCTTAAATACAGCAGCTGTTTAAGATGGAATTTGGACTTTTCCTTTGCTACCCTTTTATTAACAACAAGTTACATTCTCCAATATAGTTTAAGTAACTTGATAATGTAGACAAATTGACAATACTATTCAGTGTTTCTTTTCCCTAAAACTATATCAGTGGGACCGGAAAAATTCAAATTATGACCTTTAACACACATCTAACCATGTTGTTTGCTCCCTAAGAGCAATTTGCAGATTCTAACTTAAAAGAAAAAAAATAGGTGCTTGCAAAACTGCTAAAAGTCATTTCCAAAACTTGAATGTCCTTGACTTACTTTAGTCATTTTCAGGGACAGAATGAAAAATTAGTATTTCCTCTAGAGGGCTTCAGGATCTGTATTATTTCCCAAGTCAGAGTTAGATTGCACTGAGTGGCTGCACTGGTGAGGGTCACAGAGGCTCCTTGCTGCTCTCATTCCTCCTGCTTTGGGCAAAAATCCTCACAATTAGTGGAGAGCAGAGGTCAGGCCCTGATGCTCCTGCCATGATTTGTGTTCTCACTTCCCAGTGCTGCTGTGAGAATCCAGAACTGATGGTTATGTGATTATTGTTACCAGAAATGCTGAAGTTAATAAATTTTAACTTTGTTTTCCTGCAGTTTTACTCCTTATGAGAATCAGTACTTTCTTTAAACTCTTAGTGCCATACTAACATGAATCCAAAATTTAACAGATCTAAAGCAGTGCACGCATGGAAACTCACACATCAAATAAATGCTACTGATGATGATATTATTTTTTTTAATTTTTCTCAAAGACTGTATTGTGAAAATCCCGCTAACCAAGTTTTTGATGCAGAATTGATATACTAAAATAAAATTTAATTGAGATTCAGGACTTCAAATCTAATCACTTTACTGTCTCCATGTTTGCTTTTACTATCTCCATGTTTGCCACCAGAAATCCAAGGCTTGATCAGCCAAGATATTCTGCCCTACATTCTGTCATTTTCCTCTGGTTTTGTGCAATACTTTGTAGTTTCTATGTCTACCTTACACCTGAGCCACTGTTATTCAGCAGCTCCTACTTTTCAGGTTAAATCCTTGACAGTTACAGGAAATCTTCTTGAAATCCATCTCAAGAAGGGCTTGGACAACACTCTCAGGCACAGGGTGAGATTTTTGGGGATGGTCCTGTGCAGGGCCAGGAGCTGATCCTGGTGGGTCCATTCCAACTTGACATATTCTGGGATTGTTTAATTTCATAACTGAAACAGCTGCCAGCCTGTACAACTCTCCCAACCAAGCCCATTTTCTTTTAAAATAGAAGTTTAATTAGATTTATCTCCCGTTTGATGTTTGTCAGATAATTGGAATCTGTGGAAGCCATAACTGGAACTAAAATTCCCACCCAAAGATCTCCCCTTCCATGGAAAACAGTACTGGACACAAAGATAACTGAAAAATATTTTCTGTTATGAATTCTGGTTTGACTGTGGAGGCTCCTCTCCATGGTACCAGCCATTATTTAATACAGGAAGCACTGCAGTGATGATTTGTGAGAGCATGGCCTTGATTCAACCAAGAACTTAAGTGCCTGCCTGACTTCTCTGTAAAATGCTAATCCTGCAATTGATTTCATGGGAATATTCACGATTCAAATCAAACTGAAGTGCTCTGCTGGAGCGTGGCCAGAGCACGCAGAGCAGTGCAGGGCTGAGCCCAGGCTGCCCAAAGCTTTGGAGATGGTCCCATCCAATTTCACAGATCGAAATTCCTGTCTCTGGAAGGACACCCCACAGAAAATTTATACCTCACTTAGAGCCTCCTCCATTTTGAAAAATCCCCTACAGGAATTAATGTCTCCCCTGATACTTCCTGCTACACATGAGTGCCAATTTCCTCAGGAAAGATGATTTTTGGTAGTGTGTTTACATCTTCCAGAATTGACTGGTGCACCCCTCTCAATGTTTTTCCACTCTAGGAACTTGATGTGCTGTGACTTAAAGAAACTACATTCTTTGCAATTCTACTAGGCTGCTGATTGAAGAAAGACATAAACACTAAAGAAAATTTCATATTATATCTCAATCTATTAATTGTCTTCCTCTGTAATAACCTTTGGAAAGTACTTTAAGAAATTTGTTACAAAAGCCTTTAAAATTGTCCATAAATATTAGTTTGCTCAGAAAAATACTGCATAACCTTTTAGGGACTCACAGCTTTTCAGTGGACTGAGGGGGAAAAAAAAAAATCACCAGGGGATAAAAATATGAGAACAGTGGTCACATTTCAAAGTGAAGTTACTGACCACAAAGAGATGATGAGAAAAAATTCCAGACCATGATTGATGTTTGGGTCAGCTCTGGGGACCTGGAGCCAGTGAGGAGCCAAGAGAGGTGCAGGTGTCCTGCTGGGCACTTTTCAGCCCAGGGACAGCAATGTGAGACAGAGACATGAAAGAAATTCCTATTTCCATTTTTCCTGGACAAGTCTGTCTCAGCAAGGTCAGGTTGGTAAATACACCGAGTCTGAACTGAAATCAAAGAGATTTGGCTCTACATATGGAAAGACAAAAGGTCAAAACAAGTTTCTTCTCCCAGGATTGAAGGAAAAATCCTTGGAGACTTGACTGATAACAGATGGTTCCTCAATGGATGTTTTTTTCATCAGTTTTATGATTAAACACCTTCAAAAGGTGCTCAGCTGCCTCCACCTCCCATTTCAGAGTCAGGAGGAGAAAATTCTATCAGTTCCACTGGCTCCAAAATGAAGTGATATTTGAACAAGCAACCCAGTGGTAGAGCTCATCAGAGGACAAGTTAAGGCATTTTCCCCTTCCTTTTTACAGCTATAAATGCCCAATCAAACTCCAAATTCAATTTAAATGGTGTTGTAAGGACTCTCTTCATGCAACTCCAGTTCCATTACAAAAATATCTTTTAAAAGAGTGCTAAATAAGCTGAAAACAACCTGTAATGAGTTGATTTTGCATGTTGGGAAAATGTCACGTTTCTTTGTCAAACAGGTTGTTACATCTTGCTACTACAAAGTTGGCAATTGTGCCATATTTTGGATATACTGTGAACACATTTTGATTGGGCTCTGGCAGGCTCCCAGTTAAGCTGAATTACAATGAATGCCAAGAACACATTACAATTTCTCTCAGTAAACACGAGGCACAGTTCTCAGGCAAGCAGCCATATGCCATGTTCTCACACACTTCTTTCTCAACCCAAAGAGCTGAATTTAGCTGTTGCTTACGAAAGAAAAGGGGAAAAAAGGCAGTCAAAGGATCTCCTCTTATAAGTAAAAAAAGCTGAATTTGTCTCAGTGTTCAAATTCACTGACAGAATCAGAGGAGATTCTGATCTGTATGGAATGGCTCATGGAGAAAGGGAATTCCATTTCCAGGGGCTGGGGACAGGGGACAGCAGGGATGTGGTGTCCCTGTGCTGGCTGGAGCAGGGGTTTGGCTTCCATGGCCACACAAATATCCCAAAGCTGCTGCAAACCCAACCAAATCCTGCTGGAGATATCAAACCTGCCAGTCTGAGGAGGGGCTTCAGACTGAAGCAAAGCTCCTTTGAGAATACAGATATCTATTTTAGCGAGAATTTCAGAATTTGAGTTAAAAATGCACAAAGAAGAACCAGGCTGGGAAGAGGCAGAGTCAGAATCCAGAGTTCAGCCTTGGGTAAGGATCTCATTTCTCACAATGAATATGGATGTTGTTAATCTTTCTAAACCTCACTGAAATGACACCTCTCTTCTTTGAAGCCTGTCCAACAGAGAAAACACAATGGGAGAGACAAAATTCACCTAAAATAATTAAATAAATAAAGAGGAAATATTTTGGAGACCAGAGCTCCTTCCACAGCTGCAATCACCCTCCTGCTGGAAAGGGTGGTGCTGCTGCTCTCCAGCTCTTGCCTGCACGTTCTGAGGCACTTTCCTTGTTAGCAAAGCTCAGATCTCATTAAAATTCCCTATTTCACAGGTAGGAAAACTGAACCAAAGAGATGCAAAGCAATTTTCATCAAATCACACCAAAGAGCAGCAGGAGAACTAGAAATGGGCCCTGTGTCTGTTCACAGCTTTCATGTATGGGTTTAATTAACTGGGAAAAATTAGAAACTTCTCTAAGCAGAAGTGAAAGGGAGCTCACACACTACCTGATCCTCCACCAAAATATTAATGAGCTCTGAGAGAATAAAGGGAAATTTATGACATGCACTTCACCCTCTGTTTTTGGAAAAGAATCTTTCAATATTTGCAATAAGCACTGTTCAAGTCACATTTTCCTCTAATGCATTTTAGTTTGCAAGTGTTCATAATCAAAATAAATTCCAAGTACCGCAAATGAGACATGGAAAATTACATCCACTTGGTCTACCACATCTTTATCACATTCTTCATGCCAAAAAATTCAAATTACACTGTATTATGTATTCACACATTCTGTCGCTTGCTCTTTAACTCCCCTTGTTTTCCCACACATCTCTTGTTCATTTTGCAAATGTTATCTTGTCTTTTTCAGTTTAATCCTCTGTACTCCCATTTCTTTATCTCAGTACCTCAGTTTGGAGAGCGACCCTTCTGTTTCTGCCATTTGCATCCTGCAACCTCAGCTCCATTCCTCCTTCCTAACCTGCAATTTGTGGTGCCATTTCCACTGAGGCTCAGCTGAGAGGCTGCTGAGAGCCCAGTAATGATGCAGGCATGCTACAATTTGCAGTCCATCCCTCTGTGCAATCCACTCCATCCCCTTCCAAACAATTTTAATTCCACTCCAAGTATGCACCGTTGCCATTTTTCTCTCCTCCCAAACAGCATCAAAATTCATCCCCTCCACAGGTTTTATTGCCAAGCTGATAAACCAAAAATACATTTTACTACGTGTTTCTCCAAAATTTAGATGTGCTCTAGCATAATATTTTTCCCAGCCCTAGTTTTTCAATAACTTCAGCCCAAAGGGTTCTCAGAATTCTCCTACAAAAGGTAGGACAGGTTCTCAGAATCTTTTCTCAGATTCCCCAGGGCTCTGTGCCTCCACAGCCTCAATCTCTGATGGGTCCATGAGGACTCAACTTCCAGCTGCAGTAAGAAACAAATCTGAAATACTTCAGGAAGATTTACAACTGCAATATCTCATCAATATATGAAGGATCTCAACGTTGTTTCTATAACTGAAAGCCATCCTGGACTACACCATGAGGAATTTTAATTTCTGTCTCATTCCACAGGCAAGGTGAGGATGAGGTGCTCCTGCAGCAGCTCTGAACCATTCCCCTGGATGGAAAACAGCTCAGATTTTCACCTCCAGCTGCAGAGCAAACCCTGCCTTTCCAGAAGCAGAAACAAGTTGATGTGAAACCCCACTCTGCTGGGTTTTAGAGCTTCACACCTCAGCCGAAAGTGTTCTCATTGCAGGGGCGTCCTCCAGAAAACTCCTGTGATTTTACCCTCAACACCAACTGCTAAAGATGTGAGCAAGGCCTGCCTGGAGCTTTAAATTGTTTTCTTTGTCTGCTGCTGGATTTGCTGCTATACCTTAAACTGATGAAAATTGTCCTCAAATTTAGACTTGTCTCCCAGTTCCATTTTGTGAAGCCTCACACACACACACACAAATTGCTTTCCTCTTACAGTCTCACTCTCCTTGTCCTTTAATTACTCAGTCCTTTCTCATCTTAAGCAGCCTTTGCTTCCCTCTCTCTTGAAAAACATCACGTCTCTCTGGGAATCCACCTCCAAACCCTTTATAGCTCCTCCACCACTTCACCTTCCAAGTCTCATGACGTTATTTTCCCTTTCCCCTGCCTTTCAAAAATTGGCTTCTTTCACATTCCACCCAAACTGCTCCCTTTCATTTCCATAGCCATGGCAGGCAGGGTGTGCACATGAAACACATTAACAAGAAACTTAAAAGGCTGCATCAATAAAAAGGCTGAAATATTGTCTGAGGAGATCTGTGTGACTGAGAACTAGACCAGTAGGAAATGAATGAAATACAGAAATACAACAGGCTGTGCCATCTGGGGACTATTAACAGATTACTGCTACTGTGAGGAGAGTCTTCAGTTCAGGGAAAAAAGATAAAGCAAAAAAAGAGGAGTGGGAAAGGGAAGAACCTGAGTACTCCAAGAGGGCTCCTGACAGCATTAGAGGGGCTGGGAGGAAGGGAAATACAAAGCTCAAGTGAATTGGGAGATAAATTTTTCATATTTTAATTTACTCATACTAAAATTAATTAAAAATCTGTGGTGATTTCCTCCTTTTCTATTATAAATCTGTCAAAGTTTCCTTAATAATCAGTTTTATAGCTGCTAAGCAAAACCATTCTGCTCAGTTTTTGTCATGTATAAATTACTTGAGGCACATCCTTCAAGCTGATTGTATTAATTATTTTATATTTTAAAAGTTTGGAATGCCATACTGGATTGTCTTGTAAGCCAGACCTACAAGTCCACATGTTTTATCCCTATTCCAGCTCCTCCTCCCCTAAAAACCACTACACCTAAAGTGGCCAAAACAGGGAGAGATTCATCTTCGTCTCCCACCCACTGACACAAGAATTAGCTGCAGACTCATCTTGCTTAATTAATTTTTGTAAAAGCATGCAAAATTTCAAATAAGATCTTAAAGGTCACAATCAAATCAGCAGAGCAGCTTTCTCCCAGCACCACTCAGAAAAATTAGTTCCCACTTCCAGGTGTTTTATGCAAGGCATCCTGCTCCATCAGCATTTTTCAGCCCCTCATTTCCCAGAAAAAAAAAAGTAAATCACAAGATTTAGATGATCATATTGAGGGTGCTCTGATTCTCTGCTCAGCTCACTGCAATTCTGATTTCAAGATTTATCACAAATCAGTGGTTTTACATCAAGGAAACTTCCTTGGAATAAAAGCAAGGAGGAGGAGGAAAAGCTGCAGTGATGGCAGAACCTCGAGTGTGACTGATCAACAGATCTTTCTTTATGACAGACCTATACACAAGGAAAATAATAAAGTGGAGTTGTATGGAACAAGTGAGGGATCCCATAGGGACAGTTCTCTTTCCCTGCTACATCTGCTCCTACAAGCTTTCAGAAGAATTATCCTCTGCCTTGTCAGGTTTCGAGTGCCTTAGGAGATATTTAATTCACTGCCACCGAATTTAGCAGATCTGCAGCTACCAGTGTAAGTTGCCAGCATAATTTCTGGGTTAACCAGGCACTTTTTCACATCACATTATATTAATACAGTGTAAAATTGGGTATTGTCACGTTTATCAATTTATCAGATTACCAAAGTTATCACATTTTTCTAGCACGCTTGCAGGGCTTGTTATATAACACAGAATGATTTGCTATTACCTCACACTTTATTCAACTTCCACAGAAGTTTTTTCAGGCCTGTGAAACTTTATTCACAATTAGTAAGACTATAAATACCACAAAGGTAGAGCTGAAGGCAAAATTATTTGCACAAATGTGCAATTTTGGAAAGAAACACAGCAAGGTCTCTGAGTGTAAAGAGCTGGAGTAAGCAGTAATTAGAAGGGGTTGTGCAAAAAAAGCTTGGAGCTATGTAAAAGTTGTTTCAAAATTTGGTGGCTTTTTTTTCCAAAGAATTTATTGATCCTCAGGTCTTACACTCTAGAAAACAAGCAGAGCCATGAGGTTGCACATTAAAATTCCAAACACACAATTACTTCAAGGAGTAAAAGTTGAACATAAATTTTAGTGTAAAACTCTTAGAACTCCTTCAGCTGGAAACAGTAAAAGATGGGAAATACAAAATTAAAATTTCAGATTTCCTTTTCAAGGGAAAGGAATTTGCTGTTCAAATGAATGAGGCAGGGGAAAAATAAGCCCTTATTTAGTGAATTCTAACAGCACTCAGCTGCAACAAAACTTGTATAAAAATTAAGGGAATCTTCCTGAGCTAAGACAAGAATTGCCTATTACATCATGCTGAGGTGTGAAACACCATCAGCTGATCAAGGACTGACAACTCCCATAAATATCTCTGATTTAGAAGGCAATGACTCCATTTCTAAAAGCCTTATTGATTCTTCCCAACATATCATATTTTTTCATGTAAATCCTAATTCTTAACAGCAGTTCCCTCCAAACTTGCCCAGCAGGGAAATCAGATTTATTTCTCCCCTATACCTTGGTCAGGTGATAATCCCTTCTGAAGATTTCTGTCCCTCTGGTTTTGGGACCGACTTGAACAAACCCCTACATAGCTGTTAGCTCACATCGAGGCTTTGCTGCATTTTGTTTGGTTTAGTATTAGAACTTTTAGAATAATTTCAGTAGAAAAGCTTTTGCCAAACTCTTACTGTCCCCCAGTTTATTACATCAGCTGGCTGCTGCCACTTCCATTGGAGACAGCGATCCAGACACATTTCCTGTAAAAGCATCCTCCTGATCTCCTCCTGCAAGGAGTTGTTTGTTTTACATTATATTTTCAATTCAGCAGACAAGAGACAAATGGTGTTGTGTGCAATATGGTTTAACAAAAGAACACATAATGCTCAAAATGGGCAGTTACTGTAAAAAGTTCTGATGAATATTGTGCTTAAACTCCATCAGGTTCTTTTCCCAATATTTTTCCTCTACTGTGTACAGGCCTCAGCTCCCTAATTGATGCAGATATCCAAGTATAGAAATGAATCATTAGCAGACAAATTAAACTTCTTATCAAAATGGAACTCTATTGTTAACAGATGAAAAATGAGTGGATAAATGGCTGCACAAAGAAAATCCAATAAGGGCTCATCTGCACCCCATCAGCTCCTGCCACAGCACATAATTCACAGTAACTCACTCTCACCAATTATTTCATACCTGCATGGATTTTCCTCCCTCTAAAGTAATTCCAGGGTTCAGCTATGCAACTTAATTTCCAAATTAGTGGTTTCTAGGGATTGTGTCAGCAGAGGAACAGGCTGAGGAAAATGAAGGCAGGGGGAAAGGGAAGCTGGGAACCTTCGTGAAAAACAGTAAGAAAAATACTTGGGAAACAGCAAGAACGTGAAGTGATAGGGAAAAAAGAGTCTAAAATGCAGATAGAGTGTTCACACCTGGATGCTGAGCCTGTTCTGTGTTTGCTCCAATGACAGAGGGAACACACGAGGTCTCCATGTGACCAATCTCAGCTGTGGAAATGTTTCTAAGTTTGCTTTAAATACAAGAGACCTGTGCAGGTCACAGCAATCCCTGGGAGGGGGCAAGTCAATCTGCAGGGAACACAGACAGTAATGACTCTGCTAACAGGGTCCTGCTCTCCAACAGCCTCTTGAAATTTGAGTTTGCCGGCAAGCAAGGAGAGAATCCTGCATTTAAGCAGAAATTTTGCAAACCAAAGCGTTGAGCTTTTCTGCCCTCAGAGGTTTTATAGGAAAAAATGTTTGTAATGTGGAATGTAACAGGACTCGGAAGCTGCAAGGTGAAGGATGAAGGTGGGACACAACCACTGCAAAGAGGCTTCAGGGCTTTGGGGAGTGAGCCCAGCTAACCTCAGAGAGGGGAAGGTCTGGGAAAAGCCCCAAAACCCTGCAGCTGTGGGAAGCTGCCCTCACTACAGGATTACATCCATTAAACCTCTGTAGAGCTTGTATTTCATTTGTGTGCTCAGCTTTCCTGAGCCAGCTCTGGCAGAGGTTGGATGCTGCCAGCCCAGCTCCAGGTCACAGCGTGGCACAACTGCAGCAGGTGCTCAGCAAGGAGGTAAAGCAAATCTGCTGCCCCAAAACGAGATCCTTTCTTCCTAAAAGTAAACAGGGAGGTGAAACGGTGCAGGAGGCACCACAACAAAGGGAACTTCTGAGGGAACAGGCTGCTGCTGCTGTGAACCTGGGATAAGCCTTAAAATGTTGGTTTAAAAAGGAAATACTTTTCTGGAAGGGAGAAAGCACCTCTCACTTCTTGACTGCTGCTGAAATGAATCACAGCACTCTGAAGAAAACACGGATTTGTCAGTGATCCCTGCTACGTTGTGATGCCTTTAAATGGCTCATCTGGAGTATCAGTCATTCTGTAATTCCCAGCCTTGCAACGGGAGCTGCAGGAATGCTACAGCTCCACAGCTTCTTCCTGACTCAGACCTGAACTTCGGTGGAACCCTTCCTTTCCCTGGCAAAACCAAATTAGGAAAGCACCAACCCATGCACAATCCATCCATGCTGCCATCATTTCCTTCTTTGAAAATAAATATATATATACACAAAAAGAATTTATGATAATTTACTAATAAACATCACTTTGTTGAGCCACAGCTGATCTATAAAAGGAATTAACTGAAAAAAATGAAAGCTAATCACCCCACAGTGGAAAATAAAATATACAGGCACCAGTGGGATAATATATCCTCTGATAGCATCTGGGAGAGCCCTATAGCCATCATACCATTATTCAAAGTATTATTAATGTGAGTGAAATCTTCATAGGAAGATTATCCTTATCTGCCTGTAAAATCCATGGCATTCTGTGAGAAAAGCCTCACCAGAGTCTCCCATGCTCAGCTTCCCATCACAATCTCCTATTGAGAACTGCTGCAAGAGAACTCAGCCATCCAGGAGCCTGAAAAGGCTTTTGCTTGGGCTCTCTCAGATGGAAAGGAAGGGAATAGCAAAAAAGAAAAAAAAAGAAAAAAACCAAACTGTTTCTTCATGCCTGGCTCACTTCAAGCCTGAATTTGCTCATTTTCATGAAAGGCAAAATACATGAGTCAAAAGGCAATGCTTGGCTCTGTAGGTGAGGGAATGAACACCCTCATGGTCAGATCTTTAAAAGGCATGTCCTTCACTTTTACAAATATTTCAAACCAATTTCTGCCATCTCTAATATTATAAAGGATTTACAGCTCCACAGCATTTTCACTTCAGTGAATTTATTTCCATATTTTCCCAAAAAGTCTCTCCCGAACCCAGGTCCTGGAGTCCCTGTCTCCAAAAATCTGCTCAGCTGAAAGCATGGTAGAGCGTGAAGGCCACCACTTCTTTGTGTATATTATTTTCATAATGTTATTTTAAGCAAAGTATTTCTTAAAATTACATTTCACAGCTTAAAAATTTACCAGCCAGTAATTGCTTTTAGCAGCAGACAGAGAAGCCATTAGGATGATTTCAGTGCTGTAATCAACACACACTCTCAGCCACACAATTCTGTCTGACTCATTCCCTGCACAGACTCTAATTAACTTCCAAAGGAAAGCCAGGGGATTCCTGGTGGAGTAATAATGCTGTGGAGGCATTATGCAAAACTTCACCTCTAGGAAACGATCTGGCCTGGCCATGATTGCATCCCCAAAACCTCCCAGAAAGCTCTGATTGCATCCCTTCCCCACCAAATGCATTTATTAACCAGAGTGAGGGGGGAATTTGTGGGGTTTTTGCTCTTAGAATGAAAGCATGTCTGAAAAAAAAAAATCACTATTAAGGAAAAAATATAGATAAAGCTGGATTCTAAAGGTTTGGGATCATAAAATATTTTATATGGGACTCAGTTGTCAAGTTTGAGCTCAGTGATTTCACCCTCTGAGGTTCTGAGGCTCAGCACTGCCAGCAGATCCTCCATGGGCAGAGGGAGAGAGCCAGGAAATCTCACGTAACTCTCACCACAGCCTGGCTGAAAAACACAGCTGGAAAATCCCCCAGCTTCCATCCCTGGAGAAGTTCTGGGGGTTTCCTCAGTGTATTTTAAATTTATAAAGAAAAATATACCGACTGGACACTGAAATTGATCTTTAAAAGAGAGAAGCAGCCAAATAGGGCCTAATTTCAGTTATTTGTTCTGGTTTCTTTCTCTCGTAACCACATAAGAGACCTTGAAGTCTCTTCTTTTCCTGTTGGAACTGGGTAGGGAATTTACAGTATTTACACCTTGTCTTCTTCTGCAACTGAGTAAAAATCCTCATTTTCACCTTGCAAGCAACTTTGACCCCATTCAATTATTTTCATGCATTTTCATAGTCTTACTAATCTTATTTTTTCCATTGCTTCCTTTCAACCAAGTTTTTCTGTGTTTTCATTATTCCCATCCCTTGGCAGGTGATTCATTTTTTGACATGCAATTACCACAATTTCTTTCTCCCCCTCATTAAAAGTTTCTGCTGGTATTAAACATCAGGCCACTGCAAATAAAATGGACAGATTCCAGCAAGAAATAAGAAAATGTAAATGTAAATAATGAATGGGCTAGGGCAGTTATACAGCACAATCTGGATTGTTTGGTGGGTTTGAACTTCTCAAAGAAGTCAATTTTTAAGTGGCCAAACCCATTTTGCCCATGCAGGACTGAGGACTGAAGGGCACACTTGGAGAACGGGAAAATCAAATACTCTGGGAAAGACTTGAGATGGTCCAGTGAGTAAATCTGAGCCTCAGGATAAGATGCCATGGAGAAACACTCCACTTGAGCTTGGATAAATATGTAAAACTGCACTGACTGAAATACGGGAGGGATTTTACCTCTGGATGTACCATGGGTGAAGTTGTGTTTAAATACTGCACCCAGTTTGGGCTCCTGCAGTTTTAGGATGGTAAAATAACAAATCAGAAAAAATGAATAAAAGTGGCACAGGATTTAGAGGAACATCATAAGTTCATCTCCTCACTTCATTCAGCTTATAAAAAACAAGACTTGAGTGATCCAGCTCCAATTTATTTGTACCTGTTCAAAGGAAGAAAATACCAGGAACCGAAGCACTTTCATTTCAGCAGTGGAGGACAGGCTGAAGATTAAAGCCAGACAAAGAGATGGAAATGAGCTGCTTCAGAAAACAAACAAACAGCAGAACACTGCAAACCAGTCAGCAAATGCTCCTAAACAGAAGTGGCACCTCAGAGAAGGGATGGAAATTCTGGTTCTTAATATTTTCAAATATGAAGGAAAATTCTGCTTTAGTGGAAGAGTTTTTAGGCCCAGTGCTTTGTAAATGGTGCCAGAAAAACCTGATCCTCTGGAAATATCCTCACTGGAGTTGTGGTTCCATCAGCTCCACAGTTCATCATGTATTGATCACCTCATTTATTACCAACATATAGAAATAAATATTTAAATACTCTGTGTAGTTGCCAGTTTTAGTTCTTGTCACTGCAGACCTGCAAGAAGATCAACTCAACTGCTACAAGCTGTAGGAAAAAACTTTAGAAAACCAAAAGTGGGGAAAACTAAAGGAATATGAAGAATACATCAGACATATAAGAAAAGAGCCAAACAACTGCTGTGCTCCCACCAGTTCTCTACGGGTTCTGATTCTATTTTTATTAACATCACCTTGCTCTATCAATAATCCTCTTTCTTTTTTCTTCCCTGCCTGAGATTACTTTTGGTTGATCCTAACCTACACTTCCAGGAATGCTGCTCCATGTAAATAAATTCTTGCCTCGGGCTGCAAAGCTCTGAACTGTGCAGAACACAGATCTGAGATACTGGGGTGAACCCTGCAGGATGTGAACATGTGAAAAAGCAGATTTCTGGCCAGGGAAGGGAACATTGGAGGGGCTGTGTTAGGGAACTATTGATCACTATCCATTCAGACAATTTCCAAACCCCAGAATAAGGATCTGGGCTCTCAGCAATGTTTCAATACAGGATTTTGGTGTCCATGTGCTCCCATTTACCCTCTTCTATAATTACATGGATAAAGAAGCTGAGCAATCTGGCTGCTCTTCAATATCTCTGTTATTTTTGAAGAAATGAATGGAGGAGGAGGGGAATGAAAATATAATAACAGAACAAGAGTTTAGAAATTATCATAGTGCTGAAGGGTGTGTGTGTGGAGCTCAGATTCTCTCAGAATTACAACAATAATGCTCTCTGCATTGCTTTCCAATACAGCCTGGATTTATTCTAAGACTAGAACATTTTTGTTCTCCTACTTTTAAACAAGAGCAAAATGATGAACAACAGTTTCAGGAATCCAGAACAGCAAAACAGTTTTTTGTGGGGAAGGAGTTTGATTTGGGGTTTGTTTACTGTTTTGTTTCTGGAGATTTTTTTGTTTGGTCTTTCTTTTTTGAATGGAGATCACAATAAATCCCATATTTGCTTAGGCTGATGCAGTTTTAGGGCCCTTTTGCTATCATATTAGGGCTGGAGCCTGATTTTTAAAGACAGACTGTGACTTGAATTTTCATTTGCTGACACAGCAGAAAATCTTCCAGAATTCAGAGCTCTGAAGAGCATCTTGGCTCTGCTGTAATTGGGGCTGCAGGAGTCCTGCAGAAATCAGGCTGACAAGCAGAACCAGGCAAGGCAAGTCACATCTCTGGCAAAAGAGATTCTGTGCAACTTTTTCCCCTTCGTCAGCAAAACCTCTCCAAGAGGTCTCTGCCCTCCTTGCAGGATTCCTGATCCATCTGAGCACGCCTGGATCCCTGTTACAAACAGGATTAATGCCATGATCCTGACTAAAACTGACCCTGCAGGAAGGAGAGCAGGGGAGAGAGGCATTTTCAGCAGTGATGTTTTCACAGCCAACCCTGCATATGGCTGTTACCACCACAGTCAGGGGGATGGGGACCTATTGAATTGGATTAAGCTGAATTTAATTAATCTGACTTCAGTTAGATTTATCTAAGTGTATATTAAACTGTGTGTGTTCATCTAATGGGAAAATGATAATCTTTGCTCTTCAGCAGAGATTTTCGTGTGTATGCTGAAAATCTGTGTATTACAGTAAGCACTAAATATGACAAAAATGGAATATTGCTGCACTCTGGTCCAACAGCTAAACTTTGAGTTTGAATTATGGAACTAATTATTCAATTGAATTAAATAATACCTATTAAGTTTACTACCATGTGAAAGCAACTAACTCTTTGTAAGTGAGAAGGCCATTTACTACCCAAGCTCCTTAATTAAAGCATCAATAACCATAATCTCCACCTGAAATCTCCTCATCTGTAGAATCACCCCTCTGCCATAACCAAAATGAAGAAAAGTATATAAAAACAAACAATGCTGGCTTTATTCAGGCTGTAATAAAATTAAAACCAACCAAACCTAAACTGGATCAGACTCTTCTGCAGTGGCTTATGCTATGGCAGAAATACGTAAAATTACAGACATTGAAAAAGCTTCCACAACTGAAGGGGTACAAAATAATTGTAAAAAAGAATAAATTTTGTGTTGTTTGTATGCATTAAAATGACTCCTCTTCATCCAGACCTGATAGAAGAACACAGCTCTGATGTTGTAGCCAAAAATAATCTGACATTTTCATAGTTTATCCAAAATATTCCTCAGTTACTTTGCCCTATACTTGATTTGATAGCTAGGAGTATCAAACATAGCTGAAAGTACATGAAATAGAAAAATCCAGTGAATATTGCATGCAGCACTTGACATAACATACCTGAGAACCAAACTCCTGTTTGGTTTGGAGCCGAGCATCCACAGAAAACAAAATGCATTCCCCAGTGGTCCCAAACTCACTGACACAGTTTTTGTGATCATGCACATGCTGTGCTCTACAGGAATGAAACAGGGCTGTTTAAAATGTATTACTTAAAAAAAAAATGTTCTGAAACTGCTTTACAAATATCCTCATCAGCACCAGAAGTAGCTTTGTGCTTAAAAACTGAAATTTCTATAAGTGTTTAGGAGATGGTACTCCAAGCTCATAAAAACTGTGGAGCAGGTGAGCAGCTCCAGCAACAGCCAAAAGAAAACCACATTTCACACCTCCCTAAAAAAGGGGCTGCCTGTATTTATCCTCTCACAAAAAGGATATGAGGTAGAGCCACATGACAGAGACAAAAGTCTGCACCTGAGAAAGGCCAAGCCTTCATTTCCCTGCCAGCTGAGGCTCCTCCTGCTGATCTGATTTCATCATTAGCACATCATCTCCCATAATTAAATTCAGAAATTATCACCAAACTTTGGGTAGCAGTGGGTTCATCACCCTGAGAATCATTTCCCTGTTCTGGCATTGCCAATCTCATTATTGGCACCTCCTGAATGCATTTCCCTCTCACTGGGACCTAAAACTGGCATTAGCTGAAATCCTTGTAGCCACATCTCTGGAGCTGACCTCAAACCAGGTTTTAAAACACACACAAACCCCCTGAAAGCCCCCAAATAAGTCAATAACCCAGCAGGAAGAGGGAAGAATTTCCTGTATTAAAACCCATCCAGGCTCAGCCCCGTGGCTGTGCAAGCACAGAAAAGAGCAATAAAGCATCTAATGAGGCACTTGCTGAATTACACATCCTGCTCCTTATTTTGGAGGCAAACGTGGCGTAAACATAAACATGGAATTCTCCAAAGTATCGTTTTTTTACAGCTTGTGCATTAAAAATAACGTGCAGCAGAATTCTCCAGATCTGGAAGCAAATGCCAGCAGGATTTGCCAGCATTGCCTGCAGATGTCTGCTGGCCAGGCACCCCAAAATGGTGCAAATCCCTTCCACAGGAGCCCTCTGCTCTCTGCCTTTGAGGAGATGCCAGAGCTCCCTGCACTGCTGCTATTTGCACCCCTAAATCCCTGCTGGCTTTGTAAAAAAACTGTTTCTTCCCCATTTTCTTTAATTATATCTGATTCCAGTTCCCCGTGCCTGCCTTCATCTGTGTGGATCCCTCAAAAGCTCTGAAATAATCAGAATCTTCTGGTTTTTGCATTCTAACAAATTGTCCAAGCCCAGAAATTTAAATGTTGACATATATAAAATAAATATTTAAAAAAATAAATAATTATTGACATAATTTAAATATTGACAACAGGATTTTCTCCCTTTCAAAAGGAGAACCTGGAGTCAACCTCAGGATCTTCCTATCCATAAACCCCTTCCAAAGGGGCCCAATAAATTGTCAATTATTCTACCAGTGACTACAAGATGCTGCATTGATGTAGAATTTAATATAAATGCTTCCATCATCTTAGGAATGATATTTTTTAAAAGTATTCCCCTTTGCAGTTCTCATACTTTGGCTGAAATCAAAGGAATGTATGGACTGTGAATGCCCTGCACTGCTCTCTATTAATTCATAATTTAAAAATTGAATTATAATAAATAATTGTGTGAAAACACAGCATTGTGTCACTTACACACTCCCAAAAGATGAAAGAAATTTTCCTTAAATTAATCCATTTTCACAACCATTTTATTCTTATTTTAGATCAAAGTAATTCACACAAAAATGTAAATATTTAATGTTTCTATTTTCACAGGGTACTCAATAATTTCCATTAACATGGCCAATCATAAAAATGTGCATAGATAAACTTTACATCCTATAATTTTTATTCTAAAATGAAGAGGTACAGTAGATAAATATACATGTACCTCAAAAAATTTTATTTCTACAGACTGAGAAGGTTTCTATCCCAACTTGTATAAAACTTTTAATGGCTGATAGGTTTCTTTTCCTTTATTCTGATTCCAGATACTAATCAAGAACTCAGACAATAATGAAAATATATGAATCTCTCTTAACTAATAAAATCAGAAAATCTTACTCAGCCAGCAATATTTTCAGCAAGACTGATTTCTGAATTTTAACACTATAAAAACTGCTTATAAACATTATTAATTGCTGTTTGTTTTTCCTTCAACAACTGGCCATGTAATTTGCTTTCCTTAATAAAACAGCAATGTTCCACAGCTTTGCCAAAAATCGCTGGAATTAAAAAAATATGGAGGGATGGAAATATTCTGTTTGATATTCTGCATATCTTAGGAAAATTTTTAATTCATATTTTATGTTCTGGATAAATCTGCCCTCAGAAAATGCATTGAAATGAGCAAATATCTGCTCATTCCCCTTTGTAGCCTTTCAGATTGGAGCCAATCTGCAATCATTGGAAATGTGCTTTAAAATTTGCATTTTTTGGTTTGGTTTCAAGCTACTCTAAAGGTAAACTGAAAATTTAGTCAAATAAGCAGCTGAAAGTAGAGAAGATAATAGGGAAAAGTTCTGTTTCATTTAGAATTTCTCTGTAATTATGTCAACAAAAATAGCAACAGGAACAATTGCATAACTCCTCCAAACTCTACCCTTTCCCTTGTTAGTTTAATACATTTATGGAGAAAACACCAAAATCCATGAAAATAAAAGTGAAAATTTGAGTTCACTCTGATTATAGCTGTTAAAAAATGAAAAAAAAATATTTTTACAATGTGTATTTATTCTTGTTTAAGGTCTTTTAACAGAGCTCTGCTCCAAACCCACCTCCATTTGCAGCAGTTTTGTTGTTCCAAACCCCCTTCAGAGAATACTTGTGCTGGCATCAACACAGAGGGAAAAACTGGAGCATGAATAACTCCTGGAATCACAAAGCCATTAAGGCATCACCACCATCTCCTAACTGGGAGCAAGTTTTAGAGATCTTTCAGGAATATATAGGTCAGCATCTGTCACTCAGAGCCCCCTTGACAAAGCTCAGTTTGATGGGTTTAATTCCTGCCCTCGTGTGATGCTCCTTATTCACCAGGAGGAATAAATTGGATGAAAATGTTTATGGTACAAAACTGGGAAGTTTTACAAAGTGCTAAACACTGAGTGCAAATCACTGAGTTAATTAAGTTCTTAATAGTAGAAAAAAAAACCAAAAGAAAAGTTGGTTTCCAAATCTAGATTTGATTGATTCGCTCAGGATTCACAGAACTTCTTGAGTCATTAAAATACTTTTTGATTGTTAGATATGACTACAAAACCATAAGAGTCTAAGCAAATAAAGAGAAACTTATTACAATGGTGCTGTCCAAATTAATTTTTCACTCCTCATGAGATACCAAACACATTCTTTATTCACACCAGCAAGACCTGGAACAACGTTGCTGCCAGGCCTCTGATCTGGAAATCAGAGAATCATCCTTTAGGGCTGAGGCAAAATTTCCCAGGGAGGAGCACAGTGACTTTCTGGTTAAAAAAAGTGGAATTACTCCCCAGAAATCAATCCACAAGAAAGAAGTGAAATTGGTTATGGTGCAGTGTAAGCTAACTAAACTTTCCTCTACCTCTGGTGTAGAGAATTTCATTAATAAAGCAATGAAGGGTGCACTCTTAATTCCCCACATCTGGATGTTCATAATAGTATTTCTGGAAGTGTTTGCTCTGGTGTCTGCAATGGAATCCTTGAAATAAAAGCAAATGACTGAACTTAAAACCTGTCTGGAACAAGAGAACCAATCTTCTTATCATGGGTTGGTTCACTTGGCCTGCTGTGGATTTATCTGAAAATATTTTGGATTTCAGTGCCCTATTCTGCAGTTTTCAGTACAGACACCTCCTTTATTTACATTCAACTGATTCCTTCCTGAATGCTAAAACCAACCCCAGAACATTTTAAAAATAACTAAAAAAAAAATTACAAAATCAATCCCTCATGTCAAGAGAGGTCTTGGAAAAACAAGATGTTCATGGTCAGAAGTAGACAGAGCCAACAACTCTCTCAGTGTGGATTTGTCCATGTTAGCACTGCAGTTTGCAGCATTTCAGTTCATTTGGAGGAATTATTTCCCTGAGCAGCACAGGCAGAGGTTGAGCCCTGCCCCAGGTTGCAGCTGGAAGATTTTCTGCACAGCAAAACCTGGAGATATTTTTGGAGCGATGTTTAAATCCTGCATGGCCCTCACTCAGCCCCATCAGCAGGGAGTGTTTGCAGGCCAGAGCTGACCAGCTTTTTGTTATATACACTTTCTCCCATCACAAATATCCCTCTATAAAATCCTGCCAGGAATTTATAAATTCCTGCTCCCACACAGGAACAGCTTCTCCCACTGGATCCATCTCAGCCCTGAGCAATTATTTACAATTCTGCTGCTCTGAACTCCTGAGCAGGTTCTTTTCTTGTAAGAGTGCTCACACTTCAGTTCCATTTCCCTTTTTCTGTAGCAGAATAGCAAAAAAAAATTGCATCCAGATAATGTTTCCCCTATAAAAAGGAATAACTTGTAGCTCTGACCAGGATATAAACTGGGCAATGTGATGGCTTCCTTTGACATCCCAAGGCACACAGTGAAATAGCTCTTTTTCCCCACATGAAAATAACAGCTCACCTCTCAGGTCTCCACCCTGCACATTTGGACCATTACTTGTTTGTTTAGAAGTATAATCTTTTTACTTTCACCAAAAAAAATGGGTATAAAATGAATATTTCAAAACTGCTCGAAATGCCCCGGAAGCTCCTATTTAAACACTATATAATCAGGCTTCTGTTTGATCTCATTTCCCTTTTTTTTCCTTCATCCCAAGACTCCTTTCAAGTGTTAGACAAATCTCCTCCAGTCTAACATCAAAACACACTGACAGGAATAAGACTGCGAGGCTGCTGGCTCCTCTCAAGCAATGCCACCCATTGATCCATGAATAAATGTTCCAGCTTCAAGGCACATCTCTGCGGCAGAGTTATTCTCTTTGGAGATTCAAAGAAGAGCTCCTTGTCTGGTGCCCCAAGATCTGAAAACCTGCTGGAGTAACTGGGGGATTGAGGAGCTTGACATTGTGGTTTGCAGCGTTTGGCAGGATTTACCAGCTGGCTCTTGCAGGAAATAGCAGCAGAATTTCAGAGAAATGCCATACAAGATTTAAACACTCTTTTTTCACATGTATTTGCAGCATTCTGCTGCCAGTTTAATGATTGGTTAAAATAAAAATGAGCTTTTTTCAATCACTATATTTTTATATTAGATGATAAATTATTATAATTAATCTAAGTTACAAACATCTTTCTTTCCATTTGTTAAAAACTATTTTTAGTGATACTGTACCAATAATTTACCAGAAAAATTCCTTGATCACCGTATTGCCTACAAAATGCTGGGAATATAAGATATAACTGAAGCCTTACAGAAATTATGCATTTAGAAAATCTCTGAGAAATTCAATAAATATTTTCAGGGATGTGGCTTTGGTTTTGCTGCCACATAATGCACAGAACTGAAAATATGCAGCTTCAGTCATTTTACCCCAAAAACCTCTGTGCAGTAGTAGCTTGGTGTTTTTAGACCTTGATTTAAACCCCACTCCGGGATTAGCTCCTGGAAACCAAGTCCTTCTAAGAACAGCAATTCAGATAGTTCTGAATCATCTTCTGGATTTTAAATATAAACTTGTTTTCAATGTCTGTGGCATTCACAGCTTGAAACACTCACTGCCACAGAAATACAGGGTGGAAAAAGCTAAACCATGGACACTTCAAGTGGAGAGATATAGATATAGATTATATAGGTAGATATAGATATATAGATATAGATATAGATTAGATATAGATATGGATGATATAGATATAGATATAGATATAGATATAGATATAGATATAGATATAGATATAGATATAGATATAGATATAGATATAGATATAAAGATATAGATATAGATATAGATATATAGATTAGATATAGATAGAGATATAGAGATATAGATATAACAAAACATTTGCCTGAAATTTTGCGCCACTATTTTATTTTGGGTCAAGTGCTCCAGTTTGTAAACAAAGCTGAATGGTCTGAAAAAAAGATGGGGGGGAAAAGAAAATATCAAATGTAAGTGGACTCCTGACTGAGCCTTATCTGAAGAGCTGTGATGAATGCTGGTATAATATATCAAATGCCAGTTAACAATAGTCTGCTGAAAAAGAGCTGGCTTTGGGAGATATTTACTCACGTCATTCTTGGCAAGAACTCAAAGCATGACTCACTCCTGGAACGTTTATACTACTGGTTACAGATAAAAAGACATCCAGGTCTGTCTATTAATACCCAACTCACTTTTTAAAATTGTGTTTTTCTACATGACCCTCTCTTAAATTGGTGTTTTAAGTATATTTAATTTATTTTCAAGGAAAAAAAGAGTACTGTTCTGGAAGGAAGAACCTGTTGGTAAAGCAAAAATGGCATGGAATGCACCTGACTGAAATTTATCTGAGCTAAACACTGGGATTGAAATATTGGTTGAAACTAAGCTGCCAACCTGCAGATGGAATCAAAGGAAATGAGAAGCTTTTACTTTCTGCAGAGCTATTTATCACCAAAGCCTGACTGCAGTGCATATGGATTGTAAAGGACTAGGAGAGGAGTGGAAAATAATGGACTTGTGCTTCCCTCAACAGCTTGAAAGTAATATGGCTTAAACCTGAATATACCTCATCATATTTTAGAAAATTACACATAAAAAAATTGACAACAAGTGAGGAATTTAAAATGTGGTTTGGCGTTTTATTCCATCACATTCTCTTAGGACAGTACATAATTACAGTTATTTGTATGTGATATATGAATAAACAGACAAGCATCAAACATCCTGGGGCTGAATATAGGTATATTTTAGCTAATAATACCCAAGGGAGGAATTGCAAGCCCTCCAGTGAGCTGTTCCTTTTGGCAGAAGGCACATAAAACTGTTGGGAAGCACATTAGAGTAGGAAATCAAGGTGTGGATGAGGTCAGAAGTGAGTGTGGGGTTTGTTTTTTGCTTAACAGCCAGCTCTTACTCAATCTGTGCTCAATTTTAGAAACTAAACAGGCAAAGGAGGTGAGTGACAACTCTGCTTTTAGCAGCTCCTCGTCAATATTTGGAAAACAGCAGCAGCCCCATCTCCCTCACAGGTCTGTGCACAAATCTGTGCCTGCATCTGATCTGAGGCTGCAGAGAAGGCCTCCAAAACTGAATGTAGAACTGGGATTGTGGGTGTGTAGCTTGATTAGAAGTGTGTAGTATCAGGTGGTGGAAAACCTAGAGTTTAAGGTTTTAGAATATAGTAATATATATGTGAAGCAAGATGGAGGTTTTAGGATGGAGGCTAGTTCTTCTTCTTCACCTTTCTCTTCTTGGGTTTGGGTTGTGTTTTGTAATTACACAGAAAAGTCCACATTGTCGGGCACAAGTGATTAGTTATTGGGTTAAAAGTAAAAATAATTTAGGCGTCATTTCTTAATTGGATAATTTTTCTGTAAAAGACCTTACAAAGATAGATACAGGGCCATTTTGTAGCTTGTTAGTAAAATGCTGCAGAACTCAGGCCTTGTGAAACTGTAATATTGATAGGAAAAAATAAACATCTGAGTCTAAACATGAAATATCATCTTGAGCGCTTTCAGTCCTGACCACAACAGAAAAAAGAAGCCAAGAACCAGCACACAGCCACAAGTGCCAGTGAGCTCACCCTGTGGGAACACCCCTGGGGTGATGGTCCTGAACAGGCTCTGGCAGCTGGAGATGGGCAGCCAGCACCCGGACAGATGGACATGGACACAGACATGGACAGGGACATGGATACAGACATGGATATGGACATGGGCACGGGCATGGACATTGGCAGGGACACAAACATGGACATGGACATGGACATGGGAAGGGGACATAGGCAAGAACACAAACGTGGACATGGATATGGACAAAGACACAAACATGGACATGAACATGGTGTGGACACGGACATGGACATGGATACAGACATGGACATGGATATGGACATGGACAAGGACACGAACATGGACATGAACATAGGCAGGGACATGGATATGGACAAGGACACAAACATGGACACAAACATGGACATGGATATGGACATGGACATGGGCATGGAACCACCATGGCACAGCCCTGCAAAGGCTCTTGCATTTCCATGGCAGGGTGTGCTCGTGGCTTACAGCAGCCGTGCCTCATCCCAGCTCCAGGCTCTCATCCCAGCCCCTCCATGCAGCCATGCACGGCTCTGCTCTTCCCACTCATTTTGGGCACAGTTTGGGCCCTCACACTTGGCTGGCATTCCTTCTGCTGAGGTACCAATGTGAACATTGATATATGGATGTGTGTATAACAGCACCCATGTATACCCAGACCTGCATTTCCTGACATTTCCTGCCTTGGCCCTGCACCAAGGATGCTTTGGGGCAGAAGGGACCTTGGAGATCATCTCATCCCACCCCTGCCATGGCAGGGACACCTCCCACTGTCCCAGGCTGCTCCAAGCCCTGTCCAGCCTTGGACACTTCCAGGGATCCAGGAGCAGCCACAGCTTCTCTGGGCACCCTGTGCCAGGACATCCCCACCCCACAGGGAAGGATTTCTCCTTGATACTTAATCTAAACAGGAACATGAAATTAAGAAGGCAGGAATTGCCTCTGGAGGGATCAGTTTCCAAACAGCATTATGTGTTGGAAGTGTACTTGTATTTTCCATATCCTGCACAAAATGTTTTAGCACAGCAAAATGCACGGAGCTTGTTCACATGATTAGGTTGTTTAGGAATGGAGATCTTGAGGAGAAGCATGCTGAGGCTGTGACAATTCAGATTTATATATTTAAAGCATCTTCTCTCTACATCATCTTAGTGTTTAAGGAAAATTATGTTTTTAATCCACACAAGCCCTATCATATACCTCACAGCCATATAAAAATCAGCAGCAAGTTTTGCTCAAGTGATTTTGTTTATCTTGGAGACCCAGGCAATTAACTAAATGACCAAGTGTGTTATTTAATCAGTGACAAGTGCTGCAGCTCTTGCTAAAAGAGCTGGAGGTGGTAATGAAAAGCCAGAGTTTTTCAGAACCGTTCCCTCACACCTTTCTCTCGTATTGGAGATCAAAGAGCCTCCAGAGCCTTTTTCCAAGCAGCTTTCTGGAGGCTGCAGGGAGACCTGGATCATAATCTTCAGGCTCTTTTCTGCCCTGAACTGTTTCTGTGTGCTCAGGATGTTGGATGTTTAAAGCCTGAATACCTGAGCATATTGATTGTATTTTCTGAGAGCAGCTCAGTGTTAGGCTGGGACCCATCATGCAACAAAATCATTAAAATATGGATTATTGGAGCCAAGCAATTTTGGTAGTATATTTAAAATAGTGCTATTTTCACAGGGACATTTCCTTTCCAAAACCTGGGAGATTCAAAAGAACACTATGTATGAGAAGAAAGCAAGCACCAAATAAACAAATGAGCAAAAAAGTGGATATAAATTATCCACATATGCATGTGAATTTGCATTTCATAGCACCCACATTATTCTCTTCATCCATTGCCTTAAAACCAAGAGAAACATGGTTGAACCCAACAAGGTATGAAAGGAAATAACTGACCCATTTATTTCCAGTGAAGTTAATTGTAAAAAGTCAATTTAAACAACCTGATGGTTGGGTAAATCATGAAGGTCTGGTGGTGTAAATTCATAATAATGGCAGCAGAGCCTGTGGGACACTTTGCAGGGACACAGCCCTGACCAAGGCACTGCTGGGTTGCCACTACCCCACTGTGAGTGGCTGCTGAGCCCCTGGGATGTGGCAGGGCTGCTGGAAGCAATTTTCCTGTGTAACCCTTGGAGTGGACTGGAATGAGCTGTGAAAGCCACCCAAACGTGCACTTTATCTGTCAGCCCCAGGATCCAGGTGGAGTTTGGTAGGTGTGTTGTCACAGATATCTTTTGTGAAAAATCTGTGAAAAATCCTTTCTTTAGGATTTTTCCCTCTTCTGGGAAGCTGAGGCCCCAGAAGAAGAATGTAAACAATGGTCATCTGCTGCTGTGGAATGCAACAGGTGCACCTGGGATTGGCCCATGTTCCATGTGTACAATTAAGGGTCAATCAAAGACAAACTCTCTCTGGGACAGAATGGGAGAGAGCTCCGTTGTTGATTCATTCCTTTTTCTATTCTTAGCTTAGCAGCTTCTGAACTTCTCTCTCTATTCCTATTAGTATAGTCTTAATGTATTATATATCCTAAATTAATAAATCCAGCCTTCTGATCATGGAGTCAAGATTCTCGTCTCTCTCTTCACCCCTGAGGAACCCCTGCAAGCCCGGCAATAGTGTGTGCTCACAGCATTCCTGCAGAGCTCTCCCATGGAAAAGCCTTGCAGGTCCCATTCTCAGGAGAAGGCAGCACAAGGAGCCCTTGCTCTGCTGAGCTGGATTCCCTCAGAATTCCCTCACTGACTTTTCCTGGGAAGACTTTACAAGGAACATCAGCACAAACCCCTCAGCTCCACCTCCTCCCTTCCTCCTGCTGTGGGTTTCCACTCCTCCCATGGATATTTGATGTGAATATTCCAGCTCTCACTTTGTGCCAGCGTTTCCAGTCATCCCCTGTCCCAGAGGAATTAACCAAAAAGCCATTTTATGTCCTGGGGACCATCCTTGTCAGGCCTGAAGCTCCCACCAGCAGCACTGGGTATTCCCAGTGTTAGATGGACGCTGCAAAGCTTGTGAAGAGCCCTCAAGCCTGAATGTTCAAAAAAGAATAAAATAAGGTCCAGGATCATCTAAATGCGCTAGGATATGAGTCCAGAGTTGGATGTGGAATTCAGGGGTTTCAGTGGCACATTAAGAGACACCAACAGAGGGACTGATCATGTTTCCATCAAGTCTCTTTATCCTCTTTCCAAGGTTATTCATCCTTTCTCCACCACATTCTAGGTGGTGTCTGTTCCTTAACTAGACTGTCAAAAACTCCAGCTTAAACCCCTGCTTTTAACTATGGGTTAAATTCATTTAGAGTGTTTAAAGTGATCCACAGAATTTTCAGAATTGACTTTCCACAGGAGCAGATCCTGAAGATATGCAGCTGCTTGTCAAAACTGCAGTCACAGAATCATCGAGGTTGGAAAAGGCCTCAGAACCACTGAGTGCTCCTCAGCTGCTGAAAACCAGCAGGATTTACATGGAATGTGGGTCCCTGGGACAATAATGTGCTTTTTAACACTCTGCTCCCCATTTGAAAGGTTTCATGTCAATCAGTGTGCCTGTTAGAAATAGAATATATCCAGATCATTTTTCCTTGGCGAGTCAGCTTTAGTTCTGTGGTTCATTCCTGAGAGTTTGAGTTGGGAAAGCTTCTCCTGCAAACACTGGACTGAAAGTCTGGAAAGTTGTTTCAGTAAATTCTGTCCTGGTGGAAGTTACCAACAGATGAAGGCAGATATTGGCAGCTCTGTTGTGGTTTTATTAAACACAGTTGTCTCTGACTGCCCTCAGTATCAGGTAAATCATTCTTTTCCCAGTTCAAGGCTGAGCATTTAATGCAGCAGAATAAATTTAGGCTTTCACTGCACAACCTTCTGTCGGTTCTTTTCCAGTTGCAAACATGATCCTGTGAGAATCCCCCGGGTGCACAGCCCAGATCTCACCCCCATGACCTAATCTTGCTTTTTCTGCACTTCTCCTTCAGTATTTTATTGATTACTGTGTCAATGTTTGAAATCCCCACCTTTCACAGTCATTCATTATGCATCTGCTTCTCTTTAATTATTCTAAATAATTATTTAATATTCTCCTTTTTCTGGACAGATGTTTCTGGCTTTGCTACCTTCACTTTTCTGGAAAAGTGCCAGATACCTCTCTCCTCTGTAGTGTCTTTTTTTCCCCTGAAAACACAGGGGCTGGATGGTTTGCCTGCTGCAGTGATCTTGATGTGAACTGATTGTCCTTCATTAAGTGCCCTGACTTTTGCTTCCAGCTCCACAGTGGAAGGTGCTCACTTTGTGAGGGGTTCAGGCCAGGGGAACCTGAGCTGAAACTCACATTTGCTGTGTGAGCAAGACCCTGAACGCCACCAAGTTTCAGGGGACTTGTGCATCTAAAAAACCATTTACATCTTTTCCTATCTACATTTGGAAGCACCTGTCTGGGTTCTGGGAGTAGAAGTTTTAAAGAAAACTGTTGGAAGGGCTGTGAGAGAAACCCTTTTTTGTCCTACAATTCCAATTTGTGCTGTAGCCTGACAGTCCTTCCCACTGTCACTGCCACTCACGTGCAAACCCACGAGCTCCTTCTGTGCAGACACTGAATTCTTTGAATTTTGGTACAATAGCAACCCCTTGGCAGCTGTAGACGCCTGTTATTAGGAGAGATGATTCTCTGAATATTCCTCTATAGAGGGAGAGGCTTTTGAGAGGCTGTGATTTGCATGGCATGTGCTGATGTGCAGTTTGCTGTCCCAGGGAACGGAGCTCCTTTGTGTGTGGGAGAACACAGCTGACAGCAACAGCAAAGCCTGAATGGCTCCCACAGCCATGGCAGCAAAAATCCCCTGCCATTTGGAATGGCTGCTTGGTTTGGTAATCAATTTATGGATTAATCAATTTATGGATGCATTTTCACAAAGCTCCTGCGTGCCCCAGTCTGTTCTAGTCGCCCATTTTCTGTCAGATGGAAAAATCCCCTGCCGTTTGGAATAGCTGGTTGGTTTGGTTTGGTAATAAATTTATGGATTAATCAATTTATGGGAATATTTCCACAAAGCTCCTGCGTGCCCCAGTCTGTTCTAGTCGCCCATTTTCTGTCACAAGCTCCTTGAGGTGTCTGAGCCCAGGAAACTCCACTCATTATTTGCTTTCATTTTTACAAACAGCTATGACATTAAAAGGCATTCCCTTCATGCAGCTCATTTTCAAAGATTTTCTGTGCCCTCAGAGCTTGGTTTGGGATTCAATATATTTTTAGAGAGCAATACTTTCTAGTACTAATACTTCGTGCCCACACAAAATGAACTATTGCTTCATGTGCTTCCTGATTTGCTTCCTCTGGAGTAACTTGATGTCTTCCAATGATGGAATATCATCATTTGAGCCAAATTGAGCCTCCTCCCACACACAGACATTCCATAACCATAATGGAAATACTTCTATGAAAAAAATTGAGATTGGTTATTTACTAAAGGAAGAAATATTCTTCTTTACGGGTGCAATCAGAAGTTTCCAACATTTGATACTCTCAGTGGTCGTTTTGTCCATCAGAGGATCTTTCAGGCAAGACTTTAAGGAAATACAGGCGTTTTATTTACTCCATTTTACATTTTATTTAATCCAATTCTCATAATTTTTATGATTTCAAAGTTACTCACAGAAACATGGAAATCAAAGGCAACTGGATGAGACAAATGCACTTTATTCTTCTACAGAACACGGCACCTATGGGGATAAACTAAATGTGACCCTGAGAGCTGTCAGGACAAATTAACTGGTCAAAACCCATTTGAACAAATTCAAATTTAAACTGTGTCAAACTAAAAAGAGAGGTCTCTCCACTGTCATACTTAACATTTAGACCTACAATGTTTAAGGAGCCACATGTACCTTTAATTTTTTTTTCCCTAAAGGACAAACTTATTTTAAAAATAAACATTAATATCTGAAGCATTACTGAATTCTTGCCAGCAGCCAGAAAGAGCTTAAAAAGTCAGAGAAAAAAAGGACTTCTTTTGAGATGGAAATTAACTCAGTAAAAATGATCAGATCTGCCAAACTGGTAACGTGATGGCTGGGAATTTCAGTGGCGAGCAAAACCAGTCTTCATTTTTCAGGCAGATGACCCAAATGTCAAAGGATTGCATGAAATCAGAGGTACCTCTTTGGAGTGAAGTCCTGCTGGTGAGAGAGGCAATTCCTCATGCAAAAAGGCCCAGCCTGTATTCTGAAAATTGGCCAAGTCATCCTTGTGAAGCTCAATGTGAATTGTGGATGTTCCTAACTGAGCCAAATTAATTCCAGAATTAACACCCCAGCGAAGATGTTGTAGACACTCAGTGGGAGCCCCTGACCACAACAGTGCACCAGATGTATCTGAGGTAAACAACACACGAAAGCAAACAACTGGATTATAATTCTGCTGAAGGTTACTTTTAAATGTGGTGGTTTTTTTCCTTCTGGAATTGAAAAATTATGTGGGAGCCTTTTCTATTTAGGAAAAGATATATCTTGAAAACCCACGGACAGAAGTCCATTCTGTCATTTGTGTTTCTGAGCTGACCTTCCCTGCACTTGTCATCTGCCAAAAGGGACACCCAAAAGTGTCTGAGGAACCACCTGAGAACCAGCCAGAAGCTGCCCTGCTCCTGAGAGTTGTTCTGTGGGATTTTAAATCCACTTTTCCAGCACAGAGAATTGTTTTGTGCAGGAATTGTTCACCTGTGCCTCCCCTCGTGCTCCTTTGTGCAGCCTCACCCCTCAGAGCCCCTTTGCTGCTGGCACTGATTTGTGCCTCTCCCCAGGGCCCTGTGCTCCCACTCAGCACAGCAGCCCCTCTGCAAAGTGCAGGCACATTTATAATTCATGTTTTTGCCTCTCAGAGCAGCCACGGGGTTTTCTGAGGTCCTGTTCTCACGGCAGCTCCGTGCCTTGGTCATGGGAAATCCACTTTGCCTGGGCTTTGGGGCATTGCTGAAGGGTGAACTGGGGATTGCAGGGTTGATTCTGCTTCAGCTGAACTCTGGACTCAGCTTTAGCTGAACTCAGGATGAGCAAGATCAGGCATTTCAGGAAGAGAACATGCCCATCAGCCTGCATTTAGGGAGTATTCTGAGATGCTGCTTCCTGTGTTTGAAGCACTCCCTCTTCTGAGACAAAATGTACTGAGGAACGAGCCCTTGAAACTCTGTGTAAAATAAACAAATATTCTTCTGGAATCAAATTAGTTACCATTTTATTCTTTTTTTCTTTTTTCCTTCCCTCTTAATTGCTTACTTCCATTTTCTCCTGATGGAGCACTTAAAACAGAGCTGTTGGTTAGAAATTCAAAAAACTGAAGTGAAAATTGTGTAACTCAGACTGTGTTTAGTGCTCCACATTCTCACTGTGCCTTTTAATTTTGTAACAACCATTAGTGGAAGGCCTGACAAATGGGAAAAAAGGCTGAAACCTGGGAAAAGAAAGTGTCAGAATAATTCCTTGCTCTTCTCCTTCTTTTCCTCTACAAATGAAGACTGAGATTACATCAGTGGGAAAAAATAGAATCAAGAAGGAGAGATGTGATGGAAATTCCTATAAAATCCATTCTGTGATTAGAGGTATCATGAAGTGAATGAAGAAACACAGGGGATTGCCTGGAGTTTTCTTTGAACTCAGAGGCATCAACGCGTGGCAGTGCAGACAGCTGCACTCTTTGTGAAGTGGCAATCTTTCCTGATATATTTATTATAGAAAAAGGAAAAAATATTATATGCACTTCTTGAAGTGAAAAAGAGACAGGCAGGGTAGTGTGTTTTGAACCAAGACACAAAACCAGTGTGTTCTCTAGATAAATGAGCTAATAAAAATCTGTAATGCAGGGAGTACCAAGAGAGAAACCAGCAAATTTTACATATTCTGTTAATGCCTAACACTGAGTGGGATTTTGTGTCTCAGAGATCTGTGCAGTGCAGGACTGAAAAGAAACTGAGCATAGCATTTTCACTCTATTAAATTGCAAAACGAAATATTTCTGTGTCTAGGGCTGGTTATGAAGGGATAATTCTCTCACCCATGGGAAACAGGAGGATGGGACAATTGGCAAAGTTCTTGGAATTATGATTTGAACTCTTGTTCAAAAAGATCAAAAAGTGCCTTTGCCATTGGGCTCTTCAGTTCCACCAAACACTGTTGATTTGTGGAGTTTGTTTGGTCATGGACACAAAAAAACATGGAATAATTCCATATTCTGGGAGGAGTCCCCATTCAGTGCAGGGGCTGCTGATGTCACCCGGGGGGGGACATAGTGATTTGAATTATCTGATAACAAAAATAAAAGTGGAATTTCCTTGGTGTTTTATGAGACATTTGTTTCTGAATCGGTTTGGTTTTAGAAGCAGTTTTTGGGATCACATCCCTGTCCATCATTTTTCCTAAATAAATCCAGAATCCCAGAAGATTTTGGATTTGTTTTAAAAGATTTTTTAAAGCCCCCCCAGTTCCACCTTCCACCGTCCCAGGTTGCTCCAAACCCCATCCAAAGTGGCCTTGGACTTCCAGGGATGGAACATCCCAACAAAAATTCCATTCTAACTCTTGGAAAGGAAAATTTTCCAACTTGTTGCATCCCTCAAAATAAAGGAAATGTCAAAGCTGAGCATGCAATGCTGGAAAAAGCAGTCTGAGTAGTAAAATGTTTCATTCTATTAAAACTTGTTTTGGTACCACATGATAGAGGAAATTCATGTTTTTGTTGCATTTATTGAGTTTTTAATCTAGCAGTGTTTCTTCAACATAAGTAAATACACTGAAGTATTTAAATGCTTTTGAATTCCAAGGGATTTGACACTCCCAAGTGTAATTTCAGCCTTTTAAAATTTATAAATATTTTATAAAAATACAGAATATATCACGGTTTAATTACTTAGGATGACTTATCTACTCTCTGAGAAGTTTTCTATAATTATTATTCACTTTTACCACAGCAAAATGTTGTTATATCAAGAAAGATGATCTCTACTTCCACGCATTTATTTTATTTTATTTTATTTTATTTTATTTTATTTTATTTTATTTTATTTTATTTTATTTTATTGTATTTGCATATTCTTGTTTTTCTTGCCATCCTTCTCAGCCTCACCCTAATGCAAATCAAGGACCTTATTCGTATGCAATACTTTAATTTCAAGCCCTGTAAGATGACACTGTTAAATATTTGCACTGTGTATTTTTACCAGCAGATTCTTCATCAGCCACAGATTTCTGCCGCAGCAAATTTCAGCTGAAGTCAAGGGGCACAGGTTTCTAACTGCCACATAGAATTTCAGTTTTCTTCCTGAATGACCTGCTTAGAATAATTAGCTTTTTTCCTTATGCTGAGCTGACAGCTACCTGGCAAACAGCAGGTGCTCTCAATGTTAATAATGCTGTGCAGCCCAAGGCCCTTTTCCTTAAATTCTTAGCATAAAGAAGATTGCAGCAAAATCATATTTGTTGAATAAATTGTGAAGATGTTTCAGCTTAACGGAATCAGAGAGGAAATCAAAATACACAAAGCAAGGAAAAGAGAATTAATATTGTATTTTCCCAGAGGCTTTGGTTCACCAAGTGCCTGGTTTGTGGTGCTGAGATCTGTAAATGATTCCTGGTTAGTGCTGGGCTGTGAATTAGTGATGGCCCAGCAGAGGCTTGGCTGTGGACAGGAATGTTCTCCATGGCCTGGGAACAGCTCAGCACAGTCTTGGGATGGAGAATCCTCAGGAGATTTTTGTTATGTGGATTTTTGGAAGGAATTTTGGATGAGTTAGACACAGGACCTCTGAATTGATATCTATTATGTGATTTATTTCTTTATCTTCTAGATATGCAGGAAAGGTGAGTTTGGCTCACATCTTCACTGCATGGTTCAGAAAGCCACAAGCCCTCTAGTTACAAGAACTTTTAAGGATTTATTGACCAATAAAACAGTGCCAACAAGGATATTTATACTTTTGACCCACTCCTTAATATTTTGTCTTGTGGACTCATGCTACAGTATGAGCTTTCTTAGCTAATCATGATATGACACAAAAATCCTGCATGTTATGACATACAGTACCTAATTCTAAACTCTTTGTTGACCTTTGTAACTACTTTTGCTTTTTCTATACCCTAAACTCTGAAACTCTAAACTTTCTTCCACTTTTAGAGAGCTTTGGGACAGGGACAGGAAGGTTCCATTCCGGAGGGAAGCACATGGAGCACTCCTGAAGGCCTCAGTTCTATCATTAAAAAGACTTTTCCCTTGTATTTTTGTAACAATCATCTAATGATTTCCAACCCATATGCCTGTACCAGATGTCTGAACCTTCACAGGCCAGATCATATTTATTCCTTCAGACAAACCACTTCATATTACTTAGCAATAATCCTCAGGATCATTATTATCATTCTCATCACTTCAAACCCAAACACAGCAAATATGATGAATAACACACTTCAATTTTCCCCCTTGATTAATGGGCTGTGTGTGTGTGCACAAAAACTCTTCATTCTGCAAGATGTGATTTCCCTGGTGAAGCCATTGCTGGCCAGATCTTTCCTGCACTGTGGAACGATTGGAATTCTGAAATGCAAGCACCCAAAATGAAACTTTCCTGTGCTGCAGATATTAAAGGTATTAATTGCCATTTCTCTGCATTTCCCTGTGCTTTCCTGTCATTATTAATAATTGTTACTCTTAAAAGACTTGTGAAATACCTGCAAAAGACTTGTGAAATACCTGCAAAACTCAGAACCTTTATTTGCATCACTGGTTTGCACTTCAGCCCCTCAGAACTCCTTCTGCCCCTTTAGCAATCCCAAACCAATGAAACCCTGGGGTTTTGCTATATTCCAGAGCCAAAAAAGAGTTAACAGCACACGGTGCAGATAAGGTTGTCATTACCCTTTGACAGTAAATATTGCTTTGTGCCAGGCTGGCCGATCTGATAAGGAGCAGAACCTCCCAGCAGCAGGATGCTGATAATGATCCCAGCAGCTCTGAGCTCCTGCACACAGGCCACGCCATCCCCTCCTGAAATGCAGCACGGACACAGCGTGGCTGTCCATTAAAGCTGAGTTTTGTGCCCTGCTCGATGGATGATGCAGCGCCACCCTCCCCCAGGGGCTGCAGGAGGGGACCAGGCCACAGCTTTTAGCTTTGTTTTTCAGAGCATTCCGACTGCTTCCCATCACCCCAGCCTGCTGGAATCTGTTTGGAACACACTTTGATCAGGGGAAAAATGGAAATGCCACCATGATGGCTTGGTTTAATAGAGATTTAGAAAAATGATCAGTTTCTGAGCTGTAAATCCCATATTTACCTTTACATCAGCGTGTCCATTTCTAATTGGATGTTCTGCAAACCAGAGTCAGTGCACCTGTACACCAACAGTGCTTTTCACTTCATAGAACACAGAATCCCAGAATTATTTGGATTGGAAGGGACCTTAAAGCTCATCCCATTGCAGCCCTGTCCTGCAGGGACACCTTCCCCTATCCCAGGTTGCTCCAAGCCCCATCCAACCCGGCCTTGGACATTTCCAGGGGCAGCCACAGCTGCTCTGGGCACCTGTGCTGGGCTCTGCCCACCCTCACAGCCAGGAATTCCTGCCCAATATCCCATTTAAATCTCCCTTGCTTCAGCTTAAACCCATTCCCCCTGTCCTGGCACTAAATGTCCTTATTTAATTAAAAATTTCACTTGCATATTTGTCTCTGTGTCTTTTATCAGAAGTCATTGCAGCATTTGTCCATAGCAGTCCCAGACTGCCATGTCTTTTTTTCCATTTCTAGGATTTCTAGGGAGGTTTTGTTTCAACTCCTGTTGGTATCCTGCTCATCTATAAGCATTTATTGATTTTTAGAGCCAAACCAACAAGTAAAAACAGGAGTGGGAAACAGGAATTGCAAAGAGGCAAAATGGAAGACAATGGAGGTTGGAAATGAGGCTGGCTTTGACAAACCCTGTTTTACTAAACTCTGCTTTAACAAACCCTGTTTTACTAAACCCTGCTTTTACAAACCCTGTTTTACTAAACCCTGCTTAACAAACCCTGCTTTACTTAACTCTGCTTTAACAAACCCTGTTTTACTAAACTCTGGTTTAACAAACTGCTGTAACAATCTCCGCTCCCTTGCTTGTTAAAACTGGTTCTATCAAGACAACCCTTGGCAGATCACTACAATTTTTTAAATTAAAAAAATGTGTCTACACCAGCGCATGACTGCACTGTGATCTAAAGTGTCCCTCAAGAATATTTCCTAATTAAACTGCTTGATCAGTTTTATTACCTTAATCAGTGCAGCCAGCCTGCAGGAGGGACTGACACTTCTGTAGGATCCTGCACTGCAAGACTGGATTTATTTTCAGAGCTGTCTCTCCCTCACCAGCCTGATTTTTAGGCCAGGTTTACCTCTGTGTGAGGTTCACTAAAATGAGTTTAACTTCAGCCAGGTCTAGGAGACATTTTGCAGGAAATTTAAAACCAAAAAAAGCTCTTCTTGTTGTGTTTTATGGTGCAAAAGGCTGTTGAGAGTCACTGGGATTGAAAACAACACAGATCACAGAGCAGCCCAACTGTATATCCTATGGAATTCCTGATTCTTCAGGAAAAATCTCAGTTAGTGCCCCATTCCCAAGATTATTACAGGAGATTAAGGAAGACAACATAAGTTGTTTTCAAATACATAATTTCCAGTACTTTTGAGGCATCTTATTAATTTATCTCAGAGCATAACTGATTATCTAGATATGCAAATCAAGATTATTTGCCAAAAGCCCTTGACTGCAAGAAGTGGTAAAATGTCCTTCAGACCTAGATAATATGAAATAATCTTACCTTCAAACTCCTCTGTTCTTCTTGGATGTTTTTTGGAAACCTTGATTATTTTTAACTCTCCAAAGAATCACAGTTCCTGTTTCAAACTGTATTTTGGCCAATATTTTAACATATCCACTACATGGTGCTTTTTTTTTTTTTCTGATAAATTTGTGGGTTTTCTCTGCACCAAATCTTAATTATGCAAATTCTGTTATCATTTTGGGAATGCTTAGTCATGGAGCTTCATTGCCATGTTTTTGGGGGTGGTAACTGTGGAGCAGAGAAAGACAGTGGCTCCAGAAGAATTAGTGATGGTCTGACAGGAAAATATAAATGATTCTGGGATATTCTGAACTGCTCCAAATGGATAATAATTGTGTTATCAGGCATGGATGCCTACCAGGGTTAACCATAGGTGCAATGGATATTTTTCTCCTCTTCCACCATTGTTGGTTATTTCATGATGAGGACAAACAGAGACTGTTCCAGGCTTTAGCATTGAGCTACAAGGGTTCATTTTGTCCTTTTATGTGACAGCCTGCCAGTTTGCAGGCAAAAACATAAAAAAAAAAAAAAAAGAAATATTGTCTATCATTTTCCCCTGGAAAGATGGGACATTAATGAGATTTGAAAGAATAATTTGATGAGAATTTCAGCAATTCAAATCAAGTATGACATTGGAGGGTGAAAGGAAAGCAAAGAGCACTGGGGTGAGTCCTGACAAAACACAGAACTGGAGAGCTTTGGCTCTCCTGGAATTCCTGCCTGCATGTCCTGACAGGGAAGCTGGAGAGCTTTCAAACCCATAATGGGATCTTTAAACCCCTTTGATAAAATGGCAAAGATTATGTGAATTAACTCATTCCAAAAGCCAGGATTCCTCATCTACCTTTTATTCCTAAAGTTGATCATAAAAGAAAATGAAAATATAGAAAATATTTTAAGAAGAAACTCTGCTGGTTTGATACCAGAGGAGACCTTCTTAATGAAGAAATTACAGATCTACCTTCAGAAAAATAAAATGTGGCAAGGGGGGGGACACACAAAGAAAATGGGGAATAGAAAACTCCTTTCCATGTGCTGAGTGATATTGATGGCTCTTGGAATGATTCACAGATTGAGTTAAAACACTTCCATTGCAGGATCATTTGAGCAATTTGGTTTCTAGTTAAAGTATTGCCTCATTGCTGATATGCTGATTGCTGCTGCCACAAAAGGCACTGATAATTTGGTCTGAGACTTTTCAAATAAACAAGAAATAGTTGATATGATGTCCCAGTGTATATTTCTGTCAGCAGGTGATGGCTTCCTTAGCACATTTCCCAAAGTTTTAAAGTCCACTTATGAAAGATTTGAGAAGGATCTTCCTCCATTTTTCCAGTAGTTTTTTTAGCTTATACTTTATCTTTCTTTTTCTATCCTATGTGGAAATTTCCCGGCTATTACTCTAATTTATCTTTTTTGTTACTCAGACAATTATTTGTTACATTATTGATGGATTATTCACTAGCTCTTTTCCTTCTCCAGGGTTTATTTCTGCAAGAACAGCATTGCTGAGCTGCTGCCCTAAGTGGATCCATTTCTTTCTATGTGACATTCAAGTAATGAATATTCTAAACTCTGTTGGTTCTGAACTTCTCTTACATTACTCTACCTGTTCCCTCCAACCACATGATACAAATGCAAATTTCAAAGGTTCTTTTTTTTTTTTAGTGTCTTTTTTCTCTGTAAACTACAAAGTTGGGGGTTTTTAATAACAAAGGAAATTTCTCAGTGTGGCTTGGCAATGAACAATGGAAATCTCTTGACAATGGGCAATTAAAGTCTCTCTCAGTGTTCAGGAATTGAGGGCATTTTCAGGATGGTGCTGAGTGATCAGTGACAGATTCCTGCAGAGGCCTCTCCTGGATTTAGGAATGTGCAGCGCATTCCAGTGTGGTGTAAACTCATGGAATCCCGGACTGGTTTGCATGGGGAGGGACCTTAAAGCCCATCCAGAGCCACCCCTGCCATGGCAGGGACACCTTCCCTGTCCCAAATTGCTCCCAGCCCTGTCCAGCCTGGCCTGGGACATTCCAGGGATGCTTCACCCAAAACTTCTCTGGGCAGACTGTGCAGGATTTCATTATTGGATACCACTGGGCAGGATTTCATTATTGGATACCACTGCTGGGCCTCCCTCACATCTCCCAGAGAACCAGCATTTCATGGTGCGAGAGAGACCTGAGCAGCATCCAGGCTATTCACAGGAGATTTTAATGAAGAATCAGTGAAACAGCAACATTTGCCTTCTTCCAGCTGTCCCCCAAAGCTCCCAGGAGCTGGGCTTGGCTTCTTGAGCCTGGTGGTTTTCAGCTCCCGTGGGATTTTGGATGCACTTCACTTCCAGATCACTGCAGTCCTCAAAGCTTAAAAATTTTGATGTTAAATGACCAAACTCCTTCACAATCTAATGCTTCTTGTCCATCTCATTATGAACAAGGCAAGAAAAATGGAGAGAAATGTGAATAAACAGGAGAGAGGCCAAAAGGGAATGGGGGAAGCTGGTGGGGAGAGAGAGAAGTAAAAATGCTTTAATTCAGGTGCTCATTGGCATTTCTGGGCTGGCACCCCTGTCTGCCTGCTCTCAGAGGGTTTTCCATGTAAAAGAAGCAGATGTGCCAAAAGAATCTTTTCTAGAGCCGTAGCAGTTTCAGCACACTTATAAAAACCACAATTTCTGCCTAAAGAACTCCTGGAATCCCCACACTTTTTCTAGGCTCTGTTTGGTGCTTAGAATGAAAAAGATGGACATATTTGTAGGGAATAAAGCTGAATGTATTTTGTAAAATTACTGCCTGCTACGTTTTTATTTCAAACACGCCACCTACGTTGGAACTAAAAATGCTCCACAGTCTTTTTATAATTCATCTTTGCTGGAAAACAGTTGGTGGAGAATTTGAGTAGGAAAACCCAAACATTGCCTTGGCCTTGAATCCTCCTGAGCTCTTCTTTGCAGAGGGTCAGTGAGGATATGTTTTAGGAGCTGTTTGAGTGTTAGTTAATCAGAAATAATTTCATTTTGATTCATCACTAGAGCCCTTCACTAATTCAACCCCATAATTTTTACCTCTCTCTGAATCCTCTGAGAGTAACTCCTGAACCTTCCCTTTCCAGCTCCTGCCCTCACTGCAATGGCCTCAGGGAAGAGAAAGTCATGTTTACTGAAAAACCAAAACTGCAAAAGCAGCAATTGAAATTAGTAATGCAAAACAGCATTTAGAAAATATCTACAAAATCACTCTGGGTGGAGAGGATGAATGCAGATTATTGCTCAGCAATATTTGATACTACTGTGGTTAATTCAGTCAAATGGCTCATTTAATATCAAGAGAGTCACTAATTCCAGCACAGAGCCACAACCTCCATTTCTGTCAGCGTGGCAGGACAGCAGCTCTAAAAGAATGGCACTAAAAGGATAAACTCTGCCTTTTTTAGCTTTGAAATCTTTGTAGGTGCTAAAACAATTTTGCAAAAGGACAAATCTCAGTTTACTTTTAAATTTCCTTTTTTTCCCTCATTGCAAAGAGAAGCACAAGGCATTGAACCCCTCAGAATGAGCCCCAAGGAGATTCCTCAGGCAGGAATATTCCTTTAGCCAAGCACAGGGAGCATTTGGAAGCATTCCTGGAGGACAGGCCCAGGGAACAAGGAGCTGCCTTCCCTGGGGTCTGAGACAGGATGGAAGCAGAGATTTGCTCCCCCATCCAGGCAGGGTTTTCCATGCACTGAAATGACATTCATAATATATTTTTCTGCACAATTCCATGTTTCTCAAGCTGCTTTCCAGCCCAGGCAGCCAGGAATCCTGTAGCACTGAGATGTTCTGCTATTTTTCTAGGAAATCCACATTTTACAAACTGGTGGCAGTGTCACACACAGAGTTCTCAGTGTTATGGCACATGGGCTGATGTCAACCCTGCCAAAGGAAGGAAAAATTACAAATTGGAAAGAGTGGAGCAAGAAAGTCTGGGAAGAAACCATGAAAGCATCTCATTGCTGAGCAGGATCCAGCAGCTTCCTGACACACAGAACCTCATTTAATGCGGTCTGAAAGTGTCATCCACAGCAGCCAATTTACCCGGAATTTTGCTTCAATAAGGTGAAGCACTGTGAGGTGATGGAGAGCTGGAGAAGGCTGAGCTCTCCTGAACTTGCATTTCCACTCTGCCCTCCCTGGGATGGTCAGGACTGGGAGGAAGTTGGGATTTTGCATAATTTTAGCACATGGTAAAGGTTACAGGGCCCAGCAAGGCGTGACACATTGTCTGACTGCTGGTATTAAGCTGCAAGACAATAAAATTTCTTTACATAATGACCTGAAAGATTAGTTACGCTTGATAAATGTGACTTGAGAGACTTTCCTTGAGCTCAGACTTTGCTCTGGGAGCAGAATTACATTTCTTAAAAATGTCTGAACATATCTGCTTTATAGATAGGGAAATTTCAGAATACAGTCCTAAATAACCTGATCATAAATACAGACCATTAAATTGCTAAATGCTGCTGAAATCTTTTATGGAGACAAGGTTAATCCAGTTGGTTCTTGGAAGATATATGGACCAGTTTCTAATTGGTCCTCAAAGTGGAGTTAGTGAAAATGAGGTAATAGTGATAGGGATGCAGGAATACCTCAGCCAAAATAATTTCCATAGAGAATTAGAGATAGACCTGATTCAGGAAGGTCTTGGTACAACATTTAGCTGTGGCCAGCTGGCAATGACCCCAAGCATGGCTGCAGTCACTGGCAGGACACAAACTGGAGCCATGGGCTCAGCAAAGGGTTTTGTTCCTCCAGGCTGCCATTGGTGAATTAAACAAACCGAATTAAAGCTGAGTCAAAGCCTTGAGGGCACTGGCTCTGGGTAATCCTGCTCTGTTTCATACCTTAACCCCTGGCACAGGGAGGAATGGGAATTTTGGGAATGTTGGTGGAAGTGGAGCAGGTCTGGGTTCGCTTCTGGGGCTGCAGCTCTGACGATCACCAGCTCTGCTGCTCTCCTTGTGAAACACAGCAGGAAAACTTCTGAGCTTGGGACATTTAGGCATCATCTCCCATGGTAATTCTGGGAAATGCAAACTGTGAAATATCCAGGAGGAAGCCAGAGCTATAATCTCTTGGGGACTTTTCACATTTCAAAGATGAGAGTGATGATTCCCATGCAAGAACCATCCCAAGGTCTTGTCTGAGCTGGTGGAAGCCTTGAGGAAGCATTAGGTCACTCTGCTGGGGACAGACTGGGCACAGGAACACTTCCAGAGGGACACTGGAGCTCTTCTCAGTTGTATTCCAAACCTCCTACAAGGGTAATGGCCCAGCCTTCCTGGAGAGCTCATTCCAACACTTAACTGTGCTGAATATTGGGAATTTGTGCCTTGGAATCTGACCTCTAGCACTCACACTGCAAAGCTGTCAGCTCTGAGGTGAGCTCTGCTGACCCTTTGAAAGCAAACAGTTTACAGCACTCAGGAGTTGTTCACAAAATTCATTACTGAGAAGCATTAAAGTCCCAAACTTGTGAGAGAAATCAGGGAGGGATTGCAGCCAATTGTGATTCAGTGACTTAGAGACAACTGGAAATGTGGTGCCAGTGGAACACAGGAATCCAAGGGGGAGCCACAAGAGCAAATTGTTTGTTTCAGTTGGACAAGTGGTGAGAGCAGAGGAAAACAGTGAAACCTTTACTTTAGAACAGCTTGGAAATTGAACTCTAATTCTGCATTTGTGGCTCAGGTCTCTCCCAAACCTATTTGTCTTTGGAAAGAGCTGAAAAAATGCTATAAAACCCACATTTTTCTAAATAAGGGATGACCTGGGTTATCTACTCCAGATTCAAACTGCACCTGGTGGAATTGTGCCCCTGCATTATGGGGTGCTGAGGGCAGGAGGGGGATCAGGGATGCTGAGCATCCCCAGCTCAGCACCCACAGGGTGAGACAGGACCACAGTGGATCCCGATGTGCTTCCAGCACCTTCTGAGATGTGATAAACACCATGTCCTGCACAGAGAGGAGGCTCCGTGGCTGCTCCAGCACAGGTACTGATCTATTGGGCAGCAGAGGGAAGGGAGAGGGGTTTGCCGAGCCCAGAATGTGCCGGGAATGTTAACGAGTCCTCTCACGTCACCATCCTCCCCTCCCTCCCTCCCTGCCTTCCCTTTCATGAGCCAGCCTGAAATCAGGGAATTACATGCTAAGGAAAACCCTTCAGCTAAACATATAATTATTCTGCACAGGATCAGTGCAGCATAGTTAATCAGTTTACCAACTGAATTAATTTTTTTTTTTTTTTTTTTATGTCTGCATCTCCTGTTGAGGGTGCAGAAATTCTGGATTTAAAGGGGAAAAAATGGCTCGCAGTTGTGAAATGAGTATCTACAGCAGATCATTTATTAGGAGAGAAACCTCCACTGCAGGCTGTTTTGGCAGACAAAGCTGTCAGCCCCCAGGACTTTGAATCACAGCCTCTGTGTGGAGTTATTACAGGTACTTAAGGAATAGCTGGTTTCCCATTTTAATTTTCAGCTGTTCAATAGCACTGCATTCTCTGAAAGTTACAGCAGTATTTCATTGCATTGTGTTTAATTTCATTTCCTCGGACTGCTCTGAAAAGTGAGTGTTTATTTGGACAGAGGTGTCACTTCCCTGTAAATGAGTTCACATTTTAAATGACCTACTTGTAAACTGCTCCCCTCAGGAAGTACAACATCTCCAATGCTCTGGCTTGTAAAAGTACAGAGAATTCCCCTCAGATTTTGCCTCCAATGGAAACACAAACTCTCACGCTTTTATTAATTCAGTAAGACATCCTAGCTCCCCTCTGCACCCCAAACCCCCAGACTCTGTACAGGACCCTCAGTGCAGATTCAAATGGATGGGTTTGGGTTTGGAGTGCTCACTGACAACCTGCAAAGTGTTCCTGAGTTTCGCAGGGAGCTCCTGCACCAAAAAGCCACAAAAATCTCCAGGTTAAGCATTCCAGATGCACATCTTGGAGGGCAGCTTGCCATTTACTCCCATTAATATGTGCAACCTGATCCAGGGAAAAGTGACCAGTTAGAAACCACTCTGAGCCTGAAGGCACTGGGGAGCTTTATGGGCAATGTTTGTTTTCCAGTGGGGAAATCTGAGCAAGGCAAAGGTTTTTCCTAAAAAACCCCTCTCTTTTGGGTCCACAGAACACATCCCCAGGAAAACAGGTAAGTTATGTAAGAAATGGCTGTAACCAGGGAAAACCCCTGAAAACCATTTGGAGATGTTTGAAATGTTGGAAAATTTGGGGGGAAAAAATGAATACTGACTAAAAACTGTTGCTAAAAATACCTCCCCAATTAATGTTGTCAGCTCCTTTGAAACCTTCCCTTTCAACCACAGTGCTGCATCTGCTAAACTTAACAAAATATGTTTGTATAGAGACAAAACTATGCAGAGTTTTAACTTCTAGAGCCTCTGAGAGCCTCAGGAATGAATTTCCCCAGACTTGCATGGCCTTTTCAGGTTGTCCACACCATCAGATGCAGTTCCCTAATTGAATTCCAGTTGAGTGCGCTCCCGAGAAAGGAGCTGGGGATAAATACAAGATGCCAACTTGTCATTACAATGTTCCTTAAAGCCTACCCATTTTTACTTTCTTGGCAAGTAACATTTCCTAAAGGAAAAGAACAGAAGGGTGTCTCCTCTTGGGGGGGCTCAGGCTGCAGCTGCTGCTCTCATGGGATGCTGTAACCAGGACACGTTCTGGGACCTGGGTCTCAAACCATTAACATCATTTTCGTGGCTTCCTTCCATCTTCTCTACAGTTATTTGATGCTTCTGGTACTCACTGCTAGTTAGTTTCAAAACATGGGCTTTGCTAGCAGATTTTAGGGATAAGTTCTAATGGCTTCAAGGGATATGATAAATGCAAGTTTTAAAAGCGTGTTGCTATCATTTCCCTGTGAAATGTCATTTACAATCTCCACAAATAAAACTAATTCTCTACATATTTTTAAGCCCCCCAAAGGTATATTACAGAGGCAATATTTGTTGCATTGTTTATTAACATGTTGCTCTCTACAGTCAAGATAATACCCATTCCTAAAGTGGTAATTTTTTGAAAGTGTCTTTAATTTATCTCTTGATGCTGTGAAAGAAGTGACCTTTCAGAATAGAAGAGCTACATAAAATCTACCTTATCACTGCCAATCACTGCCTGTGCAGCCCTTCAGCCTCCCTGCACATGGATTCAGCACAGTGACTGTAACAAACAGAGCTGAGCTGCACAACACATGGAAATTACAGGCACACAGTGGCCACAGTTGGGCGATTTTTGCAAAGTAAGGTAGTTACAAGTAGTTTTAAACTGACTCTGGTCTGCCATTTGTGTGGGTTAGGTCTTTCCTTTGGCTGCAGATGAACAATGCATCTGCAAAGGGATAAAAATGGACAAATGTGCAACTTTCCTGTTTGTGGATGTGCAGCTCATGCTACCAAGGAAAATACCAACGTTGTGAATACTTCAATGTTCACTGCATTGTATTTACTGATGCTTGAACACAGAGCACTGACAGTGCTGCCTACTCCAGATATCCCTGTGGATGGTGCACTGTGCAGGCTGGTATGGAAATCCAGATGTCAGGCAACTCCAGACATGTAAAAACCTGCTGCTTGTGTGACCTTCCTCCACTGCACACCATGGGTTACTGCTCCCCAATATGTCATTGTTGTGCATCAGGAAGGATAAAAAAGTAGCAGGAAGTAATTTTAAATTTAGCAACAAGTATTCTACATGCTTTGACACTTAATTTACATTATAATTCAAGTAAGGAGTTAAATTAGCAGAGTGATCTGTCCACTTTTTAACTCTTTTATGTCCTGGGAATGAAGGTGTGGGTCAGTAAACTCCTCTGCAAATACATTACGATTTGCTATCACCTAATGACATTGAAGCTGTGGCATCAATTCTATATCTAAAGGTTTAGGATCCATCCCAATGACCTGCTTAAACCCTCCCAATTACCCCGAGTTCCCAAACACCTGAGAAACAAAGTACATCCATTCCCCCAGACACCGTTTGCTTCACAAGACTCTGTGCTTGTAGAGGAATAATTAGCTGATAATGGCAACGTGTCTGATGAGCACCAAAACAGCCCAATTTCAGCGAAGTGTGGAGATGCAGCTCAGCAAAATGAGATCAGACCCATTCCCTTATTAATGAGAATACTTTGAAAGCTTTGAGGGCATTCGAGTGGGCATCCAATTCAACCCTCCCATAGAGTTCAGTCATCACATTACAGGAATCATTTCTGTGAGTAACCTACACCCCAAATTTGCACCTCTTCTCCTTATATAACAGAGATCCCCCGTGGCAGGAATTATTTGTCTCAAAGATAGGCAGCTCATCAGAAGCACTGTACAACAACACTAACGCATCCCACTGTGGGAATACAGTGGGGGGAAATTCTCCGCAGAAATTTAAACCACTTATCATCAGAACGATCCCTCGCCCTCCCATCCATCCCGCTCTGTTTGCAGCACAGCCGAGCATTGTCAGGCAAAACATGTCACAGCTGACGGCTGTGTTGTGAAGCTGCGAATGAGCAGGGAAATCATCATTCCTGTCAAGTTATCCCGGCGAGTTTCCCCGCTCAGCCCTGCGCCTTCGCTGCCGCGGGCGCGGAGCCTCGCACACCGGCTGGGCAGCCTGCACAGGGCAGGACACGTCCCTGGAGGAGCCCGGACAGGGCAGGACACGTCCCTGCAGGAGCAGGATGCCTCAGTCCAGCCCCCGGCTCCTGGTGCTCCTTGTGGTACCCAAAACTACAGAGCAGCGCTGCACAGCCACTGCATCACATCACCTGATGTGAGCAAACCAGAGCTAAGCAGGGCAAATTTAAAGCAGCCAAACATGCCGGCGTTACCCTGTGCGAGGCATAATGGAGCCGTGAGACACAAACACTTCGTGTCTGCATTGTCCAACAAATGCAGCTGATCCCGGCTCCGCTGCCGGCAGCAATTCCCAGAGCACGGCGCAGCTCCAGCAGCCTCTCCTCAGCCCTGTCTCCAACAACTACTGGGCAAAAGCAGCGCAGGGATGCTCGGAACTGAATAAACTCTTCCCAAAACAAAGAATGCGAGAGCACGGATGCAAATTGCCAGGATCCCAAGTACAGACAATACACGGCAATAAACGATCCTACCTTTCATCCAATCCACTACTTGCTTGGGCGTCCACTTGCTAATAGGTTCCATAACGAGAGCCATCATCAGATCACTTTATCATTCACACCAAAATCGGGGGAAAAAGGAGAGAAAAATCGTATCAGAGCATGGCTGGGCTACGAGAGCGGTCGGGTTTTACAGTGCAGTTCAAAGAGAAGATGATGCTTTGTCCCTCCAGGTTCCTCCTGCACTGATTCAGTAATGTATAAAATTACACTGCTTGATCAGCTCTGGCACCTCCCCCACTGCACACAGCCTGCAACACCCGGAGCACCGAGCCAGGAAATGGTGCAGTACAGACTTACTTACCACAGCCCGAGCCCGCCGAGCCCGGCGCGGATCAGGCACGGATCGCGCACGGAGCCAGCGATGCTCGCCCCGCTCCGCTCCAGCCGGCCCCGGGATCCTCATCGGGGAAAATGGCACTGCTGGAACTTGATGGCAGATTGTCTCGGCTTCGTTGTGAATATGCTGACTGTCACTCGGCTTAAAGTGAGGAGAGAAACGTCAGGATATCGCCTGGCATCTGGCAAAATGCTGAGCAGCTCCATCTTTACAATGCGAAATGTTGCTGGAGTCTTGTACTGTGTAATCATGTAATTCAGAATGTCAAACACAGTATGAAAAGTCTTACCCAAGAAAAAAACTGCTGGGAGAAAACTCTTTTTTTTTTTTTCTTTTTTTTTTTCTGGCCACATTCAGGGCCAGGATATTTCCTCCTATGAGCTGCTCATTTTGTAGGGGAAGAATGACAGCATTGAGGGGGCAATTTGTACTACTACAGCACTTTAGGATAGACAAGTACAGCAAGTATTTTGACTCCCAGTACTGGGATCATTAGTCAACGTCTCCCTTTTGTTATGAAGGAAAAAAATGTTTTAATTATTCCTAATCCCGAAGTTTACTACCCTTCTGACAGATGAAGGTGAAACATTTCAATGAGACGTGCCAAACAGCACTTTTTGGACCCATTTGTGACTCTCTGCACCTCATGCAGCACAAATTCTGCAGCCTGTGGCTGAGAAGGTGCTGCAGGCTCCAACCTTTTGCCTGGGATCTGCAGCCCCACTATTTTATGTTAAGGGGAGAAACTCAAAGACCAGAAAAAAAGGCAGAACAACACAGTCCCACCTTTCCCTTCAGTGATCTTTCCTCTGTGCCTTTTCCTCCTGCACTGCTCCAAGCTTTCCAGCACATCAGGGCAAGAGGATGGTGATGTTCTGCTCCCCTGGGGCCGGGCTGAAGTCCCCAGGCTGAGATCTGTCCTCTCTCTCTCTTATATGGGGGAACATGAAATAGCAATGGAATCTTTATCACAGAGCCCCAGGGTGGTTTGGGTTGGAAGGGACCTTAAAGCCCATCCCATTTCAGCCCCTGCCATGGCCAGGGACACTTTCCACTTGCTCCAAGCCCCATCCAGCCTGGCCTTGGGCACTTCCAGGGATCCAGGGGCAGCCACAGCTTTTCTGGGCACCCTCAGAGCCTCCCCACCCTCACAGGGAAGAATTCCTTTCTAAAATCCAATCTTAACCTACTCCCTGGCAGTTCATTCTCCACCCTTTCAAGGCTCTTTTTGATATAGTTAAGGATGCAGACAGGCATCCTTCCCCCCACTAAAGCGTCTCCAAAGAGATGTGCCATTCTCAGCTCAGTGATGCACTCCATCCTTTTTTATTTTTCTTTAGCTTTGGGAAATAGTGTGATTAGTATTCTATGATGTATTTGGAGTGCTCAGAGCACAGATCTTCTTTACAAAAGGATTCACATCAATTCTCCTTCAAGAAGGCTGAACAGCATGTCAGCTCCCTCTCTGAGTTTTGGGAGACCACTTTCAGTAGCTTCAGTTCTGTCTAAATAGCTGTTTACAATGGACATCATAATGACAAAGCTCTCAAAGGCACAATACTTCTCTTTTTAGGCAATAGTGGGCTAGAAGTGAGAATAAATATTTCTTTTAGCTATTGGAAACTGTGCAAGTGGTTTCGGAGCTATTCTTTCTTCAAATTCTTAATTTTTTAATGTTCAATACCAGCATGGAGGTATTTGAGATAAGCTATGTTGTGTATGAACTTGGTATTTTGACATTTTTGACATTTGAACAACAACAAAAAAATCTTCATTCATGATCGTTTGGACTATTTCCCTAATTCCTGTCATTTGACAGACATTCTGTCAATGCCCCTTTGTCTCACATTTCCTACCCAGGCTTGACTGGGCACTTTTTTTAATATATTTGGACATATTTTTGAAAGAGGATGAAGCCTGAATTCAAAGCTCATCAATGTCAATGGGAATAATTCCACTCATTTAAATTGTCCTTGGATGACAAAAGAGGCCTCCAACTATTATTTTGGAATCAGGACCTCCATTTTCACAATGAGAACCTTCTAAATCCTTCATGTCCTGTTACTGAGGCTCCTCCCCCCAATGAAGGTTTGCATTTTCATTTATTCCCAGGGTTATTCACGGTGCTGGCCCAGGCAGGAGCTATAATTTGGCTGAAAGACCCTGGCTGTTAGATTAAACTCCTGTGATTTTCCTTATCATCACCAGCCACAGTTTGCCTCTGTTCTGGGATTTTACAACCTTCAGGACAACCATCTACTTTTTTGTTCTACTTCTTGGAATGAAATATTCAAAGCTGTTAAAAAAGCTCAGTTTCTCTCTTTCCTGATGATTTATTCAGGTTCATTCTCTGTTGCAAAGATCAGTGCACATGGCCCTGGTTTGTCACGCATCATTCCAACCCCAGGGAAACGTTCCTTCATCCATTCCCAGGGGTGTGTTCAGTGTGATGGTTCTACCTGGGGATTTCCTCTGCTTCTTCTTTTGTTGTTTCCAGAAAGATTTATTCCTCACACCCACGGGAATGTCACAGGAACATGGCAAGATCGGAGAGGAGCCTGTGGCAGGCCAAGGGACTCAGTGATGGATCCAGCTGAGCACCAGAAAGGCCAAACGGAGCCCAGACTGTTTCTGGAGCCACGGTTTAAGTCAGCTCAGAGCACTTTTTGATACAGGTTGTCACTCTGCCGTCTGAGGTAATGACTCTGGAATGAGAAATCATGGAATTCACCCCTGCACTGAGCTGTCACCTCACCCTGACGGGTTCCATCACCACTCCTGTCAGCCATGGGTCACTGCAGTGGGATCAAGTGGGTAAAGCCACTAAACAAGGAAATTTTTTAAAAAATAAGCAAAACTGCAATCCATAAAGCTGTGCCATGTGTTTTTCTGCCTGTTTATTGCAGGGCTTCTGCCTAGATCTATCCCCCACCCTACCTAGCACTGCTTCCTAATGCCAACATAAAAGCAACAATGCATTCCCATGACTGTGTTTTTCTTCCAGGCTGAATGTAGCAAATCAAGAGAAAAAAGATCAAGGAACATCTTTCTCACTATTATTCTATCTAGGTCATGTAAATGAGAAATACTTTCTGACTGAAGTCTGCATAAGCATTGGAGCAAAGGGAGGCATTTGAAAGGGAGAAAGGAAGCAGAGCTTTCACTATGAGGCAGCGTTGTTGTCAAAGGCCTATATAAAATAATCTGGTAATTCCAGCCCATAATCATCGCTGCTGCCTTTGACAGCAAGGGCCTAAGGCTGAACAGGCTGGTGGAAAGGTTTGGAGTCCCTCCTCCTTGCCTGCAATAATGCTGAGAGTGCTGTAGCTTTTCAGCACTGCCTGGTATCTCTGGGATTGCTAATTAAACCATCAGTCTCTGTATTTTCATGGTCACTGTGGGAGGCAGTTAAATGTTCTTGTGTATTTCATGGCCAGTGATAACTTTCCAATTAAGGATTATGTTCAAATCTGGTACCATAGCCACTCTAACACTTAGAACAATCATGTATTTCTCGCAGTTTTCATTTGGTAACAATTATTCTCATCTTCTTTGATGAAGAAATAACTTGCATGTTGTGAAATAAGTCCTTTAGGAGAGGGTTAGTTTAATAAAGCCTTGACATGGCATTTGATGTCCATTATGGAAAAACAAGAACATGCAGTTCCAGATTAAATAAGTCATGAATGCCTTGGAAAAGTGGTATGTAATGTTATAACTTAGGACATCTATAATTTATATTATTAATGGAAAAGTAAGCAAAATCTCCAAGGAAATGACTGTTGAACTCTGTTATCACTAAAGCTTTTTATCATGTAACATTCTCATATTATACAGCTGTTTTTATGGAAAAGAACATATTCTTAAAAATCAGGATGGAGCTAAACTGTTTGTTTTGGTCAGTTCTGTTCCAGGCCAGGTTCTGCCTGATGTTGCCTCCAACCCTTGAGACACTTGTTGAGAGATGGCAAGGAAAATGCCTGTGGTGAAGTTGCATGAGAGCAATAAATGTGCTGGGAGGAACAAAACCCAGCTTAGTTTGGGATAGGGATTGACAGATTCTCCTATTTAGGGCTAAACCTCGGCCTTACTTAACCCTGGCTTTACAAACTGAGGGGCTGGGCTCTGTTCTCACAGAGCTGGGGGAGGCTCCTGTGCTCTGGGAATAATTCCACTCATTCAAACTGTCCTTGGATGACAAAGGAGGCCTCCAACTATTATTTTGGAATCAGGACTTCCATTTTCACAATGAGAACGTTCTCACTGGGGGTGGGCTGTGAGGAAAGGGTTTGGATCATTCCCAGCTCCCAGAGAGGGTCAGTGGGTAGGTTCCCCATGATCCATCAGTGTTTATTTCAGATCCCAGGACATCCTGAGCTGGAAGGGACAAGGATCAAGCCCAACCCTTCAGCGAACAGCCAGGGATGGAATCACAGCCGTGGTGCTCTCAGCACCATGCTCCAACAAACAAAGCCAATCTCTTGGGTGGCTTTAGGGTGCATTGCTGTGCCCAGAGCAGCTGTGGCTGCCCCTGGATCCCTGGCAGTGCCCCAGGCCAGGCTGGACATTGGGGTTTGGAGCCCCCTGGGACAGTGGAGGTGTCCCTGCCATGGCAGGGGTGGCACTGGGTGGGCTTTGAGCTCCCTTCAGACCCACGGCACCCCAGGATGCCGCGGTTCCCCAGCACCCCCGCAGCCGAGGCTCCTTTGCCGAGGGTCCCTGGCCCAGGGGAGGCACCAGCCCGGCCTGGGTGCGATTCTGGTGGCTGCGGTCCCTGCGGTCCGTGCTGGAGCCCCGGGATGGGCAGGATGCTGTTCCACATTCTGGAGTGCCATCTGCTGGCTCCGCACCCGCCGGCAGCTCCGGCAGCTCCCTCTTAATAACCCCCGCTTAATTAATTAATTAATTGCATTTCATTTTCACTGATGTTTTATCAACGTAAAGGTTTTTTTTTCCACAGGAACTCACTGTAGTCTTTGCTTTTCCATCACAGGTATTAATATCCCAGTTTTTACATGGAGTCTCATTAGAAATTTATATATTTTCACACTTCATTAGATGATAAAACTGCTTTATTAATGTGTGTTAGTCATAATTTATGATACTCTACTCATTAATTGAGTATTAAAACACCCTTAAAAATTGTCTGGAATCAGGGCTAACATTACAAAAATGCAAGAAATACTCGGTTTCTCAGGAATGTAGAGAAATAATTTCATTATCACTTGCTAAAAAATGTGATTTGACATGGCTGAGATGGTTTTGTGCACTGCTTTTTTCTCTGTGTATTTTAGTGCTCACAAAAGCTCCTCCTCTGACCTCTTGGGACTGAAATCCTCTATTTAGCCACAGAACATGAACACCATGAGCAGAGGCACTGCAAACTTCCTCCTGTCTTGCATCACTTTCATCATAACATCACCTTTTTTTTCAGGAGCTGCCCTTTAGCTGTTGCTTCACTTCCTTGACATCAAGAGTAGCTTTTCTATAAAACAGGTTCTCTAGATTACACATCTTGTGGAAAAATGATCACTTTTTGCAGCCCTATCCAGAGTTTTAAATGCAACTGAAGTGTATTAATGCCAAAGATATAATGTAGAAAAAATTAAACAAAAATATAATTTTTCTCCAAGAGAAATTCACTGATTTCAGTGAAGACATTATGAAGTTACAATATGGGTAATTTTTTCTCATAGAAGATGAACTTTGTGTTCTTTGACTCAGACTACAAATGAGCAGAGAACACTGAAATATTTTCATATCAGGGAAACAGGATCCTCTGTTTTCAGCCTGTTTGTTGATACACCAACATGTTTAGTCTCCCAAAGAGCCCCAAATAAGAAGGAATGTTCTCATCTAGGAATACCCAAGACAATCTTCAAAGCAGAGATACAAGTGATGCCTTGTGAAGGCTGACCTAGAACAGAGGCTGGACAGAGTTAAAGAATAAAGTAGGGATTTACTGAAAGGCCTCAATGGATCCACCCTGGGCAGCACCAGAGCCCAGCCAGGGCTGCACCCAAGATGAACCAAAATGGCCCCAAAATGCACGAGCACTCTCGAGGTCTCTCGCTTTCATAAATTCTGGTCCATTTGCAGATTGGAGTTCATTGTCCCATTCCAGCTTTAGCCCAGGCAGTCCCACCCTGCTTGTTTTTCTCTCTCCAGCCCACGGTGTTTGTGCTCCTGGGCTGAGATTTGGGTCATTTGTCCTTGGTGCCCAGCTGGAGCAGGAATTGTTTTGTCTCCCTGCTCTGTGCACAGAGCTCACCATGCCCTGATATGAAGCCCAGACCCACACACTGAAGCAGCACAGAATGTGAAAAATATAAAAGCTAAACCTGAGGCATCACAAGAAGAAAGTGCCTTGAAGCAGTGCCAGGGGAAGAGGCTTCCACCTTGCCAAGGAAGTTTCCATTTGGGGACTTGTGCCACACCAGGAGTCACAGCTTCCTCCCCAGATAAACTTCATGAGGACACAGATATTTGGGTGATATTTGGGTAATGTTAACTTTGAGCTGCTGGGAAACACAGAGCACAGGGGCCTCATCTGCCTCACTGATCTCCTCACTGTGCCATCACCAGTTTGGCAAGCAGTGGAAAACTGCAGACAGATCCTTTGTTATCGTTTTCCTGCACAGAACTCCTCCAGGAACAGCTAAAAAGCTCTGCTCAGTTCAGAACTGACTACAGGAACTAAATTAAGGAGAAACAGGGAAATATCTTGCAGCAAGTCTCTTTGAGCCTCTCATGCAGCTTCAGAGGGATCCTGTGCAGGCAATTCCATGCTCAGAATGGATTCACTCTCTTAATTCAGTTTTCCATGACATGGAGCTTACAGTACTGACAGTCACAGGAAGAGAATTTCTGAGGGCAAAACTGGGCAATCTCTCCCAAAATAAGTTCCAGCTCAACAGAAATCATCTATGTGATGGCAAATTTATTACATGTGGATCAATGGCCTTTATTTTGTAGGTATTATGGAGATCAGACTAAATTTCCACAACTCTCCTTTTTGACCCTAAAATCATAGGTATTTTAAAATTTGAGTGCTGCTAACTCCAGCCCCTTTTCATTGAGGAAAATAAAATGTCAGAATATTTATTACTACAATATGTTTAATTTCCTGTCAATGTATCCATATTAATTTATACACAATATGATTGGCATTTGCCTTTCCCCTTCCTCTAGTAAATAAATGGAAAATATTTATTTGATAAAAATGGAATAAATGTTCAATGTACTTCCTCTGCAAGAATCACATAACAACTTTTAAGCAATAAACCATCTGCTTCTCACTACATTAGGTAAACAATATTACTTTGGGAAAAAAAACAGTAATAATGGAAAACTTGACAACAGCAATAAAACTTCCAAACTATTGATACCAGATTCCCTTGCAATTCATTATCTGCTGGCTGGAAAGTTGGCTTTGAAGCACAAGTGCCTGTTGATTTTCCTAAAGCATTCAGGGAAGCAACTCAGAATATTCAGTGATTCTGTGAAACTTGGGCTGTATATTCTGTGTGACATTTATGGTGTGAAGAAAAGACACAGCAATGTTGGAAATGGATTTGTTTTGCCATTGAGGGACCCTCAGAGTGGTGGGAGAGGAGGGACAAGCTCATGCTCAAGTGTCCAGGAGAGCCTGGGTGCACTCTGGGCCATTCCACTGAGAAAAAAACATTTTATTATTTTGTGTTCCATCATTATCTCCTTCTCTGCCATCCCACAGCAAAATGTGCCTTACAGAAATGTCTGAGCATGAACTTCAATATTCAAAGAGTCATTTTGCCTTGCAGAGATATCTGATGGGGTGACCCAGGATGTGCTGGCACGGGGAATGTCAGATTCATAAAACTGTGACAATTATTATCATCCCATCTTCATTTTCCCCTGTGATTTTCGGTCCAAGCTTGTCTTTCATGTTGCCAAGTGACTGGTGACAGCAAAAGCTTTTCTTCAAGGCATTCTCAAGATGGCTTTTTCTTTATCTTCCCATCTCTGCAAAGCCCTGCTATTATTAGGTCTTCCTAATGCCTTGGTTAAAACCTCAGAGATTATGCTCCTGCTGTATACTCCAGTAGCCTCTTCATTCTCCATGTTTAGTTAGACTCAATATTTGCTTGGAGGACTGGCTGTGACTACAGAGATATTCCCAGTGTGTGACTGGAGCCAGGTTTTGTGTTACCTTAATATTGTGAGTAGAAATAGAGATAAAAGAATCTGAAAGCTTGAAAAAGAAAATTCGTGTGAGCCAGGAATACCTGCCAGACTAACCTGACATGAAAACATCTGCTGCAGCCTTCACCAGGAGCACTTCAGAGAATTTAGGATGTGAAGCTTCCAATCCTGCCCTTGATACATCTGTGAATGAGGAAACCTCAGCTCTAAGTGCAGAGCTGGAGATTTTTCATCCTTTCTGCAGCCACAGAGTTAAACCCTGATCCGAAAGAAGGATGCAGAATAAAAAGGTCTCTTCCCTTCAGCCTGTCTCTCCAAATTAACTTGATTTGCTGTTTAGAGACTGAGGAGATGATGGTGATGTGTCCTGTCGTGTTTTCCTCTGCATCCCAGCAGCATGCCCTTTGCTCTTAACCAGGAGCTTTGCATCAGCAACCAGCTTTCCTCCTGTAATTAATTTCTCAGGGCTCTTCCCCTGCTCTTTCCATTCCAAACAGCTCTGCACTCTCTTACATGCAACAGTAGTTTTATTTTGAAAGAGCCTGGCAAGCAAACAACACGATGTTTTCCCTTTGGACAACCTGAAGCCATGTTAGATGGTGACAAGACGTGCTCTGATCAAGCCGGGGAAGGCACAAACTAATTGCCAAGAGCTGGGGAGCTCTGTAGCTGTGCTTCAGAGCCAGCTTTCATTTCTCTCTCACTTTCTTGCAGTCACAAATTGCACCAGCTCAGCTCCAAAACAAAGGCCTGCCATCCAGAAACCTTGTTTATAGGAAGGGCTGTCAGAGCCATCTGCAGCTCCTGCTCCTTCCTTCCTTCCACATCCCGGCAGCTCTCGGTCCTCCTGTCCCCTGGGAGGGAAGGACAGCATGTTCTGCAGCCACCAAACACCAGCCACAGCCCTGCCACAAAAATCCAGGGATAGATCCATTGGTTTAGGGGTTTTCAACAGTTACTGCAACAGCAGTTCTTTCAATACTCTCTGATTTCTGATATATCCAATCCACTGTGCATTTGCTCAGGATCTGTGTCCTTCAAGTCCTTCAGGTCTCCATGAGGAGTCTGTCTTCTCTTTTTCAGCCTCTTCACAGTGAGAAAAACCTGCATTTTTATCTCTTCTCTTAGTTGGGCTCGTTTTGCCTGTGAGTATGATTAGAAATGCACATATCAAAACCTCTCACCCTAAACCAAGGAGCCAAGGCTTTTAACATAGACATAACCATGACCAAGCCTTGCCCTTGGAGCCTCCTGCACATCCACCAGCAATTCCCCAGGTCACTGAGTTTCACCAGCTTTGTTCCTCAAGCTCCTGCTCTTTCCCCATCTGAATCCAGTCCACAGCTCCAGGACTTTTCAAACCTCTCCTGCAGTTTGAGCTCTTGTGGGTTTATTTTTCCGTTCAGTGCAATAGCAGCAGCAGCAATTTTGGGCTACAAAGGCTCTCTGCAGGGGTTACTGCTGTGAGCCAGGGCTGGGAAAAGGTGAGACAGGTGAGAAACCTGTTAAGGACTTGCCCCTTATTTGCTGGTCCCTGCAGACAAAGCCCTGTGTCCTCTGCCTGGAAGAGCTCAAGGATTTTAGTGATTATTTCAAGTTATAATGTTTAAATAAAAATCAGAGTCATATATTCCAATATTATCTCCCTCTTCCCCATAATTCCTCCAAGGCTCATCTCAGGATAATAACTTTCCATCATGTGAGCTACCCATTTAACATTTTCTTAACTCTTTGGGGAAGGGGTGTAACTGTGCAGCCGTCTTAAATTAATTTGAAAGAGTTAGGGAAAAAATTGGTTCCATTAATCTATCTAAAACTATCCATATTATCTCCATCTATTATTTATAAATTCATTTTGCATTCTAAACTAAACCCCACACCGTCACTTATGTTTAATGCTGCCTGCCCATTTTCCTGATGAAGTGCCACATTTGCTGCGTTTCTGCATCACATCTTTTTAACAAATGTCTAATTTCTGCAATCATGTATCTTGCTAAGAAAGTTCTTACTCCTTTTGTATAGCTCACCAGTTTTGCTGTATTGCTGCTCTCTCCCAGTACATCATCGTGGAACTTAGCAGGACATTTCTCATGTTAATTGAATGTTCTGCCCATATATACAGATATTTATAATCTCCTGGGGGAAAAACTGTTTTAGTGGCTTTTCACAGCACAATTCATTTTCTTATTTCTACTTATTCACAGAAAATGTTAGGATTAAAAATAGCTTAGGCTGAAAATTTTGTTGAAAGCTTTCTCCCCTAAAATTATAAGTGACATGTTTTCACACTTAAACAAAAATGTGTATCATTAGCTGTGAAAAAAGTGACATAAAAAGAGATTAATTTTTAAATATATTAATTTATTGTAAAAAATTTTGTGCAATGTTTTTTAATAAATCTCTGATTAACTCTTCTGGTAGAACATCACCCTGGTTGGAATTCCAATATTCAGACTAGAATACAAAGGTTAATTATTTTGCTGTTAAATTGCCACCAGAATCAAAACTTTTCAGGAATTATGACTCACATTTTCCTCTCTTTCCAGCTTTGAGTTGCTGCTTGCAGACTGTGACCCTGTAGATGGAAAGAGCATTTTCAAATTCTACTATTTATCACAAATATATGTCTTGGACACTAAAATCTCCCCCAGGCAAATAAATTTTTTATGCTGAATATAAGCATTCCCCTTTGTACAATTTTAGCTGTACCAAGTTAATAGCTCTAAAATATGACTTGATTTGAATCTCAATTTCCAAACACTGCTTTGCCAGTGCAGCAGCTAGAAAGGGATACAAAATCAAGGTGAGCTTTCACAGGGATGTGACAAGGAGAGGACTGACATTAGAAAGGAATACAGAATCAAATTCCCATTCCTGGAACTCAGTTCATCACCCTTTGTGGGCCTGTTGGGTCACTCTTGTGATTAAAAGCCAATCATGATTATTTGAATATTCCTTTTGAGTCAGTTGTGCCCCTTCTGTGTCCCAGAAATTTCAGCTGGATCACATTTCTTAGTTGGCTCAGGAAAACAATATAATTCTGTATTAAAAGTGATCATAGCAAACATACATTTATGTCCATGAAGAAGTGACATTTATGTCCATTTGTTGGCTGGAATAAGAAATCCTTTGGACTCAGAACTTTCCCTTCTCCTACAAACACAAACTGGGGCTGTGGCAATCAGAAAGAATTCATGTATTAAACCACTTAAGCTCAGCATAAGGGCCTGCTCTGACTTGGAAAGTGGTTATGTTAATTAGCTTAAATTTGCAAGAATTTGACTAAATAGGAACAACTTGACATTTAGTTTGAAAGGTCTAAATGTTTCTGTAGAGTTCAGACACCAGTACTGCAGGTAAGGTATTCCTTTTTTTTTATCCCTTCCCAAATGAAGCCAGGAATACAAAAAGTTCATTTGCAAATGTTTACCTAACATAAAGGACTTACAGGGGGCCTATCAAGGAGGCTGACACAGATCCTGATTAAGTCGAATCCCTGGCAATAGACTGTGCCATGAAGTTGGGCTATTTGCTTTTCTTCAATCCTCCCCGGCTTTAGATGCTCTCAAATCTTTCCTAATCCCCGCTGAAGGGCACAGCTAATTAACCTGGGAAGGGGCTGCTCTGCTTTGCAGCCTCCCTGAACACCTGCACAACACCCAGGTGATGCCTGCAGATGCTCCAGGAGCAGGGACACATCCAGCTTTGGGGATGGCACAGGGGCACCTTTCTCACCCCTGTCTGAAGCCCTACAAAGGACAGAGATCCTTTGCTGCTGCTCACTGGGCTGCAGCTCCCATATCCTATTGAGAATGATACATTTATTTCTTCCTTCCCATGTTTCACGCTGCCAAAGCACATCCTGGGTGTTCATTGCTGAGCCCTGTTTCACTGCCCTCTGTTCCCTCAGCAAACCCAGCGATATCTGGCATCTCCTTTGTCCCCAATTTTCCTGTTGCTGTTGAAATGCTGCTTTGAGCCCCGCTCCTCTGAAACTGCACAAGTGACCACAGCTTCCCTCCCCTGTTTTTTTTAATTCCCAGAGTCAGAAATTGATTAGTTAATGGAGCTTAAGCTCCGTGGCTTGCAGCACCCTGCACCCTTTCATTAGCTGGGAATCCGAGATAAACACAGTGATTTAGGGCTGCTGAGCAAATCCATCAGCTCCATGGCATGACAGCTCACTGCTGCTTTTGCTCTGGGAGCTTTACTCAAATACACTGCTAACAGCTGGTTTTTTTCCCCATATTATATCAAAAAGCTTTTTTTTTTTTTTTTATAGGATGTGTTAAGGCACAGGGGAAGCAGCAGCTTCCAGGAGTGGGTGCTCCCACAGAACAGGGTCACAGCCAGGACTGAGGTGGCCCAAGGGGGCTGCAAGGGGGTCCTGGAAGAGACTGTGGGGTTGGGAGAAGAAAGACCCCAGAAGGATAGTCTGGGGGCAAAATTAAGCAAAATGTCAATGTGAATGTAAAATAAATTATTATTATTATTTTATAATGAAATGTATGAAATATATATTTTTCATTGGAAAATACATAGATCAAATTCAGTTATTGATACTGATGAATGCTGAGGAGTAATGTTAATTACGGTTTCATAACTGGAAATTCCCTGGTCAGCAACACTTTGATACTGTCAAGAGACTCAAATCCCACAGCCAGTCCTTGGGGCACTAAAACATGATAAATGCAGCATTTTTATCATCTCAAATACTGCCTGCTGGAATTCCAGCTGTGGGGATCACTCTGTGTGGGAGTTACTCCTGTGCTCTAACACAAAACACCCAGCAAAAAGTCAGCCAGGCCTAAAAAGGCGTTTGATACAATCCAAGAGATTAGTCCTGAGTTGCTGTGCTCTTATCTTGCATTTAAAAGGACACAACTCCATTTGTGCCCCAAATGCTGCCCTAAGTGCCTCCCCAGAGCTCTGCCTTGTGGGGACAGCGGGGTGACACCTGCACCTGCACCAGGCTGGGCATCTGGTCCCACCTCAAAGGAGATTAAAGGCATTTCCTGGGTATGGTTGTTCCCAAAGAAGCATCCATCAGGAACCCCAAAGTACAAACTGCATCACCAGGGACTGGGAAACAACCTTCCCCTCTTCCTACAAAAGCTTCCCTTTAATGTCACATCACTCCATTTTATCTGGGCTGAGATTAAAGAAGATTAAATGGAGAGGAAGTAAAACAGGTTGGAAACAATAATGTAGTGCTACCACAAGTACCACTAATTTCCTTCATTTAAGGAAATTACTTAAACAAATAGTGATTCATACAAAAGCTGTCTTCTTTCATGAAAGAAATAATTTGCATTTAAACAAATTCCTCTGTAGATAAAAGAAAACAAGGTTACAATAAAGGGGGAAATACTTGGCATCAAACCATCAATACTTCAACTTTATTGTTATCTCAAAGACGAAGATAGACGATTACTTTGTAAATATATTTAACAGGATAACTCTGTAATGAACGATAGCAGTTGGTGATAAGACAAACTTAAAAAGTCTTGTTGTAAAATAAAAGTGGTGCTGCTGGACTGAACAAATATTTGGAAATTTTATCTATGTATTTGGGTGCTTTGTCTACAAAAGAGAGCGGCTCCTTCCCAAGCAGGACACTTCCCCTGACCAGGATTCTCCTGTGACTTTGCCTTCTCTTGAAATTCCAACTGCAAACTGATGGATGGATCAGCCAAACAGGGATGGGAATTGTCTCATGGAAATTGTCTCAGGGATTTCCCTCCTTGCTGAAATCTGGCACTGCCAGAACTGGCATTTTTAGCTGATCTTGTACTTTTGGCAGGTCCTGTGAGGAGCCTGTTTTCAGCAGGACACCCAAAGGGGTCAATATTGAGTAGTTCTGTGCTTTTCTTTCAGAAGGTGCTTGTGGTTCACCACTGGTGAAAGGATTTCCCTGGAATCATTCAGATTCTCACCTTTCCTCTTCAACAGGAATGGGGAGCTGTTGAGGACTATCAGACGCTTTGTACTTCTATTTTATTTGTAAAATTGATTCCAAAGTTTTTATCCTCATCTCTGCTTTTATTTCCTTTAGAACTAAACCTACATTTTATTTTATTGTATAATTTCTTTCCCTTACTTTGGCTTGCTGTGACTGAGGAGAAAAATGAGCTTGACTAAATCAAGCAAGGTAAGAGAAGCAAGAGAAACACTTGAAGGAACTGCTGGGTGATGGTTATTTTTATTCCAAAGAATTAGGGACAACCACTACATTAAAGGGAAAAACCCCACTTTTCAGGCTCTTTCAGCCCAGCCAGGGGTATAAGAGAAAAAATAAGGACTGGACTTTATTCCATCTCAGGAATGTTTGATGTTGGGAGACCTGAGCACATGGAAAAACCATCTTAACCTCTGGAGAAATACAAGTCAAAGAAAAGCAAAGTGCTGCCTAAACTAATAAATGCTTTGAGGATTCCAACTCAGAGTTGTCTTGGCTGCTTTTCTTAAAAAAATCATGGGAAATAAGAATTGCTTGGGCATCACCTTTAGGTGAATCATCTCACCAATTGAATTGGTCTTGTAGGGGAAAAAAAATAGCAAAAGGAGAGGCTGTACAGATTTTTTTATTTTAATGATGGTTCTCTCCCTGGTTCTTTGCTTCCTCATGCCTGGTTTTGTTTGCGTTTTTATTTTAAAAATATTTTAACTTTTTCTTTGTACTATAAAATTTTCTGTGCTTGGAATACTAATGGGTGAAAAATAAATACACAGAAATTATGTCCCTCTTTGTAAAAATTTTTGGTGTATTTCATGTTAGATGTTCCTCGAGTTCATAATTTCCCCTGCTCAGTGTGTGAAAAATTATCAAAGGCAATAAAAATGCAAGGAAACAGCATCCCTGATTTTCTTAAAAATATCCCAATAAGATAAAAAGTGGAACAAATCCTTAAAATATCTACCCAGCCAGGCTCTTTTCCATTTTTTCCCCATAAGCACCAGCTGTTTTTTCCATACCAGCACAAAGGACATATTTACAGATTCAGTTTATGGGAGCTTTGTTTATGCACTGGGTGAGGATTAACAAGTAATTTTAATTAATATGGCAAAACCAAGTTCAAAGAAGACAGAAAATTTGTAAATCTTGTAAGACCACTAATTCTGGCTGGGCTTTTAGATGCAGAAAATGTGCTGCATGGAATTTTCCATATTAACATTTTTCCTAAGGTTTACACACTGTAATCCTTTCTCCATCACCATTTCTCACAGAACCTCCTGATTTAGTAGATTTTAAATTACACCCTTGTACTCCTCATATTTAGTGTGTCTTTATAGTATTTCTGTAAAATGAGCATTGCTGTTGTCATTTTGGGTGTTCATTAAGCAGAAAACCTGGGAAAGAGAAGGAACTTAAACCAAGAACTTGATTTTCAAAGCAACTTTTCCCCCTGGAAATCGAATGGCAGCAATAGGAAAAGAAGGACATACATTTGTTGGTGAAAAAAAAATTGGATTTTAAAGAATAAATCACTTCAAACTTTCCTTTGTGGCAGAATAAGGAGCCTTGTAGAGACACGAAGCAGTAAATATTATGTGTCTTGGCTTTAGGAGAGTTTTTGGAATGCTCAGACACATTCTTGGAGGGGACAAAGCCTCAGAACTGCCTGAGGAGCTCCTCAGGGAAATGCTGATACACTTCTCCAACAAAATGAAAGGACCAGTGGGATTTTCCTGTGGCCACTCTTGAACCTGGATTTTAGTAAATCTCTTACAAGGATTGAACTTAGCAAAGATTCAGGATGAATGATAGCAAGAAGTTCCCAAAAGGAGCTTGGTCAAGCACCAGATCAACTCCAGGCTTTTCCACACTGGATTCTCCACACATTTTCCAAGCACAAGTTGGACCCTTTGGGGACAAGGGGACAGATTCAATCCAGGTCCCCTTTTGGCTGATGCAATGCAGCCCCATGATTTCATGCCTTGGAGCAGCATCAGAGCCAAATTACTCAGTGGGATGGAGAATTGCAAATACAAAAATTCCAGGTGAAAATGGGCTCTTTTCTACCCTGTTTTCACTCATTTTTGAAAGGCCTCTGACTCTATAAGTGAGCCCAAGGTCTGGTTTGGAGCTACATCCTTTAAAACATCCCCTAAATAATGGCATAATAAGTGAGTAAAGCTCTCCTGGGACAGGCTTCTGTGGAGTGGGGTGGGTTTGCCCCTGTGGCTGCCTCAGTGTTTTCCAGGCTCCATAAAAAGCCAGAGAAATGGAAATAGCAGCCATTGCTCTAAACTGTGTGCAAAGCTGTCACACAGCAGCTCCCAAGTCCTTGTCCAGGAATTCTGAGCAATCCCTACGAGCTGCTGGAAAAGGGAAAGCTCTGGAACACTGGTGTGATGCTGCAGCTGGGTTCCTGAGGGTGGAATCCATCCCCTGGTGTTCCAGGGAGCCATGCAGATGTTCCCAGCTGTGGCAGGAAATGCCCACACCCAGCCCTGGCCCCGGGGCAGAACCACACGGGGTCAGTCACTAATGGCGAGCTGGGCTCATCAGTTTAATGAGCTCCTGCACAGGAGCAGCAGCACGGTCTCACTTTGATGCTGACTCCCTCATGGAAGGGCTCCTTTCATGTTCCAGGCTGCTGTTTAAACCACCAGACCGATCTGCCAGCCCCTGGTAATTTAAATCTGTCATTAATGAAGGAGGAAGCACTTAGATCTGGTAGCAGGAGAGGAATATTTGGTTTATTTCATCCTGAAATAGTTTTTTTCCTCAAGGTTTGGCTCCTTAAGAGGCATTAGCAGGGAAGGAAATACATAACATGAGATTCTTTGTGGAGCTTGTCACTCCTGTGCTGCAAACAGCAGCAGCTTTGTTAACCTGTACGTTCAGCCTCCTATATTGTAAAGAACATTACTGGGATCAATAAATCTTCTTTTGGGGCTGCTAGTCTGCAAACTGGTTTCTTTGACAACTTAAATACACATCTCATGTCTCCTTCAGGAACGATTCTATGAGTTTTTTGATGAAAACTATAGAAAAAGCACCTGTAAGCCCATTGTTAGTCAAATTAGAGCCCTTGAAATATTACTTTCTATTATTCACCATTTTAAAGGAGTTTAATAAGCTGCATTTTATCAAACACCACTGTATTTTTCAAGGGATATCAGAGAGACTGTCTCACCATTTTTGTTTCCCAAGGTGCAGATATTAGGAGAACAAAACATACCAAGTTTCTTAAGAATCGTTCCATAGCTAATTCCAAACCAATTATTTTCTATAAAAGCAGTGGTGTAGAAGTTTTGTGGTTGCTGTATTTGATCTTTACAGGGCAAGTGTTGATGGCACACAGAGGAAGGGAACATATCCAGGAAACCAAGCAGCACAAAAGAAGATTTAAGGTTTAAATGTATGGGCTCTCCCTAAAATCCTGTTATTAAATTCAGGATGTTTACTACATCATAGAATTAGAGAAGGTTTCAGATGGAAAGACCTTAAAGGTCATGTGTTCCCAACTCCCCAAAGAGATGCCACCAGTAGTTCAGAATCTATGTTAAAAAATTTAAACAATGTAAACAACTTCTTGCAATTTTAAAATAAACATAAACACTGTCTGCTTTTCTCCTCCCTGCCTACAGAGAACCAGCAGCAATTCTTTTATTTCAGTCCTGCAGAAATATTTACTGGAACTTCTGATTAAAGCATCCTACAAAATTAATTGCCTGTTTAATATTTTAACATTGTGACTTTCAGAGGAAACTATTTGGAGTAGGGATGTGGCCTGTCTGGAGGCTTTGGAATCAACACAGGTCTTAAGTCTGCTTCTGACTTCTCAGTGCTCCTACAGCTGAGCCAATAAACAGTGGTTTCACATGATTTCTGCCACAGAATCCATCAGAATGGGCCAGCAGGGTGCTTCCTGCTTCTTTGTTCAGGAGAATTCCATTTGGAGGGGAAATGGAGCCCAAAAGAGGGCTAGCACTGATGTACCTGGCAGTACCTGGACCCTGTAAGGACACAGGAGTGAGGGTGTGAGGTTTGTGTTGTCACCAGCTCTGACCGTGGCCCCGAGGAGGTGTCCGGCCCTGCACTGCCCACCTGGGCACACACCAGCATTTCCTCCCTTCCCAGACCAAATGTATCCATCCTGAGAAATAAAAGCTTTATTTCTTAAGTGCCATAATGTTGATGCAAATGAAGCCTGGTCCGTCATGGAGCTTTTTGGGTTTCACTGGGGAGTCTCCTCATGACTTGCCCTATGCCGTGGGGTCACAGGGATGGGCACCCACAGAATCACTGGATGGAACAGGGTCACAGGGATGGGCACCCACAGAATCACTGGATGGAACAGGGTCACAGGGATGGGCACCCACAGAATCGCTGGATGGATGGGGCTGGAAGGATCTGGAGATCACCCAGTGCAAGGTGGGGTCACCTGGAGCAGGTGGCACAGGAAGGTGTCCGTGTGGGTTTGGGATGCCTCCAGAGACTCCATACCCTCCCAGGGCTCTGCCACGCTCATGGGAAGAAGTTTTTCCTGGTGTTGAGGTGGAACTTCTCGCGTTGTAGTTTATGGGCACTGCCCCTTGTGCTGTCGCTGGGCAGAGCCGGCACCACCCTCTGGGGACATGTACACGGATCGCGGGCTCCTTCCCCGTCTCTGCCCCCAGCTCTCAGGGATGGCTGTACAGGAGCACTCGCAGGGTGCTGCGGGCCGGGCCCGCGGCGCGGGGGCGGTGCGGGGTCCGGGGGCGGTGCGGGGCTCCGGGGCCGCAGCGGGGCCGGCCCTGCGGCCGCCCCGTCCCCTCACGGTGCCGGCGCTCCCGTGCGCGCCCCCCCGGCGGGCGGCGGGGGCGGGCGCCGTCCGGGCCGCGCTGATCGCAGCGCGCCATTGGCCGCTGTCTGCGCGCACGTCACGATCATGATGAGAATTAATGATCGGGGCCGCTGATTTCATTGTGTGACGCCGGGACCGACCCAGCCGAGCCCGGCCGAGCCCGGAGCCCCCGCGCCGGCCCCGCGCTACACGGTAAGCGCGGGGGAGCCCTCCCGGGGGGAGAGAGCGCGGCGGGGCCCCGAGCGGAGGGGCGCGGCGGGAGGGGAGGAGGAGGAGGAGGAAGATGATGATGGTGATGATGATGGTGATGATGATGCCGGCGATGCCCCCCCCCTCCCCGGCCCGGCGGTGGGGGTGGGGGGAGGCCCGCGCGGGCTCGCGCGCGCGGACCCGCCCGGCGGGCGCAGGCGCTGCTGCGCCTCCCGCCCCCCCCGGCGCGGCCCCGAGCGGGGGGGGCAGCGCCGGGCACGCGCCGGGAGCCGCCGGGGGAACTGCGCGTGCGCGCGCAGCCGCTCCGCGCGCGCCAGGGGGGCACCCGCGCGCCTGCGCCGGCCGGAGCCGCTCTGCGCATGCGCGCCGGGCCCGGCAGCGGCCCTTCAGCAGCGGGTGCCTCAGGCACAGAAACACCGCGGGCACAGGGACAGGGCAGGGACAGAAACACCGCGGGCACACGGCCTGGGAAACACCCCGGCATCCCCAGCACATCGCCCGCTGAAGCAGGCACTCAGTGCCATGTCCAGCCTTGCCTTAAACGCTTCAGGGACGGGTCTCTGCCACCTCCGTGGGCAGACCTTTGCAATGTCTGAGCACTCTTTCTGTGCAGGAATTGTTTATAATGTCGATCCTAAACCTCCCCTGGCACAGCTCCTGCCATTGCTAATTTCCTCATCCCCTGGTGGAATCACAGAATCCCAGAATCACTGAGGTTGGGAAAGAGCTCTGAGATCACCGAGTCCAACCTGTGCCCGATGCCCCCCTTGTCACTGAGTGCCACCTCCATCCTTCCCTGGCCACCAGGAACGGGGACTGCAAACCTCCCCGGGCAGCCCCTGCCAATGTCTTCCCACCTGTTCCATGAAGAATTTCTTCCTAATGTCCAACCTAAACATACCTTGCCAAAACTTAAGACTGTGTTCTCTTGTGTCACGGGTGCCTCAGTCCTTAGTGCCCCGGTGTCCCCAGTGGCTCAGTGTGCCTGTGTTGGCTGGGGTGTGGAAGAAGATGAACTTTAAGGTCCCTTCCAACCCAAACCCTTCTGTGATTCCATGATATCGGCCTGCTGTGGTGCCAGGCACAGCCAGTGGTGGAGAGGGGCCTTGTGCTGCCACACTTTTGCCCCTCAGGTGTTTGAGGATGAGGAAGAGGAGGATGTGTCCATGGCTGTGCTGTTCCTGAGGTCTCACCCCTAGAAGTGCCTGTGTGGCATTCACCTGCCCGAGCAGACCCAGCCCTGTCCCCTGCCCGCTTAGCCCGGGGTTTCTCATTCTGTGCATAACTCACCTAAAGTAGTGCTGTGTCCTCCCAGCTGCAGTCCTGAAGCAGCCCACATGTTCAGAGTAACACTGCATTGTAATGCTTCTTCCCTTTTTTCTGACATAGGCCTTACAAAGCACATACACACTTTATTTAAAACATGTGGCTAATCCAGCTGCAGTCAGGAGTCTCATTTGCATCAATACAGCAGGATGGGATGCATAAACCTGCAATGTTGTGGTCATGGGTTATTATGTTATTAAGTTACTGAGGGCTGTCTAATTTGTCCCTAATAAAGGGCTGCATTTTATAGGTAGGGCTGTAATACAATCCTGCAAACGCTGTACTTAGAGGAGAGGGAAGCAATTATGCTGCGAGTCACGGATATTTAAAGGCAGTTTTACAAGCTGGTGTGTACATTACACTCACCCAAGCATCAGCCTCATCCCCTGCCCTCAGAGTGAGTGCTGGTAACTGGTTTGGCCTGTGTAGGAAAGAGGCACCAACCTACAAATTCACATTATTAAAGGCTGTTCCTTGATGTGTGTCCAGTATCTCCACATAGTGTGTAAGTTGGGGGGTTGGTTGATTGATTGTTTTCTTTCCATTTGGGTTGTGCAAAAAATGGTGAGTTTTTGGCAGAGATGGGAAGTGGATGAGATGGTTTCAGTTCAAGTTTCTAAAGCTGGAGGAATAGTGTCACTACTGCAGTCTTGTTTTATTTATGTCTATAGTAGTTTTCTTACCATAGTTCCAGTTTTGTCTCACATTTATATTGGCACTAAGACTTGTTATTTTTTGCCACTGGAGATCTGTGGAGGGAACAAAAAAAACCCATAAATTTGGAATGTGCCAATTTTCTTGTACCTCTTACAGATGGAAGGACTAAAACAGAAATAGTCTTTGTAAGGTGACTTTTTTCCTAGGAAAATGCATTTTTGGAGCTGAAGTTAAAAAAGAAAACTCTCAGAAACTGATTGCTCCCTTTTATCATTCTGTGTTAATCCCTGACAGTTTTAGAATGTGTTATACCATACATATTTTTTATATTTAGTTACTTCCTGGTGGCTTGTACTCCTGAGTTAATTGATTTATTTATTATTGATTTGATACCAAGACTAGTTTCTATTGCTTTTTGAAGTGAGTATAATTATGGGTTTGTTTCCTATCTTTCAAATTAATTAGTATTAGCATAAAGATTTACCTTGTCAATGTTTACTTGATTCAGGAATGCAAACATTTAAGGACTTTTGGAGGCTAAGGCCATACTGCTGTACATTGTAGGCAGAAATTATTATTCCTTCTTATGCTGCTCCGTTATTTTTTATTTATTTTCTCCCAAGATCTCTCAAGTAACAGCTCAGTAACTCCCGAATTATTTGATTCCATTGTTTTTCCCCATTTCTTTATAGTTCTTTCTTTTATGGTACTCCTTGACACTGAGTTGTTTCCATTAGTTGCTAAAAAGGAATGACCTGGCTTCACCAGGTCTCCCTGGAGAGATGCTGATTTTGGAATGTTGGATGAAGTAAATGGGTTGGAAGGGCTGGGTTGTGCGCTGAGTCCCTGTTCCATGAGGCAAAGCACGGCTTCAGGACCAGCTCTGCTGGAGCTCTGCGTGCTCTCACTGTTCCCAGAGAAGGGATGGAAGGGAAATACTGGGGAGAAGTTGCTCAAGCCACTAAAGAAGCCTGAAAAAGTTCAGCTGTAAGAACAACCCCAATGGCATCTGCTGGGGAGCTGGTGACGGTCACAGGGTGTCCATGGAATTGTCCTTGGGACAAACTGAAGGCCATGAGTTCCCTCTGTGTCCTTTTCAGTCACAGCCTGGGATCTCCCAGTGTCCCCAGTGCCTGACAGCTCTTGGACTCCATTCACACCTCCCAAACCACGACACAGCAGAGGGATCTTACAATGAGCAGATTTTTAAATTGGTGTTCAGTTCAGAAAGGCAGTGAAAAAACATCTTTATATTGCTGGGTTCACAGCAGGCTGAGGGGTGAGACCGTGGGAGTGCAGAGTTACCAGTGATGCTTGGCCTGGGACAGGTAGCAGGGCCAAGGGGAACTTTGGAAACCCTGCTTTTGCAGCTGTCCTGGCTTCTTCTCTGCACTGCCAGAGACACCAACACACTTGGCCAAAGCTGCTGCATTTTATCACAGCAGGCAGATGTTGAATCCTTAAATACAGCTTTGCCACCTCTGTCTTTTATTAAAGTGAAAATTCAACTTACATTCATGGAACTTGTTTGCATAATGCTTTACCTGATTTTTATTAAATTTCACAGAGTTCTTTTCTGTAACAAACTCTCTTTTCAGTGCCAATGTGTTGCCAACCAGCTGGACACCTGGCTTCCCAAAAGCTCACAGGCTTGTTTGCTAAGCTTGGCAAGTCAAGATCAAAATGAAATTATGATAAAAATCCATGTGGATTTCTAACTTGGAGTCTGAGGTTCAAGACAAAGGTGAGAAATCCTGAAGAGACTGGAGTGCTGTGTAGGTGCACAGATTGGGAAAAGGAGTTTATTCCCTTGGACTGAGGTTGTTTTGGATAATAGTCTGTGATGGAGGTGAATGACCTGCTCATTCCTTTCATTCTGATGCCTCAATGCTCAGTTAATTTAGCACTTTGCAAGTTACTTCCTGTGTTAAAGAAAATGTAAGAGCTCATTTCTTGTTCTAATTATGAAAACTGATGCTGAACATGTAATACTTCCCCAAAAAATAATCAGTGTAATCCTTTGATGAACATATCCTGCATTAATTTGTCTCAGAGACAGTAACATTCTGTTCTTACAGCTGTGTGAATATTCTCAGTGTAGGTGAATTCCCAGGTGTGTCAGGCACAGGCAGTGAGCAGAACTTGTTGCCTGTGCAGGTGGGATGTGCAGAGATAATCCAGCTTTTCCTGGATGAATGGCATGGCTCTGGACTCTGTGGTTCTCCAGGGGAGCTCCCAAACACCTATCCTTTGGTTTATTCAACACAGGGTACTGCTTTAGATATTCAGAATCAGCACTTCAGAACTGCTGATAGCAAACTGATTTCCATCTGCATTTACAGGTGACATAATACCAATCAGAGAGCTTTGAACCTGCCAGGGACAGAATATTGCCAGATATCCTTCACACTGGTGTGAAATTGGTGGAAGTGGTACAGAACTGTCTGTTGACTAAGGTTTGGTATATCCATGACACAAAAAGCTTTAATAAATCTCACCTGCTTGTTTGAAGGTTTAGATGTTGTAATGTAAACTGCAGTTATGACTCAGTTCATAACTCTGTGGCTGGAGGATCCTCTAATCTGTTTATTTAAATCAGTTTCTAATGGTCTCTGCAGGGAACCTTTGAGTTCTGCTTTACTGGATTCAAGGCAGAGGCTACCAAGCAATGTTAGCAGGACTTTGGTTGGCAGGTGTAGTTCCTGAGTGATTAAAATGCACTGTAAAAATGAGTTATTAAAGCAGAGCATGACCTCTCCTAAGCTTAGCTGGACCAAGCCTGTCATGCAATGCTCAAGGGTTTATCTGAAGTTCAAGTGATTTAATCAAAATGCTCCACCCTGTCTTTATCTAAATTACAGATGTCAAATACAACAATGAAAGCATTTTAACACAGAAGTGACCTTGGATACAGAAATCCACATAATTAAAAAACATGTCAAGGACCTGACATGGGTCTTCCCTCTCAGGTCATCAGGTCTGGCTTTAAAAATTCATCTTGCCATTGGAGAGTCTCCAGTGCAGTTGGTGAATTGTTTGGAGAGCAGGGTGTGGTGGGCCTGGGTATGGAAATGCTGGAGCTTGGGGTGACTTCAGCAGGATCTGGACAGATGAAGTTTCAGAGCTGTTTCTGATGAGGTCGTTTGTGGGAACTGAGCTCCACTAAATAAAACAGGAGCACTGAAACAGGAGTAGACAGGAGTGGAAGCTGGGAGCTGCCAATTGTGCAGGAGGAAAAAGAATCACAAAATTAACTCTTCTGTGTTCTTTCAGAGTGATGTAAATCATTCAGTGGCCTTGTCATTGTGTATCCACATGGGAGATCTGGAGGCAGCTCTCAACATGAGAAAGTAGATTATGATGAACTTTATTGATTTGTTAATGGACTAATAATTGTCTCCTCTGTTGCTTGCTATAAATTTCTTTAAGGAGTAGATTATTCAGAGCAAGAGTCTCCTTTGGCCAGCTCTGGCTGTGACTGAATAAATGTTGGGGGGAGGCAGAACTTGGGCAAACCTGACTTGTAATGCAGCTGGTGCTGTGTTTAATAATGCACTGGATTGAGAGGGGGAATAAGAGTTGAGAACTGAGGTAAAAAATGTAATTGAAAAATCATCTTCTATTTTATCTGTTATTTCAAAGAAACAGCAAATTATACAAATTGGTAGTTACTGATTTTTCTATTGCCTGTTGACATAGAGAGGAAAGTAAACTCTGAAGTCAAAGCTCTGGCTTACAAGCATTTTACTCCAAATTCTAGATAACAATCTCTTTCTTTATACAGGCCTGTTGAACTCTTAACATCCATTACCATTACATGGTATATCATCTTGGAGAATAAAGTGAAAGCAGTTGGATGTCTACTTATGCTTTTGAGCCCCTAATAATTTTATTTGCTTTATAATAGGAGCAGCTCTTGTGCAAAGATTCAGTAGATCATCTCTCTCCTTTCCATTCAGAATTTTCAAAACTGCTTGCCTACAAAGGGTTCCCTCATCCTCATTATTTTCCTACTGGATGTTGGCAGGTTTCTTCTCCTTTGGTTCATTCTGTATTCTTGTGATTTATGCACTGCATTAAAATAACTTGGGGCTGGTGACGTTTTTGCTTCCCAAGGCACCATGGTGGATGCAGGCTGTTCCTGGCACTTGCATTGTCTCAGCTGCTGGCCTCCTGTCTAGGACAAAAAAAGGCCCTGCCTTGGAAATCTGTGATGATGAGGCTCTTCTTGTCTGATATCTACCCAGAGGATTGCATTCTTTGCCTGTGTAGATTGTGTAACAAGAGCACCAAGCTCCAGTTTGCTCTTAGGATTCTGCTGTGTGCTTGATAATATTGATAATATTGGCAATAATATTTGCCTTTCCCAAGCCAGGGCATGAATTTTCACACATAACAAAGCAATGTCTGGTTAAATGTGTTCATCAAAGTGCTGCCCTGTCCAGCCAGCTCCTGTGTCCTCACAGTGAAGCTCAGGGGGACCCAGGGCTGGGAGCTGACCTGAGGAGTTGCTGCTGGCCCAGGAGGAGCCCAGGCCTCTTGTCCTGGTTGACTTCTGAGCACTGTTGTGTAGAGGTAAAACCTTATAAAAGAAAGGCCTTGTAAAATCAGCCCTTGCTATTTCAGCTGAATTAACAGCTACCCTGTTAGGTTCCCATGAGAAAGAATCATAAGAATGGGAATCAGTTTGCATAACAGTCTATTCTTGCAAGAAGGCATCTATGAAAAATAAGAAGCCTATCCCACGAGAATGCACAAAGAAAAGATGTAAACACCTGTGTAAAGAGAGAGCCTTAGCTTGTGCACACACAAGCACCAATGAATTGAGTGGCAAGAAAGTTCCCAACCAATTAGAAAGTTCCTAACAATTGGAATTAAACACGATAACTGGGAAAACAGGATAAAAATAGGCTGTAACATTAAAGTGGGGTTTTTGCTGCTGGAACTTTGAATATCCATCGTTATTCACCTCTGCTGTTACAGAACACCACTTTGGACAGAGCCAAGGAGCAGGAACACATCCCAAGGTCCTGAAGCCAGCATTGGTTATATCCCAGGAAAACAACCCTTACATGTTCTTAAAAGTCCAGATTTCCAGTCTTCATGGGGTGTCACAGCAGCAGAGCCTGGGACATGGGTGTCCCTCCTCTGTTAAACTGGGTGGGCAGCACCAGGGCTGCCCAAAGCCCTTCCCTGGGGGCTTTCCCCCAGATTGGTCTTTGGTCCTTGATCCTTGTGACTTTGCAGCTGGAGGTGCCAGTACTGACACAGCAGGAGGTTTGGCTCTTGTGGAGCGCAGGAATTGCTGAAGTTGGAGACAGTGGAAACTTTACTCGTGTCACTCACCTTCATTTTATACCAAATTGTATCTGGTTTTTGTTGTTAGGGGTGGGAAACAGACCTGCCAATATTGGAGCTGCTGATGTTTCTCTGTTTTGCCTAATGCCTTTATTTCATTTACATTTTTAAGGGTGAAACTTTCTCTTTCAAACTAGAGCCTCATGGGCTTAGCAATACCATGTAATATTTATTTATTTGTGCAAAGCAGTCTCTGTTGTTCCAAACATCCAGTTCACTGTTCAGCTTGACACAGCTCTGATTGCAAGAGGCTTTCCTGGAAAGTCAGGAAGTGTTGGTAAAAGGTTCTGTAGAGAAAACATGTCAGTCCTGAGCGTTATCACAGGCACAGATGAGAGCTGTGCCTCCTGCTCAGCTCAGTTCCCACCCAGCTTTCAGTGTCTCCTTTTCCTTTCAGATGAATCTGCGCTCTGTGTTTACTGTAGAACAACAAAGGATATTGCAGCGGTACTATGAAAATGGAATGACAAATCAAAGTAAAAATTGCTTTCAGCTCATATTGCAGTGTGCACAAGAAACTAAACTGGATTTCAGCGTGGTCAGGGTGAGTACTGAGGCCTTCCAGATTTGTTAAGCATACACATTCATTGCTTTACATAAAATATAGAGAGGTCTGGAGTCTCTAACTTTATCCTTGTCGTAGATCAGACTTCAGTGTGTGTGTGTGACATTTATTTATACCCAGAGAGCCTATTTAGAGTTTGTTTTCACTGAAATATCTTCACATGACTGTTGAATTTAGCAGGGGCCTGGGTTGCACAAAGAGTGATTTTTGTTGTCTTTTGTTGGGATTTTTTAAGTTATTATTTATTAAATTATAGGATGGCTTGCCCTATAGAAACTTTGTATGATACATTATATCAGAGCAAGGTAATGTTATTAAGAAACTACTTTTAAGCTAAATAAGTTTCTATAAATTAATAATTTTGGGGGAAACAATTATGGAAATATTTCTTTTGATGCACTCTGTCATACTTGTATTCCACATCACAATCATAAATATTGTGATCCTTTGTGGTTATTCACAGTGAGGACATTCTTTTCCTATAAAACAAGAATGTCCCAGTGCTAACAGGAGCTCTTCCAGAGTCTATGAATTCCACAGAAAGGGAAATAATAATCCCTTTGTGAAACACTAGACAACAAAATGGCTGTTGTCCGAGAGAGAGCAGAAATAGAAATCCTGAGGCATTGGATGGAAAAATAACAAAGGGCAGTGGAGCTGCTGTGACACTGAGGAGGAGCAAGTGGGGCCAGTCTAGGTTGGTTTTTAGTTGGTTTAACAGTGACACATTGACAATAACAACCCTGCTCCTAAATCCTTACCTGGATTCCCCTCTCTCAGAACTCTGGGCACATTAAAAGTTGCTTTCTCAGCTGGAGGTGGTAGAAGCTGTGAAAGTCAGGCAGGGGTTCAGGCTCCTGGGGCGGGCAGGCAGTTGAAACAGGAATCTGGATGCTGATGGTGCAGCCGGGGCTGCTTTGCTATTTTTGTGCTGATTGAATGTCCTAGAGGAGGCAGCCCAGCTCCCCTCTCCTTGCAGTTCTCTCCATCTTCATGTTTCCCTTCCCTCTCCATTTCCCTTCCTGCAATCAAGGATCATTCCTTGTTTTCTTCCTGAGCCCTGATTTGCAGCACTTCAACTTTTTCTTACTTCAGAATGGAAACAGATCCAGTGTCTGTCCTGCATTTGTCACATTTTAGCACCATCTTACCTTTCTCTTCTTTACACCCATCATTTCTGCTTCTCCTAAATGCCCCCCTTTTCCTTTTTTTTCTTTTTATCCTGTAAAACTATTGGTCAGTGATTAGTTCTTTGCAAAATGATACTTGAGTTGCAGCTGGCACTTGCAGATAGGATTTTAATAGGCACATGAATTCCCTAAGTACAATTGGTCAGGAGAATGGGACTGCAAAGCTGACCAGTAACTGACATTTTACTGCATGTTACAAATTGTACCTCAAATTAGACATTTTGTAAAATTTGCAAAAAATTAGTAGAGTAGAATAGTGTATGGCAGGGTGTTTTTTTTCCTGTATGAAATCAGTCACAGTGGTGTCAATGAAATAAATCTTGACACTTCAAGACAGGAGGCATCAGGATTTTTGGGAAGCTGGGGTTTTGGAATTGAGGCTGGGCTTGTCCTGTGTATGAGTTGTGGATCCCAAAGAGGAGAGGCCTGGATCTCTACCCTGTATTGTTCAGGCCTGTATTTCCACCCTGTCATGTTCACTGCATAATCAGTACATGATTTACATATTTGTAAACTTACATCTCAACTCGAACATTTAACATGTCATCAGACCTGCTTAAAAATGGAATTGCTAATTTCTTTCTGCCTCTTTGACACCCGGTTTTGTGTTTGTTGGCGTTGCTGCCTCGTTTGCAGACGTGGGTTGGCAACAAGCGGCGGAAGATGAGCAGCAAGATCGCCGTGGAATCTGGGGGCACCCCCCCGAGCACTGCCCCCGCCACTCCCTCCGTGCCCCCGGAGGCAGCCGTGAGAAACGTGGTGAATATTGCTCGATCCCAAAGCCAGCAATCCTCTTGGACCTCTTCTAACAATGATGTGATCGTGACCGGGATCTACAGCCCCGCCGGCTCCTCGGGCCGCCCGGGAGCCGCCAAGCACACGAACGCCGCCGTGGCGGAGCTGCACAAAACCTCCGTCCCACGGCTCCCGGGCAAGAGCGACGCGGACTTCCAGCAGCAGCACATCCCTCTGGGACGGCAGGTGCCCCACTGTAAAAACGCTTCCCTCTTGGTGGGGGAAAAGACCATTATTCTATCCAGGCAAACGAGCGTGCTCAATTCTGCGAACTCCATCTACAGTCACACGAAGAAAAGCTACGGCAGCTCCTCGGTGCAGACGGCGGAGCTGGTGTTACCTCAGAAACCCATGATCTGCCACCGGCCCTGCAGGGCCGAGCCCTTGGCGTGCCAGCGCTTGCACAAGGCCGAGCCCGCGGCCCTGGCGCCGCACGTTCCCCCGGGGCCCAGGGCTCACCCCCGGGAGCCGGGCTGCGGCACCCAGAACCTGGAGATCCGCGAGGTGTTCTCGCTGGCCGTCACGGACCAGCCGCAGCGCCTGGTGCCGGGCAGCGCCGCGCAGAAAGCGGCCTCGCTGGAGGGCAGCTGCCTGTCCATCGCCATGGAGACGGGCGACGTGGAGGACGAGTACGCCCGCGAGGAGGAGCTGGCCTCCATGGGGGCGCAGATCCAGAGCTACTCCCGCTACTGTGAGGGCAGCGGCTCCGGCCGCAGCGGGGACAACCAAAGCACGGCCGGGCCGGGCCGCAGCGGGGGCTGCGGGGCACAGCTGGGCCCTGCCCGCGACGGGCCCGACAATCTCCTGTACCACAGCAGAGAGTTCCACCTGCCTGCACGGACCTCATTGCACACCGCGTCCAGCACGATTTATAACCCTGCCAACGCAGCCAGAAGTACCTTTTCTCCTCATTTTACATCTTCAAGTCAACTGAGGCTGTCACAAAACCAAAATAATTACCAGGTAATCCATCAGTTTCTCTCTGTCTTCAAACCTCAAAGCTGAGGTTGTAGATAAATGCTGTTTCAGAGTTGGTGGCACCTTTCTGCAGGCTGTGCTCCTTTTATGCCTTCCAGTGGAGATAATTCCTTCTCAAACCCAGTGCAGGCAGCATTGCAGTGTGGTAGCACTTCTGCCTGTCTAAATGAACCCCTGGTAGCCATATGGTGAAGATCAGTGAGGATTTCATGGGTTCCAGGCTAAATTTTGGCTGCAGGAGGGTCATACCCATGAGCTGGTGGTTGTGCTGCCCTGGCTTTCCAGCACGTGCCATGGCCATTCCCTGGGTGTTCTCCTGTGGGCACACATCACACGTGGCACAAGAGCACATCACACGTGGCACAGGACGTGGTTTCAGGCTGACATTTGTGCCTTTGCTCACCCCATTGATGTCAGCCTGGAATCCTGTACCCCCTGTGCAGGTGGCAGCCTCTGTGTTCTGTCAGGGATTAGGATCCCCTGTGATGGAGTTAACTCAGCTTCCTTTCCCACAGCATCAATTCAAATAATCAGTTTTACATTCAATCCCTTTATTCCTTTTCCTGTACTAAAATCCCTTTAGTGATACTGAGGGGAAATTAAATGCAGATCATTGAAGAACTAAAGGATGTTTAGGAGAAACTGCAGCACTTGACACATTTTTTAGTTTTTGGTATTACAAGGGGAGAGATACTTGTGCAGGAAACATCCAGATTGGTATTTTTTATGGATTTTTACACCATCTGGCATGACATAGCCTGGAGATACTGAGGTAAAAGTCTTTTAAGGCTGACAGAATGTGATTCTGTGTGTGTCACCTGCATGCACTTGCCTGTTATTGCCTTTTTATTTTCTCCTGAAAATAAACCATGTCGACAGCATATCAGCTTTCCCTGTGCTTTGCTCACCAGGGTAGAGAACGAGACTTTGTGAATCATGGTTTTTTTTAGTTTTTTTTTAGTTTTTCTTTTCCTTTTTTCCTGACTTGTTCCTATCTCATGTGACATTTGAAGGAAAACTTCTGAGTCCAAGTCAGTGCCAGTTTTCACCTGAATTATTACTGCTCTGGGTAAAGCAGAGGTTTGATGGACAGAGGGTAAATTCTGGGGAGTAGATTCACATCAGATGAGCTGTTCTCTACTCTCACACAGTCTCTCAGTGTTTGCTGTTACTTTTCTTACTTGCAGGAGTTATAGGTAGTTATAGGAGTTATAGGAGTATACTTACTTCAGGAATTATAGAATTCCTGAAATGCTGTTTAGTTTTGCCACCCCAGTTTCACAGGAGAGGAAAAGCTGTAAATGTGCAGATCCAGTAAAGGGTTGGTGAAAGTGCTTAAAGGCATTTTATAAAGTTTCAGGAAGGGAAATCCATTACTGATGCCTCCATCAGCTGTATGCTCATAGTGCTTTATTTCACTCTTGAAAAAGCATCAGAGAGATTGATTTCTTCTATTTTAATTTTTTTTAAGTGAAATTAAGAATAACTTTGTTTTGGGGGTTTTATGGGGTAGGAACTGAGTCTTTTTGAAGAGCTAGAACAGTTCATGGTAGATGATATTTTACCTGCTTGTGTGGTGTTTTATGGATCAGAATAAGATCTCTGGAATTTTGTTTTGGGGTATTTTTTACTTCCCCCTGTTGTAACAACACACCTGGTTTTCTGATAAGTGAGGAATTCATCTGTACCCCAGCTGACCTCCATGCCTGTCTGACACCCTGCTCTTTGGATTTGGAGCTTCTGTTTCCTGTCATATCCCTTGTCATTCCAGTTTTAAACCTTGTGAGAGCTGAGCAGGAAGCTGTTAATTCCCTTATTGCTGTGAGCTCACACCCTGTGAGCCCCTGAGGTGACACTTCTGGGTATTACAGACTTCCTAAGGTGCTTGAATCCTTTTAGGCTTGTACAGGATGACATTTCATTTTTTGTAGCCAGTTTATGTTAATTTATTGCCCATGTTTAGCTAATTTATCCATCAGCACAGAGATGAAAATCCTTAAACTTGGGGAAATCTTCTTGAGTTTAAAAATAGATTAAACCTGAGCTAAATGATTATTGGAGTAGTTGAACATCCAAGCAGATGCTTCTTCAAAGTCAGGACTGTGTGATTCATGTTTTGATGAAGCAATTACTGTCATATATTGGTGGGGTATCTAATTAGCAATTAGTTATAGCTTCCTTACTGGTTCAATTAATCAAATTCATGTTAGTGTAACTTAAGACTAAATTTAATTAAGTGATCAATTTTAATGCCTGAGCAGTTTCAGTAAACAAATTCTTCACCCTACTTGCTTGCCTTAGTTTGACTTTGGGTGTGTTGGAGTGCAGAGGTTCCTGTGCTGTCCTCCAGGCTGAGGTGGGAGTTAGTCTTGGTTTCTCCCCCCACCCTAAGGGACAGCAGCACTGCTGAGAATCTGTATTTTTATTTACTCTGTTCCCAAGCCCAGCCCTTGACAAGGGCAGCTCAGAGCAGTGCTGTGCATGTTGTACTCCAGGGAGTTCTCTTGAGATGAACTTGGCTGGTTTTGGCCCTGTCCCTGTCAGAGCTGAGTGCATTTGTCTTCCCAGCAACCCTTAATGCTCTGCCAGGTAGATTTTGCTTTATTCCCATAGAAAATCACCTTTTTTTTTTTTTTAGCCCCCTTTAAATGAGTGAAAAGGAGCTACCTGGGTGATTCCTCAGGGTGCCTTTGCAGTGGATTCTGTGGTGTGAAGCTGTTGTGTGGGATACAGGGGTTACAATAGACAAAGTGTGTGCAGTGCAGAAATTAATATTTTAGGCTCAAACCCTAATGGTCCTTGAGAGGGGAGGGTGCTCCTTTCGTCCCCCTCAACCCTCCTTGTGCTGTCATGAGGAAGTGTCTGACTTTGGGTGACCTCCAAGTGCTTCCAGCTAAAAGCTTGAAGAATAAAAGTGTTTTCTGTGTTTGTACAGCAGCCACCTGTAGCAGGGCTGCTGTGCTTGTTGTGCTGCAGGAGCCTTCAGTGAGGAACTCTGCAAACACAGAAACTCTCAGAGCACTTTGGGTCAGTCAGGAGTGCACAGGTTTTTTCCTCACAGGTGATTGATCTCTCCAGAGCTGTGTTTAGTCTCTCAAGCATTGCTTGTCTGCAGCAGGAGATGAACGTGGAATCTTAAATAAGCCTGAGATATTCCAGGCTATGACACCCCTCAGATGGTCAGGGAAAACGCTCTGAGATTTATTTAGTACAGTCGTACCTCTGGGAATGATGGAGAAGCAGCAGGAATGGAAGCAGCTCTCCTGTGCCTTCACACCCCTTCTCCTTCCTTCTCCATCCTGAAATCCCTGTAGTTTCTGCTGGTACTCAGACCTTTAACATGAGACATTGAACAGCTCAGTGACAAACACGAGAGCATTTTTTCTGGAAGTTGAAGTGAAGCAATTGGAAAAGATGTGAGGGCAGCTCAGTCCTCAGCCCTTGTCTGACTCCAGTCTGCTCATCCTGCCAGATGGAAAAGGAAACTGCTGTTGTGAAATCCAAGTTTTGGGGTACCAAAAGTACAGGAACACCCCAGTTGTCACTGTGTTATCTTGCCCTCACCCAAAGAAACAATGTTTTATTCTTAGCAGTAAAGGTGAGTGGGACTTTGGTTTTCAGTCTTTACCTGTTTACAGACATTGGTGTCAGAATTGAATGCACAGTGCTGAACTCTCAGTATTGGCTCTCACATCAACCTAAACTGCTCTTGTTTTCTGTTCTGTTTCCTCCTTCCCCTCTGCAGATTTCAGGAAACCTTACTGTGCCTTGGATTACAGGTTGTTCCAGAAAGAGAGCAGTAAGTACATTTCCATTTAAGTATCTAATGCATCAAGTGAAGCAATGAAAAGTTGATAAAAATGCATTTTTGAAAATGTCAGTTCTATTTACCTTGGGTGGGTTTTTTCCCTTTTTTCCTTTGATACAAACATTGTCTGCAGGTGCAGTGTCTCAGTTGAGGTGAAGATGATGTCTGTGTTTAAAAGCAGGTCAAGGTTGTAATCCAGTGTGAGGTGATGCCCAGGTAGGAATCATGCTCTTAGCTCAAACACAACATCTGAGTTGATCAGGACTGAGAGGTTGGAGCTCAGATGTGTTTTTTATATTGAAGGTGAAATGGTTGTTAATTGAGGCAACTGAATACTTCAGAGAGTAACTCCCTCTGCAGCTTCTCTGCACATGCACAGAATTAGTCAGTGCTGGCTGTAGGAACTTGATCAAGTCTAATTTTATCCACATAAATGTCATTTCACAGTAGCAGAATCAGCCAGTTTGGTGTCCTCAATTCACAGACAACTCCAAACCATAACACAAGGTATGAAACAACTTTTGTCAGGGGAAAAGAAACCCAAAACCCTGCCCAACTCTAGTTAATGCTCAGCATTTGCAGCTTGTCTTTGAGAAGGTGTCAGTTCTGCCTCCTCACCAGCAAACCCAGCCTCAGGGGGGATGGTACAGCCAGGCCCTGCAGGGCTGCTCTGTCACCCCAGCCCTGTCAGAGGCAGCAACTGGGGAAGTGTCTGCCATGGAAACCAAACTCCCCAGTCTGTGGAGCTGGCAGTGCCCTGGCAATGCCCTGGCAGTGTCCTGGCAGTGTCCTGGCAGTGTCCTGGCAGTGTCCTGGCAGTGTCCTGGCAGTGTCCTGGCAGTGCCCTGGCAATGCCCTGGCAATGTCCTGGCAGTGTCCTGGCAGTGTCCTGGCAGTGCCCTGGCAATGCCCTGGCAATGTCCTGGCAGTGCCCTGGCAGTGTCCTGGCAATGCCCTGGCAGTGCCCTGGCAGTGCCCTGGCAATGCCCTGGCAATGTCCCGGCAGTGTCCTGTCAGTGTCCCGGCAGTGCCCTGGCAGTGTCCTGGCAATGTCCTGGCAGTGTCCTGCAATGTCCTGGCAGTGTCCTGGCAGTGTCCTGGCAATGCCCTGGCAATGTCCCGGCAGTGTCCTGCAATGTCCTGGCAGTGCCCTGGCAGTGCCCTGGCAGTGTCCTGGCAATGTCCTGGCAGTGTCCTGGCAATGCCCTGGCAGTGCCCTGGCAATGCCCTGGCAGTGCCCTGGCAGTGCCCTGGCAGTGTCCTGGCAATGCCCTGGCAGTGCCCTGGCAGTGCCCTGGCAGTGTCTGGCAGTGTCCTGGCAGTGTCCTGCAATGCCCTGGCAGTGCCCTGGCAGTGCCCTGGCAGTGCCCTGGCAATGCCCTGGCAGTGTCCTGGCAATGCCCTGGCAGTGTCCTGGCAGTGTCCTGCAATGCCCTGGCAGTATCATGGCAGTGTCCTGGCAGTGTCCTGGCAATGTCCTGGCAGTGTCCTGCAATGCCCTGGCAGTGTCCTGGCAGTGTCCTGGCAATGCCCTGGCAGTGCCCTGGCAGTGCCCTGGCAGTGCCTGTTCTGTTGGCAGTGAGGTCCAGGCAATGGAAGATCCTTTCCTTGCTTTCTGCTGCTGTAACCAAAACTTTCTCCTTTATTATTTTCAGTTCTTCAGTCTCCCAAAAGTGTGAGTGTGGCAGTGTTTCCTGTGTAAGTAGGAATCTGAGGACCATCAGTTAATGGTGTTTTCTCTCAGACTTTTTCTAGGTCTCAGCTGAAGCACTTCCCATTTCTGCAGAGTTTGGTACAATGACTTCTTTTTGTACAGAGAGCACTTTATAAGAGCATCTCCCAGAGGAACTGGTACTTTTGTACAAATCCTGTTGTGCTCAATCCATCTTCTTTCTTTCCTAAGTGCTAATTCTCTTGAGGAGGCTTTTTAAAATGCAGCTCTTTTCTGGAAGGCTCATTCCCTCTATCACTTAATGACCTTTCAGAGCATCTCACCAAGGAGCTGGGGAGTGTCCTGGGTAGAGTTTCACAGCTAAATGGGGAGGTTTCAGCCAATACCCAGCTGTAAGGTAATCCAGGTGGGGTGTGTGACCTGGCAGCTACAAATTCTGCTGCTGAGGTTGTTTTTAGAGTTCAGTGCTGCTCTGGGGTCAGGTGTGTGCCAGAGCCAGCTCAGATTTGGCAGTGGGAGCTCAGGGCTGGGACTGGGGTGATGTTGGCCCCTGCCTGCAGCACTGGGGGTTGTTGGGCATTGTGGTCATGCTGGATACCTGACCCCAGCAGTAGAAGGCATTTCTGGAGTAAATGTAAACATTCAAGGATGTGGAGGTGCCTGTTCATTAATCATAGAGTCCCTGAGGTTTGAAAATACCTTTCAGATCATTGAGTCAGCCCAGCATCAGCAGGGTCACCACTGAACTGTGTCCCCAAGGGCCACATCCACACTTCCAGGGATGGTGATTCCACCCCTGCCCTGGGCAACCTGTTCCAATGCTTTACAACCTTTTCAGTGATAAAATATTTCCTGATATCCTGGTTTCCAATATTTCCTGATTTCCTGACTCTCCCCTGGCCCAGCCTGAGGCCGTTCCCTCTCCTGTCCCTGTTCCCTGAGCAGAGCCTCCCCTGGCTGTCCCCTCCTGTCAGGAGCTGTGCAGAGCCACAAGGGCCCCCTGAGCCTCCTTTGCTCCAGGCTGAGCCCCTTCCCAGCTCCCTCAGCCCCTCCTGGGGCTCCATTCCCTTCCCAGCTCCCTCACCCCTCCTGGGGCTCCATTCCCTCCCCAGCTCCCTCAGCCCCTCCTGGGGCTCCATTCCCTTCCCAGCTCCCTCAGCCCCTCCTGGGGCTCCATTCCCTTCCCAGCTCCCTCAGCCCCTCCTGGGGCTCCAGACCCTGCCCAAGCTCCATTCCCTTCTCTGTCCCCATCCTCTCAATGTCTTCCCTGCAGTGAGAGACCATTAAGGATGGTAATTAGAGAATTCTTTTTCCTTAGACCTTTACTCATTTGTCTTTTTAATCAATACAAGGTATAAAACCCTTTGGTTAATCCAATCTGTTTGACAACATCTGTGTCCAGATCTGTGGATGCACTTTCCCAGCCTGAGTGCAGATTCAGCCTCCTTCAGGGGGCAAGTGGAGGACTTGGCACTCTGAAACTGCTGTGTACACACAGGGGGAAGACAAGCAAAGGAGAAAAAGCTCCTACTTCCTAGAAACTTTGGTTTCAACTGTGAAATTCTTCTGAATAAAGAGTGTGAGGGAACAGAAATAGAATGGATGGAGTTGTAGAAGTGCCATTATGGCAATTACTGCCATTCAAACAGGAAAAAGGCTAATCTGTATTTTGGTTAAAATGGAGAAGATTGTCTTTTAGATGCTCTGAATTTTTAATCTTCTGCCTTGATGTTTTGTTTCCCTTGCCCTGTCCTTCAACTGTATCAGGAGAGAAATAAAAGCTGTGCAGTTCTGCAGAAACTCTTTCTTGTGTGCTCAGCTCTGCTGTAGGATGATGTAATCCTGATTGTTAATGAATATTAGTCTAGAAATATCACCCTGTCAGTAACTCATGAGAGTGTCTTTGGAATGCCAGAGCTCTGTGTCCTGGTGCATGTGCAGTGGCCTTTATGAATGCATTGATTTTTGGTTTATCACAGGGTGGTGGAAGGATAACAAGGATTCAAAAATAGCAGTGAAGGTACCAGTTAAGGAGAATTAAAAGGGAGAAAATATCTTCACTTCTGTTCTTAGGTCTTGAGTGTACTGACTGTGCTTCAGTTCTGTGTCAGCTGGGGTCTGAGCAGGATGGGCTGTGTTTGGGGTAGATTTAAAGGAGAACATTTATCACACAGGTGCTGGCTCTGGGTAAGCTGGGCTTTAGTGGTGAAGCTCCATTTTGGGGGAGAGAGGGGGAGCTTGTCTGCCCTGAGCTTCACTTTGGGGTGTCTGGGCTCTCAGGCTGTTGTATCTGGGGCCAGGAAAATACTGAAATGGGTGGAGAGTGCTAGATTTGGATTTTTGTGTCACTGTTTGCACATTGGCTATTTGAGTAAAACTGTCACAGGAGTGCAGGCACACTTTGGGCAGGTGGAGGGGCTGAGGTGTGACAGCTGCCCCAGCTGTTCTGGGCATGGGAGCACAGCTGGATTTTTGGGGCAGACACATCAGAACAACCCTAAAGAAAGCTCCTCCTTGGCCTGGGGCGTGCAGGGCTCAGGAGAACCAATGTGAGCTGTGAGCAAACACCTCAGAGCAGCTTCAGAGAGCCCTGGCAGGGATTCATGAAAGCTCCTGCAGTCAGGGCACCTCAGGGTGATTTGTGGCACTGTGCTGGGAGCCTGCAGGCAAGGAGTGCATCCTGCCTGAACTGCAGAACCTTCTGGTCCAGTGTGAGGGATACATTGATAGATAGGGCTCAGAGTGTCATTTCTTTGCTAGACTGTTCATTGCATTGATATCTCTTTTTGGTTTTTTTAAATCTTTTTAGTTGAGTTTGATTTAGAAACAGATATTAACAGAATATCTGTAATTTTGGCTGTGTGCTGAAGCAGTTACAGCTCTTCTTACAATGGGATGCTATGAAATATTTATCACCTCTGCTTCCATCAGAGCAAACTTCACGCTTACCCAGCCAGTGGGGAGAGATGCAGAAAGTCTCTGCTGCAGGAACCTGGCAGGGTGTGAGCAGGAGGAGTGGAAGGGTGTGAGCAGGAGTGGAAGGGCGTGAGCAGGAGTGGAAGGTGTGAGCAGGAGTGGAAGGTGTGAGCAGGAGTGGAAGGGTGTGAGCAGGAGTGGAAGGTGTGAGCAGGAGTGGAAGGTGTGAGCAGCAGGAGTGGAAGGTGTGAGCAGGAGTGGAAGGGTGTGAGCAGCAGGAGTGGAAGGTGTGAGCAGGAGTGGAAGGTGTGAGCAGGAGGAGTGGAAGGGTGTGAGCAGGAGTGGAAGGCGTGAGCAGGAGTGGAAGGGTGTGAGCAGGAGGAGTGGAAGGTGTGAGCAGGAGTGGAAGGTGTGAGCAGGAGTGGAAGGGTGTGAGCAGGAGTGGAAGGTGTGAGCAGGAGTGGAAGGTGTGAGCAGGAGTGCAAGGCTGCCCTCAGACCCCTCAGTGCCTGCTTTGTGCAGCTGTGTGAGCAGCAGTGTCCAGCCTGAGCTCAGCATGGCTGTCGCTGACAGGGGGCAGCTTTGTGGCACTGGTGAAACCTGAAGCTGAAACCTCAGGCTGAGGGAATGTATAATCTGGAACAGCTTTAATGAGGTTAAATATCTTGGTGTGTTAGGGGAAAATGCAGGCCTTCAGAATTTGTATGTGGGAAATCAAGAAATGATAAACTGAAAAGTAAGAACGATACTAAATGGCGCAGATGGGAAAGGAGAAATGTAGTGGAATGATTCAGAAGTCACCGTCAATACATACAAATAAGATCTTGAGGTGGGAATTGATAATCCCTGAAGAAAACAGGTATTAATTAGTGTCAGGGTTCAGAGAGCTCCATGCTGGTGTCACTGGGAAAGGTGAATAAGGCAAAATGAGACTGTGCTTGTACAGGAGAATCTGGGATTTATTCATACCTTGAATACTTTGAGTGCTTCTGATCTTCCCATTCCTCCCAAAATACAACAGAGAAGCAGTGACAGGTATCAAAGGCATGGCAAATTTGTTTGTGAGAGGTTTGTTTGCTAAAAATAACCATTACCTCAGCCCAATTCATCAGCAAGTATCAGAACTGAATGTTGATTTAATATGATTTCACTGCAATTGAAATGAACAGCACACACAGTGCTCAGCTGCAGCATAAATGCAAGTTATGTATAAAACCTCAAGTTCTTCCATTTTTTAGCATGTCTTTGATTAATAATCTGAAATTTGTGGATAGCTTTGTGCACGTGGCCTGAAACATTTTCAAGTGCTGCGTGAGAGCCGCTGTGGAAGCGCAGGCTCTGAGCAGAGGCAGGATGAGGACACTCCACTCTGTGCAATTATTCACCCCAATTATAGACACCGGATTTGCACCACAGAAATTGCTGCTCTGTGGGGGATGAGGGGCTGGCAAAGAGCCAGGAATGTCTCTGATAAACTGGGTCATCTCCTCCAAGGATGGTGTTGTTCCACTTGGGAGGTCGGGGATAAGCCGGGTTTAACCCTGCATGGCACAGCTGCTGATTGAATTTGCTTTTCCTTGGGAATGCACAGGCTGGGTTCTGCTGGACAAAGCCTCTGCTGCTTCCTAAACTGTGGCCAGCAGAAGTGGGAAATGTAAAGGATTCAGCCAACAGCCAGCACTATCAAAGCCAAGCCTTGAATTAGCAAGCTGGCTATCTGAAGAGAGGAAATGAGAATTGTATTCAGAGCTTAATGATGTAAAAAACAAGAACTGAATTACTGGCTTGCCTTCACCTATAAGTATTGTCATAGATAGGAAGCTTTCCAATATTATCTTTTGATATTTTCTCCAATTATGATGGATATTATGATATTTGTAGGGCTCTGAGGTTTTGCTCTTGGTCCCTCATTTCCTCTGATGATATTAAGCACGGGAAGGTTATTAACTAAATTGATGGAAGCTTAGTTACATGCACAATATAGAAATTCTATCCTTTATTTTCTGACAAAAGTCATTATGTAATTTTTAAGCAGTTTATAATGCAGGAGTCAAACTTGGGTATGATCCATGTCAAGGGGATGATCCTGTAATTGAAGGGAGTTTGTGATTTCCCTAAGAAAGTGCTGATAAGGCCCATGGCACAGCGTGTTACAGAAGCAGCTAATCTGGAGCTGAGATTTGGCCATGCTCAAGTGTCATTTCCATCTGCTGAGCTTGGGAGTGACGCTGATCCCGTGATGCTGGTGCAGCTATTGAGGGCAGGGTGTGTAAATGATGGTCCCACAGAGCTGCTCTCACTTGGCAGAGCACTGGGGCTCCTCCGTGCTGGCCTTGGGAGAACAAAATGGCTAAAATGAGACAGAGACTCCAATCAGAAAGTATAAATTACATTAACATCATTATACAGCAGTTATGAGGTGAAAACCATTGAATAGTGATGAGATGGTGGAACTACAGCCAGGAATAGCTCTGAGTGCCTGGTGGGCACTCAATTAATTCGGGATTCATCAAAGATGGAAAGGCCTCCAAGGTCAGCAAGTGCAACCAAACCACGTTTGAATTTATCTGGTGCTTTTTTTTTACTGGGATTAGTTCAGGAAGACAAAAGTTTGATGCCTCTATTTTGGGTTCATACATTGAGGAGACTCAAGTGCTTCTAACATTTTGAGAAATAGTAATTTTTAAGAGAGGAAAATTGCAACAATTACAATATTCTGAAGATTAACAAAAGCTAGAACTGGGAACCGTACAAGATTGTCAAATGATCCCAGTTCTGTAAAATTACTTTTTATTCCACTTAAAATTATTTCTTTCTAACTTTTAACGGTTTTTAAATGAGCAAACCCAGAATTCAGCTATTGAAATCATGAACACAATTCAGCTACTGAAATAATGACACATGTGGCACATGGGCTCGAGTTACCAGTGCAGACTTTGTGGTTGATTTTCTGTCCTCTGAATAGCAGGAAAAGTGAAAAGCATGGTTTGGTGTAATGAAACTGTAGATTTTAGATAAAATTCTGCATGAAAAGCTTTTGTTAAAGCTTGGAAGCTCTACCAGAGAAATACTTTCTGTGCTCACACCAGTTCAAACAGTGGTGAGATGTTTAGGAATTCTTTTTCAGTGTTACTCCTTTTATCACTGATCCATTATCACATGTTTTGATAAACGCAGACAAAGAGTTTGGGAACTCACAGATAAACAGTGGAACCAATTTAAACTCAAGCTCACCACATAAACATTAAAGTATTCCCTTTAGGAAGTCAGAATCCTTTGAATTATGCATGTGTTGTAGTTTGCAGTAAGATAAAAGAACTTTTAGGGGGGAGGGTGAGAAACTTGAAAAGCCTTTAAGGAGTAATTTGCATAAATTGGGTGGAGAGAGTAAACAGCACAAGGGGGAAAAAAAGTTATTTTCAGTAAGGCCTTATAGAATGAGATAAAACAAATTACCAAAGAAATCAGGTGGAGTTGAAACAAAGCTGAAGTGCCTCAAACTTTGTGTTAATGCTGCCACTGCCTTTACAGCAAATCCCAGGGAACTCTGAAGTGCCCTGGATAAAAAAAAGAAATCAAAAAAACCCCAAATTCTTAAGGGAGACTTAAAAGAGAAGAAGAGCCATGGAGACAGTGGAACGTGTGTGTTGCTGTGTGGGAGACCTGTGGACATGAGTGCTCAGGATAAGCAGATTCCTTTTCAATCTAACAGTATTTTTTTTATCTTGCAGTTACAGGACCGCACACAATTTAGTGACCGAGACTTAGCTACCCTAAAGAAATACTGGGACAATGGCATGACCAGCCTGGGCTCAGTCTGCAGAGAGAAAATTGAAGCTGTGGCTGCAGAATTAAATGTTGACTGTGAAATAGTTCGGGTAAGAAATCCAGAGTCTTCCCTTATCTTGTCGCAGGAGCAAAAATAGGACAGATGAAAGGCTTTAAAAATTTCATGAGGAAGCTTGAAATAGATTTCACGTATTACATAATGAATGACCATGTTGGGAAGTTCTCTCCTGCTCTTTCTGCAGTCTATATTTAGTAAAAGCCCTCAGGTCAGGGTCTTATTGATCAGCAGCAGAAGCAGCACTAGGAGCTGTTTGACATTCTCTTGAGGAAGATTTTAAGTAAAAGTGTTACATTTTTGAGGGAGATCCTAGAAGACTGAAAGGTACTATTTACATTGCTAATAAGATACCAAAAAAGGGCTTTTCTAAAGATACAGGGAAAATACTTCTCATTCATGCTTATAGGGAAAAATGTATGAAAGAAAATGCTCCAAAATAGAAAAAAAAAATATGTTACCAGACTGTCTTGAGGGCAGGTTGAGGTGTGATGGAGGAATTCTGGGTCAGCTCTGTTTGATGGTTGCTGTAGGAGGCTGAGGGAGGCCCAGGTGTGCTGGAGATGACCTGGCTCCCAGAATGTGCACATCATCTCCTCCAGAGGCTGGGCTGTGGTGTCACTGTGTCACTGTGTCCTGGATGAGCACACACCCAGCAGCACCCCTGGGGTCTCTGCCCATCCCAGCCTCAGGAAATGGCCCCAGTGTTTGCAGTCAGACAGGGACAGGAGCCCTCCTTTCCCTTGTGACAGGTGTGACAATTGGGATTATTCCTTCCAGGCTTCATCCTCTTTGTGCACCTGTTTCCTGAATCCCTGGCAGTGCTGCAGGAGCAGGGCTGAGCCCGAGACCTCTGCCTTGGTGCATCCACATGGTCCCAAAGCTGCTTCCAGGGCTGAACACCCATCTGGTTTTTGTTTTTGTGGCCACACAGGGATTCTAAAAAGCCCAATTGCACTTTTGGAGGCTGAAGAGAATCACTCTTTTCTCTGCAGAGAGCAAAGCTGCTCCTTGTTTCCCTTTGCTCTCTGAAGGGGAAGCTGTTCCCCCTGCAGCCCCTCCTGCACAGCACAGTGACACCCTTGGTTTGATCCCCCCTGGCACACAGGGCTGTCACTGTGGGGTTCTGTGCAAACCTTTCCTCCTGCTGGAATGTTTCTGTGCCCAGGGCAGGGACCAGGACCCCCCAGAAGGTTCTGCCATCACCTGCACCACAACAGACCACAAATGATGCCATCCACTCACAGACCCTGCTGGAAGGGTTTAAGGATGTATTTTAGATAAAGGATAAGAATATATTATAAGGATAGAGCTCTCCAGCTGATTTCCCACATGGCAATCCCAGTCTGCTCTTGCCCTCACTGTTTTGCTGTTCCAGAATGTTCTCTGTTCAGCACAGCACACAGGATGTGGAACCTTCTCTCCCCCATTTAATTTGAGACACTATCAAAACATGTTCATCTTCTCTGACATTCTCAGTATGTTGAATGAAAGATTTTCTGCTTTGAAAAGCCTGTGAAAAGATCTGCCTTTCCCAAGTGCCTTCTTTACTAAAGAAGAGATAGATTGAATTTTAAATTTTTGTTAGCGCTGTTTGGTAAAATCACAAGATGATGGAAAAATTTAAAGAATGGCAATACACTGCTTGGAAAAAGAGACTCAGATCTCAAAGGGCTGCTTGTGTGGGGGGTTTTCTTTAATTTTTTTTTCCCAAAACTGTAGGTAATAGAAAAAAATGATCTAGGTAGTTCTCTGCATACCTGTTGTGCATTCTTCAAATAGGAAAATCAGCAAGCTGGGAAAGCAAATACCAGCCAACAAAAAAGATTTGCTAAAAATAGTGTTCAGCATGTTATCTTTCAGCTTGTTAGAGATGCAGCTTTAAAAGGCTTGGTTTTTTTTCCAAGGCTGGCACAGCATGAAACTGTGTTTAGTACTTGGGACTGCTGTTAATATTCCTTTACTTTTTCTCTTTGGTAATCAAGGTATTATAAGCAAAAAGTTTTTTATTCAACTTTCTCAGAACTCTAGGAAGAGGAACAGGGCAGGTGTTTCTGAAATAAGGCCAGGGTGATGCTTAGTGTGTCTTTAAAGAAAATCCTGAAACATTTGAATGTCTTGGGTTACTGATTTGGAACAGAGGCCTCATGGAAAGGATGTGCATTTTGCCATGGCCTGGTCGTGTTTCCAAAGGCAGGAGCTGCTGCTGTTTCTGGGGCTGTGGGTGGTGGGAAGGGGATGAGAGCCAGCCCCAGAGAGTGGGAGGGGCAGTTGGTGAAGAAGTGAATTCCTGGCTCTGGGAAGTTTTGGTTGCCAGTGGAGGCTGCTTTGGTGGAATGGAGGGTCTGGGGTACAGGGGCTGTTGAGCAGAGTTGAGATGAGGAGTTGAAAGCCTGGGTGACACAAGGGACAGGAGAGCAGCAGGAGGTGAAGAGTTGCAGACAATTCTTGTTACATCGTGTTAAACTCTGAATCTTTAATAATTTTTTAAGTAAATGTTTCTTCATCAGAGAAGGCAAATTAATGACCAGGTGTACAAATCCACTTGGAGAATTTAGAATGTGGGTCTTTTCTTCTTTTTATTTTCTCCTTTGAAATTCAATTTTATTGATGCAAGATGAACTTAAAGCATCCATCTCCATCCACCATGGCAGGATTTCCAGGTTTCCTGGGCTGGTTTTATCTCCCAGACTGTTCCCAGTGTGCTCCTCTGCACTCACTGCAAACAGCTTTTCCTAAAGCTCTGTTGTACAGCCAAAGGGGATGAAGGATGAGCTGCTCTGAGCTTTGTCCTTCCAGGTTCCTTTCTGTCCTCCAAGGGGAGTGCTGTGGATCTGTCACCTTGGCCAGCTCCCTCTGTGCTGTGGGAAATCCTAGAACAGGGGAGGTGTCTGGGTCATCGGGAGTTGCAGAGTAGGAGAACCTGGACCAGAGATCTTATGTTAAATTTGTTGAATAATTTAGGGGGGCAGAGACCTTACAAAGTCACTTAGTCCTGCTCTTTGTCTGGAGCAGGATTTACTTTGGAATCAAGCCAGGTTTCTCAGGAGGTTGAAACGTTGAGTACCTCAAGGCTGGAGCTACCAAGGCTTCTATGGACAAACTGTCCCTCTGAATCACTGTAAAACATTATTTTTTCTTTTATATTCTCAACTCCAATCAGAACTTCCCTTGCTGCCACTTGTACCTATTGCTTCTTTTCCTTTGCTGTGCACCTTCCTGTTTCCCTTGGAAGGCTGAACCTGGCACAGGATTTGGGGAGCAGCCTCAGGAGGGGGAAACACTGGGGAATACTGAGCTCCCTGAGCTGCTGGCTGCACCCTGGCTCCTGTAGGGCAGATGTCTGATGTCACTTGGTTGGGGGCCTGTTGCTTTTGTCATAGTTTCTGATATCATTCATGTTTATTTCTCTTACAAGACTTGGATTGGGAATCGAAGACGGAAATATCGTTTAATGGGGATTGAGGTCCCACCCCCTAGAGGAGGTCCTGCTGATTTCTCTGATCAATCTGAATTTGTTTCTAAATCAGCACTTAATCCAGGAGAGGAAACTGCTACTGAAGTGGGGGATGATAATGATAGGAATGATGAAGTGTCAATCTGCTTATCTGAAGGAAGCTCACAAGGTATTTGGAATGCAGTTACTACTGTGCCTATATTTTCAATTTTGTGCAGTGTGCATGCTTTGGATTCTGTTGTACACATTCAAAAACGTCTGACAGAGTCACAAGTGCTCCACCCTGCCTGGGCTGAAGGTACTGTTTGGTCTCTTTCTTCTGCCTCTGTGTCTCTGAGTTTTGTTGGGTTTGTTGTACAAAGATTGGAGAAACCTTTGATCATAAGAGCCCCATTTCTGCCAGATTCACCTGAAACAAAGTCAAGAGTTCACGTTCTGCTGGTGCAAGTGAGAGTCAGATTTAGAAAATGCTCTGTGCCAACTGCTCAGTTCTCCCCAGCCAGCTGGGATGGCATTCCATTCCATTTGACACCCATCCCTGGAGGTGCCCAGGGCCAGGTTGGACGGGGCTTGGAGCACCCTGGGACAGTGAAGGTGTCCCTGCCATGGCAGGGGTGGCACTGGATGGGCTTTGAGGTCCCTCCCATCCCAACCCATGATTTCACAGTTCATCCCTGTGATCCTGAGCCACCCCAGACACTGGTGGGGCTGGAGCTGCTGCTGGGACTGAGCATTGCCATTTGTGCTGGCAGGGAGCCCCTCAGCTCAGCTGAACACAGAGCTGCCCCGGCCCCTGCTGCTCTGTCTGACAGACAAACACAACCAGCAGATCAAAGCAGGAGCAGGGCACAGCCAGGAGCCCTGGAGCTGCACACACAGGGGTGTCCTCAGTAAACTGCAGGGTCTGGAGTGGGAAATGCCTCCAGCTGAATTCCCTTTCCCCCCAGGAGCCCATGGGATCGATGTCTCCCTGTCCTCCTGTCCCTGAGCCCAGCACATCCCCACCCACTGACTGCTGCCAGTGCTTGTGCTTAGAGATCAATGGAGCCTTTGCTCTGCAAGCTGAGTCTGACCTTGGGCTGCTGCTGTGCTCTCAGTGTGCCAGCCTGGTCCTGTCATTCCTCAGAACATGAAGGGAAGAGCCAGGGGAACAGGGGCAGCTGGGAATGAGTTTGGGAGCTTTGTCACACTCGAGTGTAGAGGGAATAAGATGGTAAAGAAGTGGGTCAAGTGATTGAAAGCCAAGCGAGATGAGGAGTCTCAGAGTCCTTGATTTGCCTGAGGTGTGGAAGGAGCTGATTTAAGTCAGATCTGCTTGAGAGGAAATGGTGACAAGGAAGAGTCTGAAGTGTCTGCAGATCAAGTGAGGAATAACTCTGTGTTGGCTGAGCCAGGCTTTCACAGGCAAGGTGAGGCTGAACATTTGGGAGCATTATTGGTGCCAAAGCCTAAGGAAGTGCAAGGAAACAGCAGGATTTCCCCAGCATCCAGGAATCCCACCTTCAATCCTTTATTCTCCCACTACAATTATTTCTGTTCATTTCTCCAGTTCAGAGGAGGCTCCACTGCTGCAGCTCAGCTGGGTTTGAACTTCCTGGGAAGATTTCCCCCAATAGCCATGGGTTATGTTCAGTCCCAGATAGGGAATTGTTCCAGTGTTTGAGAACTGTAACTTTTGGTCCTAATTTATTAAAAAAACAAAACCACAACAGCAAAAAACTGCTCTGAAAGACAGACAAAAGCAATTTTTGGTCACCTAATTAGAATGATTAAAGTTGATGGCTTCTGCTTTTAAAATGTAGTGCATAAATATAAAAAAATAAGCTGTGCTGTGATGCAAAATGGATCATTAAAGCTCTCATATTGCCTCACCTTTTTAAATTGTGTGTTAATTGAATCCACAGTGTGTAGGTGGAGGCCATTAGGGCTGTGCTGGTTCTGTGAGCTCAGGATGAATATTGAAGGGGTTGGGAATGCTGTAGGGAGCTGCTTCCTTCAGCTGTGGAATGCAGGGGGTGATGGCAGGGTGACAGAGTTCCTGTGCCCTGCAATGTCCCTGAGCTGTGACCTCACCCTGTCACCTCCTCCCTGCCTTGCTCCCTCTGCTCCCGTATGGAGCTGTGACTGCTGGCACACTGAGCTCATTTGAAACAATTCCCAAGCACATTTGCTCAGTGCAGAGATTTTTAACTTCAAAGTTGTTTAAAACCATGAACTGGCTCTCTATGGTCTGGCCTAAACATTTCCCTGTTTTTGGTAATCCCAGGGAAATCCTGTTAACCCTGTGTTTGTGTGGAGGTGACAGACCCTGGAGTCACCAGAACCTTGCTGCCCCTTCCCTCTTTTTATATTTAAAATGTATCATAGATTTATGTTTTAATATGCAGAAGCCAAGTAAATATGTGAAATAAAGTTCAATTTTAGGGGTAAATAGACTTAACTTTCTTTGGGGTTTGTGTTCTCCTTGGCCTTTAAGGTCAGTGGAATCATCTCATGCTTTGTGGTTGAAACACCAGGATAAAATCTGCTCTGTTTTCAAGTGTTTATACATAAAAAAGCCTTTAGGTTTACTGGGGGTAAGCATTTGCCATAATCTGATCAGGTTTTGGTTCAAAACCCATCAGTGTCTGCAAGGGGGAAGTGGGATTTAAATATGTACCCCAGAATTTCAGGGAATGCAGGATTTTTCATGTAGGAATTCATTTTCATTTAAACAAACCCAACTTCTGCACGTCTCTGATGTGAAACTCTGCATCACCTTTGAATATTCCAACCTGAACCTAAAAATGGGAAGGTTTTGGTGCAGAGAATAACTGAGAGTTTTGTTGTTGTTTCAGGGGGAAGGTGGTTTGATGTTGGCCTGAAATGCTTGTCACAAGATGTCTTTTTAATAAGGCAGATATTCTCTTTATGATTAGACATTGATACCATGACTTTGCTGTTGGATTTAGCAGCTGTGACATTTAGTGGTAAACACCATTAATGGTCCTTCAGCATAAAATTGGAATGAAACCTGACAAAACCAATTTATTTCTGCAGAAGAGACAAATGAAGCTCTTCAAAATGAAGAAATTGGCCACAAAGATGATGACCAGAATCCAGTTTCCACTGATAATGTGGTATGTTTACCTTTCCTTTTCCACCAATTAGTAACTCCTTAATTAATGTTGAGGTTGTTGTCCAGCACTTGTGCTTTTCACTAGGTGACAACTTCAGCTCTGTGTGTTAAAAGTCCTTCCTATTTGAGCTTTAAAGATGTACTAAAAATTCTAAAACCTAGCAGGAAAAACCCTGAAACCTTCAGTAGAAATGGTTTGAAGAGATGGTGCCCAAGAGACTCAGCTCCCCAACCTGCCTGAATTTTGTCATTTGATACAACAATGGAACAAAACCAAGGAAGAGTTTCTGCATACTTTGTTGTGAAACACTGTAACAAAACTTAGTAAAAATGCACTTAAAATTGGACTAAAATACATTGTATTTGCATAAGAGGTTTTCCTATTTGAAATTCTAATCTGTTCCTTCCCCTCCTATTTTAAAAAGTGTGTCTGAGAAGGGGAATGTGAATGTTTGGCGGTTATTTAGGGACTCTTTTCCTCAAGCTGAGTCTGAAACCAAAAATATTGGAGACCCAGTGTTCCTGAGGGTCTGATGGAGCAGCAGAACTCGGGGACATCAAAGCTCTGGGCTGGTGTCACTTCAGCTGGGCTGGCAGACACTGAGCACACAAAATGGGCTTTGTCCTCCCTGCCCTCAGCACAGCCTTGGGAGCTGGTGGGTCCTGCCAGGGAGAGCTGGGAATGCCCCTGGGAGGATTTCAGGGATTTCTCCTCAGTGATTTCAGGGTGTGCAGGCAGGAGGGGCCACATGCTGCAGGAAAAACCTGAATTAACACCTCAGGAATGACCCATGCACATGGATTGGGTCAGTGGGGGCCCTTCCATCCTAAAAAACAGGAAAATTGCTGTAACTTATTATGGACAGGTTCATAAATGTTCACAACTGTCAAAACAATTGAAAACAGTAAAAAAACTTGGGATGTATTTCTGAGTCTTAGTGTTAAGCTTGACCTTAACACTGTGCTTTAGATATCTTTAGAAACCCAGTATAAAAAGCTCCCCAAATTTTTGTGAATTAGGTAAAAATGTCCATATTTATGCATTTGGAAGTGTCCTTTGGACCAGCACCCCTACAGCTGAGGGGATGTGGCCAGGCAGGGTCAGAGGAGAATCCTTGATTTCTTTAGGCAGGAATAGCTGAGGACTTGCTGGTTTATCCAGAGGTTTATTTCCAGACCCTCCTGTGCAGCAGCAGAGCAGAGCAGGGGCTGTGAGGGGATAAATGTGCAACTCAAATTCAAAAAGCTGGGCCAGGGAGCTCCTCCTGTGTAAACAGCTGAGTCTCCATGGCAGCAGCTCCCGCTGGATTCCTGCTGGCTCTCCTGGCTGAGGTGCATGATTGCCATCTAATGGGGCTGCAAGGCTCAGAGCTGCTCAGGAGCCAGCACTGAGCTCTCCTTCCTTCCTCCTTCCTCCATCATTTATCCTTCATCCTTCCCCCTTCCTTCTTCATCATTTACCCATCACAATTTTATCCTTCATCCTTCCTCCCTCCTGCCCCTTTGGGATGTGGCTCCCCGTTTGTTTGTCTCCTCTGTGTGTTGGAATGAACTGTTTGTTTCTGTTTCAGAAAATAGAAATTTTAGATGATGAGGAGAGTGATCTGATCAGCAACTCTGAAGTGGATCAGATGAGTTCTCTTTTGGATTACAAGGTGAGTGGCTGGGCCATGTCAGGGACAGTGGGACAATCCCCAGGGATTTCAGGGGGTGGAGCTGTCAGGAATTCAGCAAAAGCCTGTGGGATCCTGAGCTGCTCTGCTGTTTTCCCAGTGTGCACATCATGCCCTCATCCCCCCTCCAGCCACTTTATCCATGTTTCAACCCCAATGGAGGCAGGAAAACCCCATTTCTACAGAGCTGCAGCTCCACCCCTGTGTCCCAGCAAAGGCATTTATGGAGCCACCCCAGCAGAATTGTTCTTGAAATTCTGCCACACTTTTTCTGCAGTGTGGTGCTGCCAGCTTGGAGCTGGAAGGAATCCTGTGCTGGATTGGGGGGATCTGAGGAGAAGGATTCCCCAGGACATGCTGGGAATGGTGCCTGTGGGAGGGAGGAGAAGCAGCTGGATCCTGGCAGCTCCAGCCCAAGGCTGAGGCTGTGTCTGTGCTGTTCTCCCAGGAGTAACCACAATTCCACCTTGCCTTGAGCTTTTACCTCCACTGCTGATTTTTTACCCATAAGAAACCAGACCTGTTCTCCTGATAATAATCAATTACCAAAATAATGAACAGATCATCTCTTCAGAACAGAAATTCCTCCTTCCAGCAGCGTTTTCCTGCAGAATGAATGAGGAGAGGGAATGACCTTTTCTTAATGTCACCTGTCAGCACAGTGAGAGCCTTGTTGTGACAGTGCCCTGCAGAGCCAGGCTTTGTTTGACAGCCCTGATTACTCCCTGAGTTTTCTGCCTAAATCTGAATTCCTTCCTGGGCTGGGCAAAATCCAGAGCTAAACAGGCAACTGCAAATTATCCATAGGGAAGAACTCAGCTGATTTTTTATGGAAGCTTCAGAATTGCAGCCCAAATATTCTTCTGTCATTCTCAGAGCTGTTATCACCTGGAACAGTGTGGTGAGCAGTGCTTTCACTGAAAAAAATGAGAATTTTCTGGGAAAAAACCAACAAAAATACAACCATTTTTAAAGGGTTGTTGCAAACCTTCAGAGCATCATGTAGTCACAGCTTTTCATGTCAACTAAAGCTGACTTCCAACCAGTGTGAGCATGAATACCATATTTATTTTCATTATTCTCTCATGAGTTGGTGCTATTAAGCAGAGCCCTTCTGCAAAAAATGAGCAATGCCTTTGATCTTGTAACCTAAATAAACAGTTTGATTTTCATGATCTTTGCAAAAGTGAGTAACCAGAGAAAATGAATTTTAGCTCTGCACTAATCAACAGGTTTAGCATTTTGATCCAGTAACTTTGGAAGAGAGGAGATACTTAAAATAAATGGAAATACTTATTAAATCTGAATTTTTAATTAAAGAGATTTGCAAGTATAGATTGGGAAAATGCTTTCTTAGCCAAAGCACACAAATTATTGATATTTCCTTACTTTGTAATATACTACATTCAGTTCCAGCCCAATAAACAACTCTGGAGGTTGGAACTGAATGATCTGTAAGGTCCCTTCCAAACTGTTCTGTCACTCTGAGATATTCCTGTTTATTCTGTAACCCGAGGGATCCTGAGGAGCTTGGTGAGCTGACACTTGATCCACATCAAACCCAGCTGCTGGAGGATGTTATCTTTTAATTCGTGGTAGCTTTGAGGAATTTTCAAGTCATTTTCCCTGATTTTTGTGTCAAGCCTTCTGCTGCAATAATGGAATTTATTTGCTGTCTCTTCTCTCAGCCCCCTGATCACTTCTAGAAATCTGGGCTTTGGCTGTCATTGTCACTACAAATAGTTGAGTTTTAACCCAGGGCTGTTCAGGTGTGGTTATTTCAATGCTTTGTCCTGTCCCCATCCCTGGAGGGATTTAACAGACACGAGGATGTGGCACCTGGGGACAAAGCATTGTCCCCAGGTAAGGGGACAGTGGTGGCCTTGGCAGTGCTGGGGGATGGCTGGGCTCAGCCTCAGGGGGCTTTTCCAGCCCAAAGGATTCCTTGGTTCTGAGATCATTCCCAGCCTCTCTGGTTTCCCCACAGAATGAAGAAGTCAGGTTCATCGAGAGTCAGCTGGAGAGCCACAAACAGAAATACTTTGAGCTGCAGACGTTCACCCGCAGTTTGATACTTGCAATTAAAGCAGATGACAAGGAACAGCAGCAGGTAAATCCTGGAGCAGGTTTAACATGTGTCTTTAATACCAGAAGATGTTTGTCCTTTTGTGTTGTGTCCCTCTCTTGGGTTTATTCCAGAGGCTCAAATTATGATCGAAAAACTCAAACAGTTTTCTCACAGGTTCAAATTATGGTCAAAAAACTCAAACAATTTTCTCACACTTTGTTTAAATCACTGCTGACACAAAACCCACACCTGATAGTGTCTATAGCAGATATTAGAAATGTTTTTCCCTTGTAGGCTCTGCTTTCAGACTTACCTCCTGAGCTGGAAGAGATGGATTTCAACCACACCTCCCCGGAGCCCGACGATACCTCATTCAGCCTCTCGTCGCTGTCGGAGAAGAACGCCTCAGACAGTTTGTGATGCTCTGGCCTGGAGACCCAGCACACACCCCAGGGAGGTGCAGAGCAGAGACAGACACACAGACAGGCTTTGCTCTGCAGTGTTCTCAGCCTGGCTCCTCACAGCCTTGCAGTGCCCAGGAGTTGGCAGTGCTGGCTTTGGGAAATGGAAGAGGTGAGGGAAGGGTGCACTGGGAGCAGCTTGGCCTCGGGTAGGATTAACTTTGATCTCCAGAACAGCTCTGGCTCTGTAGCAAAGTCTTTTTTTGAGCAGGGATGCAAGTGTGGGAAACACACCCAGTGAATTCTCCAGCTCCACGTGCTCCCCAGGCCTGTTTATTATATTTTTCCCCATTTTTACTCAGGTAGGTGGACTAAAAATTGGGGATCCAAATAGAATAACGGGCTTTCTCTGAGTTGTGCTTGAAAACCTGAAATTAAACTGAAGTGGTTTTTGTTTTCTGATTTGAGATTGTTAAATCTTCCATTTTTCTGACCAAAATAGCTGAAAAAACTTTGAAAGGCTAACTGAAAAAATTGAATTATCGTGAATAAATTATTAATGCAAAGAAGCAGTGATAAGTGTTGGAAGAAATGAGGTGGAAATGGGAACCCTGATAGCTGCAGGATACAACTTCCTAATACAGTAGCAATGGGATTGGATGTTTACACTCTTTAGAGTTTAATGATTGTAGTCACAGTTTTTATTTGTCAAAGCCTAAATGCTAAAGTACTGCTTATTATTTTAATTCTTGGGTATATATTTCTCCACAAACTTTGCTCCAGTTTACCAAGCCAGTGAGAATTCCCCAGCTGTCATTGCACCCTGCAAGGTTTCCCGGTGTTGGAAGTGATCTCTGCACATCTGCTTTGAAGCTCTGCCTGGTGCATTTTTTGGCAAATGCCATTTCTAAACTGTGATCTGGATTGCAGGCAGGGGCTGAACTGAATTTTCTTCTTTCCCAGAGCTGTTGGCACTGAATGCCCTCAGTGCTGTGGTGGGATGGCTGTGCAGGGGTGTCCAGGTGGATTCAGGGGGAGTGTTGGGGTCCAGGGAATGCCTGGCCAAGGCAGGGGTGCTGTGCTTGAGCTGACAGGGTGGGGACCAGTCCTGGAGCTCTTCTCCTCCAGGGTGGGTCTGTGGGATGCTGCAGGTGCCTGCCCATGGCATTGATGCTCCAATTCCAACCTGGATATCCCTCAGCAAGCATTTTTCACACAGATACTTCAGTCTGGTAAAAAACCTGATCTTCCCATTTTATGCCAAATAATAATTGTCTCTGAGGAATCCTTGTTCATGCAGTGAGTAACTCCCTTAATTTCAGTGGGAGGTCCAAGATGTAGCTCAGAAAATCCAAAGTGTTGGGGAAATAACACCTTTTGTTCCTTTAATTCTGGGGTTAGACTCAGGTTTTAGGGTTTTCTCAGCCTGATCAGTTCCTCCCTAATCACTTGTACAGCTCTTTCTGTTTAGTATCAGTAGTGAGCTCTGATCTTTCAGGTTTTCAGTCTCTCCTCTCCTTGGGCACGGGGAGCTTTTAGCAATACTGTTCAACACCAGCTGCAGAAAGGGCAGGAATGATTTAAAAGGTGTTCTGAGAAACCAAAATCTCACAGTTCTGCCCCCTGTACCGTTCTGTACAGTTCCCAGCAGAGCCACCCTTCCACAGGGAAATCCAGAGTTCCAGGCCTGTGTTTGAGCTGGGCATTAAAACTCAGAGTGGGAATGAGGTTTGTGAGCAGAGCTCCCAGTGCTGTCCTGCACAGATACACAGGGCTGAGCTGGAATTCTCTGCAAAACTCATTTATAAAGGGTTTTCTGTGCCAGGCTGACAATGGTTTCTATTGCTGTTCTCTTTAGACAGGAAATCTGTGCCACTGACAATGAAACCTCTTGTTTTTTGTGAAATTAACATAAAATAGTGCTGGGAGCTGCCACTGTTTGGCCCCTGTTTTTCTGCTTCTTCCACTTGAATTCCCATGACAGAGAGCAGGATACTCTTTAACAGGACTTCTCAATTTCATGGTCAATTAAATCATCTGCCTTCCTGCAGGAAAAACTTCCATTGATGATTCCTACTTTGCTGTCTTGCTGCTATTTCATACCCAAACAAATGGAAGGGATGAATTTTGAATGAACTGTTTGCTAGATACAAGCAATGATGTCAGTCCCTGTTCTCCAGGGAGCTGGGATCCTCTTGGATTGCAGCTGAGGGGAGCTGCACTCAGGGCCCACCCCATCCCTGGGGAGACAAAACACAGCCTGGCACACTTGACAGCACTACAGGGTAGCCAGGAAAAAAAAAAAAGAGTATAAATTCTATCCCTGAATAAGAGAATCTGGGGAGGAAGATGCTCCACAGCTCCTTGGCTGGGTGTTTTTCAGCAGCAGTGGGTATTTCCAGCAGAGATTGAGTGACTGTGACCATTATTGGTGGTTAAATGTTGGTGCAGAGCAAGGGGGTGGCTCTGGGCTGGGTTTGGGTTCAGGGTGTTTCCCCTGAGTGTAGGATGGTGACAAACACCTGCAGGAAGTGCAGTTCAGCATTCCAGAACCTTCCACAGGAGATGGAGCTCATCCTGTGCTTTTCAGGGTGCCAGAAATCAGCCCCCTGTCTGTCCCAGTGAGTGACTGTAATGTGAATTATCAAGGGCCTCGTGTTGGTGGTGTTATCACCTTTCTGTGGCCAGGTACCAATGTTTGACCATCCTGCAGAGTCTCTCTGTCCATGAACAGTGACTTCCCTGGCATTGTTCATCCCTAAGGCATCCATGGCAGCATCAGTGATGTTTTTCTGAAGGTGGGAAGGCAGCCCAGACACTTCACCAGAGGCAGCACAGGCTCTCCCTGGGGTTTGGATACTGGAAGGTTTGCTCATGGTTAAATTCCCATTTCCTGGAGCTCTGCCTGCTTTCCTCTCCCTGCAGCTGATGCCTCAGTCACATCCACAGGTCTGACAGGAGTGACAGTGGCAGGAAATACTCCAATAAAACAATAAATACTCCAGGAGGTGGATTTGGGGCAGATTTAAAGGCACCTGAGCAGATGAACTGTATGAGGTCTCTGGAGTGCCCAGCCCTGGAGGCAGCTCTGCACTTTAATCTCTCCAAGTATTTCTTTTCACTAAGGCAATAAAAAGTGTGAAATGAGGAGTTTGGGGCTTTGCAGCCGTGAGTGAGGAGAAGAATGTCCTGGTTCTGTCCTCACCTGAGCTGGGCAGCAGCTTGAGAGAGCCTGTTCCCAGGGGCAGAGGCTGGGGGTGCTGCAGGCTCAGGTGAGTCCTGAACAAACCAGCAGCACCCTGGGCATCCTGCTGGGAATGGGAATTGGGGATGGGAGTGGGAATTGGGGGTGGGAATTGTGCTGCAGATGGATCTGCCCTGTGTGCCCTGCACTGAGCACAGAGTCCTGCTCACACTGACTGTGAGGGGGGACAGGAATGTGCACCAAGGGAACAGCACAGAATTCCTGGGGCAATTCACACCCAAAGCTTGATGTCCAAGCTCCAGCCCTGCCCAGCTCCCCCAGAGCAGGGGCTGCAGGGCTGGAACCTGGCCAGATTCTGCCTTTTCTGCCCCAAATCCTCCAGCTTGGCTGGGGTGGTCAGTGAGCAAATTGCACCTGGCTGCAGAGAGCACAGCTGCATTGTGGTGGTTGGTCCCTTTAGTCAAGAATGTTTTCACAATGACCAAATGTGAAATCTGAAAAGTTTGAGGGGAAAAAATAGTCAAAGCAGCACTATAAAATGGGTGTTTTCCATGGAAGAACAGGAGTTTAGAGTGTGAGTGTTTATTGCTCTGAGAAACAGCAGCTGCTTTGGTCAGAAGGCAACAGAAACGGGGCAGAGCCTTGGGCTTGTGGGGCTCTTTTCCCACAAAAGAGAAATCCTCCTGGCTGAAGGAGCTGTGCAAGGATGTTCCTGGAAGGAAAACAGTTCAGGTCAGTGCTTTGGCTCTGGGACAGTTCCCCGTGTCACTGAACTAAGTCAGGAACTCTTTTCCAGCTCTGTTTTACATTTTACACAATGCTACCTCTGAAACGTGACACCCCTTAAACCTACACAGAAAATGTGAACTTAGGAATTTTTTTTTAACCTTTTATAGGCAATAAAGTATTCCCAACATGCATCCTTCAGTTTGTGTTTGGTTTTTGCTGAGTGTGAGCCATCAATTTGCTTTTATTTTAATGCTCTTTTTCTGTATTTGTGCTCATCACAATCTGTGGAGAAGGAAATGATGGAATATTAGGGAGAAAAGCTTAGCATGTGTTAATGGGAGAAAATATTTCTGTTACAGCTGAAGGATGGGGTGGCTGTGCTGGTTTTGGTGCAGTTCCTGTGAGAAATGGGTGAAATCCTTAATTCTTGTATTAATGACATTGGAACATTGCTCAGTTCATGAGATGAGTTAATCTGAGAGAGCAGTCAGTGATCTCAGCACTGCCAGGAAAAGGTTTTACACTTTCTGAGACACCACAGTTCATAAAAACCTCCTCAGATTTTTGTTTCACTTGTTTCCTTTTTTTTGCCATAACTTTATAGAGACCTTGTAGAAAGAATTTTGAAGTGTTAAATGAAAATTGGTCAGTAACAAACTGAGGTCAAAAGTAGATTTAGACCATGTTTGTATTCAAGTTTCATCTGAAAAGAGTTCCTTGAATTTCCCCGTCACATTTCTCTCCCTGGAGCTCAGGGAGGGGTGGAGGATGCACGAGGGGGATGGAGGGAATGAGGCACAAGGAGGCAGAAATGAAGGTTCTGGGTTTTAGTCAGGAAAATCTCAATAAACTGAAAGGTTTCTGTGCTGTGGAAAACAAGAACTTCTGCTTTATCTGCAGATTTTGTGAAATACAGGTCAAAAAGTCATTGGCAAATCCACTGAGTTGTGCTGGGGGAAAATTGTGTTCTCCAGTAGGAATTTTATCATTTCTGGGGTTATTTCTGGAATTACTGAGTGTGTGTGAACACACAGATGCAGATTTACAATGTGCACAGATACACTGATCACAGTAGCTCTACAAAGGTATTTTAACTTGAAATGTTAATGGAATTCTTCTCAAATATATTTCATTTGCTCTTATTTTTGTGTCTTGCTGCATATCAATTGCATAGTTCTGAAAATTAGTCAAATACACCCATACAAATATGGTTTATTGGTTATGTCCTTGCAACTGGTAACTTTTAGGCTTGGAAATTTATGAAAATGCCCATAATAATGATATTTTTAAGTTATCTTGGCAAATAAACCAACTGCTGTATTTATGAAGAGATAATGATAATTTCTGCTTTATTTTCACTGTAGGAATCCGTTTCATTTAAAAAAAAAAAATTCTGAAAATTTAAATATTATTGTATAACTTGGATGCTTTCCTTCGCCTGCAAAACAGAATAATTGATGATTTTAAATCTTTTATCATTTCCTTTTGGGCCAATTCCTTAAGCTTTGTAACCTGAGCATATTCCTAAGTTTCTGTCTGAAATCACTATTTATATTTCATTTTTCTGATTTGTATCAGAACGTGTAGCAAAGAAACTACTACAAACCTTCAACGGAGATACCTCCACTATGGTCCAGGACTCCTGATCTGGGCACTGCCAGTGCCAGGTGCCCAGGGAAACGGTCCAGACGTTTGTATTGAGTTGGTTTTCTGTATATAAAGGGTATTTATAATCTTGTATTAACAGAGTCATCATTGGAAATGCTGATTTCCTGCTTTAGAAGCCTGCTCAGCTATTTTTATATAAAATGTTGGTCTTCGCCTTAATTTTTTTTTTTTTTTTGGTGAAAAGTTGTGCCATAGATATTTTAACTTATCCACAGATCCTTTACAGAGTTTGCTTTGACTTCTCTTAATTAATAGTTAATTTTTTTTCCTGAAATTGTCCTAATTTGTTTTCTCCTCCAAATGCATCTCAAGGTTGGTTTGCTTTCTTAATTTTTTTTTTTTTTTTGAATTTTTGGACGATCCCTTCATCTGCATGCTTTGGTAGCTCAAGTTTTTCCTCTGTAGTTTATTGTTTATAGTTTAGAAGAACCTTTTATTGAAACCCCCTGAAGTAATGCTTGTACAAATGTATTTAGGGTGGCCCAGATGGTCAGAGAAAAGGGCTATTTAGCATTGGTAAATTTGTCTACTGACTCAAGGATATTTTTCTACGTCTGTCAAGTTTGGGACTATGGAGAAATGAAATAAAGGTGAACTAACTCCTTTTCCTATATGAACTTCTCTGTTTCTGTCTTTATTAATGGCTTTGTAAATGCTCAGTTCTGTTCAGAGCAACAAGAATTAAATCCACGTTAGGGCTCAGCCTTAATTCTTCTATTCTCACGATATAAATTAATTTATTATTTATGGAGTGGCTTTTCAGGATTGGAATTTTATAGAGACCACTGGAATTTTATAGAGCACTTGGAGCCCTCTGTCCCAGGAGCAGTGAATGTCCCTTCCCAGAATGGGATTTGTTTCTGATGGAGGCGCTGCACGCCCAGCGCTGACCCAGCTCACCCTGGGGGTTTTTTAAAGCTGTTTTAAAGCTAAACCCGAGCTCTCTGTGCTCTGTTCATCCCATCCCTTGGCATTCCCTAAATTAATAATCTCCAGAGCGAAATCCCATGACCCGTAGCCCGCGCCCCAATCCACTGGGGCTGGGAGGATGGGACTGGGGAGGGTCCCCGGAGCCGGGGCTGGGGAGCAGCGCGGCTGTGCCGGGGACGGGACCGGAACAATTCCAGCCGGGAGCGCTGGGAAAGAGCCGGAGGGACCGCACGGGAAGGGCCCGGTGCGGGCGGGGATACGGGAGCGAGGTGCAGCCCCCGGATCCCGCAGCTCCCGCATCCCGCAATTCCGGATCCCGCAAATCCCGGATCCTGCAATTCCCGGGTCCCGCAACTCCCGGATCCCTCATCTCCCGGATCCCGCAATTCCAGATCCCGCAGCTCCCGCATCCCGCAATCCCCAGGTCTCGCAATCCCCGGGTCCCGCATCTCCCGGATCCCGCAATTCTCGGGTCCCGCAACTCCCGGATCCCGCAATTCCGGATCCCTCCTCTCCCGGATCCCGCAATTCTCGGATCCTGCAATTCCCGGGTCCCGCAATTCCTGGATTCCGCAATTCCCGCATCCCGCAATTATCGGGTCCCGCAATTCCCGGGTCTCGCAATTCCCGCATCCCGCAGCTTCCACATCCCCCACCTCCCGGATCCCTCAATTCCCTGATCCCACAACTCCCAAATCCCGCCATCTCCGCATCCTGCAATTCCAGATCCCCACCTCCCAGATCCCGCAATTATCGGGTCCCGCAATTCCCGCAACCCGCGATTCCCAGGACCTGCAATCCCCGGGTCCCGCAGCTTCCGGATCCCGCAATTATCGGGTCCCGCAATTACTAGATCCCGCAATTCCCGCATCCCGCAATTCCCAGGTCCCGCAATTCCCGGATCCCGCAATTCCCGCATCCTGCAATTCCCTGATCCCGCAGTCCCGGGTCCCGCAATTCCCGCATCCCGCAATTCCCAGGTCCCGCAATCCCCGGGTCCCGCAGCTCCCGGATCCCGCAATTATCGGGTCCCGCAATTCCAGATCCCGCAATTCCCGCATCCCGCAATTCCCAGGTCCCGCAATCCCCGGGTCCCGCCGCTCCCGGCCGCCCTTGGTGGCCGCAGCTCCCCTGGCTCCTCTCCTCCGCTGCCGATTTCCACAATCCCGATTAATTCATTAAACTCTGAACGCTCCAAAGTTACCCAAACTCCGAGCTCAGCCCACCCAGCTCTGGAATTCGGCTGCAGAGAGAGGATCAAACCAGAGAGGACATAGATGGAGAGGAGTTAAATCTGCCTGACCCGAAAGATTTATTAACAAACGTTCCTGGGACCCTGAACTCGGGTGTTTTGGGAAAAAACCAAGTCGGGTTTTTGGGAAAAAAGTGAGCCGGGCGATGCTGCAGCTCCATTGCCACCTGGTGGCAAAAACCCCCGGAACTGGAGAAAAATGCCTTAAACTGTCCCCATACCTCGTATTTCAGAATGAACAACTATTTTGGTCTCAATGAAAAATCAAATATTAAAATAAATCTGGCATTTAGGAAAGAAGAGACTGAGATCAGACTGAAGGTGCAGCCATAAACCAGGAGCATATTCCAGTTTAATTTCCACACGTGGATTTAGGTTTGGGAGCACCAAAGCTGCTCCACGGGATGAGGTGACCAGCAGGGACAGCTGGGGTGGCCCCTCCAGCTCCACGTTCGTGCTGCAAGGATTAAGGGAAAGAGCCGTGAGAGGAGAAAGAAACTGAGGGAAAATGGTGTTTTCTGGTTATTTACTTGCAGTTTTTATTTTAGTGGGGAAGGAAGGGGGAGGAAAGGGCAAGAAATGTGAAAACTTTCATATTTCACCTACTATTTGATCTTGCTTTTTGCTTATTTCTTCCTGAAAATCTGGAATAATCTTGGACTATATAGAATTTTTTCACTAGAAAAAGCTCATTTGGCTTTTTTTGAAGGAAAAATTCTGCCCAGCCTCAATCTTCCCTGGCAATCTCATCTTTTCTGTTAAATGTGAATTTTTCAATTAAAAGCCTTTGACTCCCTCTTTCTTCTGAAGGTTTTGGGCTCAGTCAGAATTCAGGGGAATTTGAAGTGAATTGAAGGAATCACCCAGAAGGTCCCAGCCTTTAAGGATGGACAGAGCAAGGGGAGCAGCAACCACACCTTTCCAAAATACCACAGCCATTTTGGGAAGGCCAAATCCTTGGAGTGGCACCTGGGCACAGACACCCCATCAGGTCAAGGACCTTGAGTTAATTAACCTGAATTTAATGTTCTGTTAATCATTTCACAGTTACAAACCCATTCCCACCAACCCCCCCAGGCTTCATTCCCATAATAGCAATAAATGGCTCACTGTGATCTGAACTATAAACAGATTTCATGAATTCTGCCAGAAATTGAATATTGAATTATTTCTCTATGCCCACATGTCTTTCCTGGTTTGCTTAATTCTGCCAAATATTTAGCTCAGCCTTCTCTTCTCTCAGCAACCCACACTCTCCCAGCTACATCTTCCCATTTTTGGACCATTATTTAAAATTTCAGGCTTTTTACAGAGCCTGGCCAAGGAACCAAAGCTGATCAGGGAGGAATGGAGCAGCTGCAGGATTTCAGCTCCTGGATGGGGATCTGGCTGTGGCTCCTCCTGAGACACCTGCAGGGTTTGCCCCAGCCCGGGCTCCTTGCTTTAGCCCTTTTTGGGAAAAATCCCACTGGAATGGGAATTTCTCATCTGGGCCGTGGGAACAGGATGGACACATTTTTGCATGTTCCACAACCACACTTCGGAAATATATGATTTTCCATTCTTTAAAATATTAATTAATCTATTTTTTTTCATACAAAACCCCAGAGTGTGTGGCTGAAAATGCCATTTCTTGCTGCCCTGGGAGGCTGTGAGCTGGCCCAGGGCTGCTCTGAGCTGTGGCCTCAGCAAGAAGCAGGACTGGCGATTTTCAAAGTGCTGCTGATGGCCTGGAGACAGGCGGAAAATACTGACAAAACAACATCAGCAATGAGCAGCAAACCCCCTTAATTTGTGCAAACATTCCCAAATAAATGGGAATGTTCCCAAATAAATTCCCAAATTAAGACTCCTATCTGTGGTGGTGTCACAGGGGTCTCAGGATGAGGGAAGAGATGAGAATTTTGACTCCATGTTTCAGAAGGCTGATTTATTATTTTATTATATATACTGTATTAAAAGAAAATGCTATACTAAAACTATACTAAAAGAATAGAAGGATTTCATCAGAAGGCGAAAGGAAAGGGAAAGGGAAAGGGAAAGGGAAAGGGAAAGGGAAAGGGAAAGGGAAAGGGAAAGGGAGGAAGGAAGGGAAAGGGAAAGGGAAAGGGAAAGAGGAAGGGGAGACAGGGAAGGGAAGGGAAGGGAAGGGAAGGGAAGGGAAGGGAAGGGAAGGGAAGGGAAGGGAAGGGAAGGGAAGGGAAGGGAAGGGAAGGGAAGGAAGGGAAGGGAAGGGAAGGGAAGGGAAGGGAAGGGAAGGGAAGGGAAGGGAAGGGAAGGGAAGGGAAGGGAAGGGAAGGGAAGGAAAGGAAAGGAAAGGAAAGGAAAGGAAAGGAAAGGAAAGGAAAGGAAAGGAAAGGAAAGGAAAGGAAAGGAAAGGAAAGGAAAGGAAAGGAAAGGAAAGGAAAGGAAAGGAAAGGAAAGGAAATCTTGTGACTGCTCACAGACTCGACAGAGGTGGCTGTCATTGGCCATCAATTAAAAACAATTCACATGCTGGGTAAACAATCCTCAAAATCACATTGTGGAGAAGATGAAGCTTCCCAGCTTCTCAGGAGAAAAGATCCTGGCCAGAGGGATTTTTCATAAAATGTGTCAGTGACACCAATCACCTTTGCAGATTATTTTCAAAGGGTTTTCCCCTCTTTAGTTTAGCAGCTGAGCTGATATGAACCCACGGAGTGCCCTCCCTGCTCCTGCCCTGATGTGCCCTGTCCTGGGCAGCAGGAGCAGCTGGGGCACCCGGGGCCATTCCCTGCTGGGGACGGGGACAGGGATGGGGACAGGGATAGGGATGGGGCTGGGGACAGGCTGGGGACAGGGATGGGGACAGGCTGGGGACAGGGATGAGGACAGGAACAGTGCTGGGGACAGGGCTGGGGACAGAAATGGGGACATGGATGAGGACAGGGACAGGGACATGGATGTGAGGACAGGGCTGGGGACAGGGATGGGGACAAAGCTGGGCTGGGGACAGGGATGGGGACAGGGCTGGGGACAGGGATAGGGCTGGGGACAGGAATGGAGACAGGAACAGGCTGGGGACAGGGCTGGGGACAGGGACAGGGATGAGGACAGGGCTGGGGACAGGAATGGGGACAGGGATAGGGCTGGGGACAGGGACAGGATGGGTACATGGATGTGAGGACAGGCTGGGGACAGGCCTGGGGACAGGGATATGGATGTGAGGACAGGGCTGGGGACAGGGACAGGGCTGGGGACAGGGATATGGATGTGAGGACAGGGCTGGGGACAGGGATGGGGACAAAGCTGGGCTGGGGACAGGGATAGGGCTGGGGACAGGAATGGAGACAGGAACAGGCTGGGGACAGGGACAGGATGGGGACAGGAACAGGCTGGGGGAAGGGATGGGGACAGGGATGGGGACAGGGCTGGGGACAAAGCTGGGATGGGGACAGGAATAGGGCTGGGGACAGGAATGGAGACAGGGACAGGGCTGGGGACAGGGATATGGATGTGAGGACAGGGCTGGGGACAGGGATGGGGACAGAGCTGGGGACAGGGATGGGGACAAGGACGGGCTGGGGATAGGGATGAGCTGGAGACAGGGACAGAGCTGGGGACAGGGCCAGGCTGGGGACAGGGACATGGATGTGAGGACAGGGCTGGGGACAGGGCCAGGGCCAGGGACAGGGAGGGGTGGCAGCAGCAGCTGCTCGCTGCTCCCACGCCACAGCCATGTGTTGATTCACTGTGAAATTGATTTGGGCAGCTCGAGGCAATCGGTTTCCAAGATACCGCATCCCTCAGATATTTCCAAGCCCTCTCTCTCCCTGGCAGGGTATTATATTTAAATTTAAATGTCGATGGATGAGCCGGGCGTGTATTTATAGCCAGCTCAGATGGGCTCTGGAAGGGCTGCCCAGGGATGGGTGTGTGGCTGGAATTCTGAGGGGGAATTCTGGCAGTAGGGCCCCTCTGAGTCACCAAAAAAGTGGAAATATTGGTTAAATTGGTTGAGTATTATGAGACCTGGAGCTGCACACTCATCTTGTGAGCTCGGGGTTTCAATGCATGGAAAGAAAAGTTGTGAGGGTGCAAGAGGGGACAGCTCTGAGCAGGCAGGAGGGCAGAGGTGCCCTGGGAGGTGGCTGGGACAGGGACAGGGACAGGGACACCCCATCGTGGGGTGGCTCTGAGCAGCAATGACTGGAAGTGTCTGGAGAGTTCCCAAACTCCTGCTCAGGGCTCCTCCAGCAAGAGGAACACCCACCCAAATCCCAAGGCCTGGCATGAGCCCAGCTTGGGCAATGCAGAGCTTTCCTTGTTTTAGCCCAAAACGAGCTGTGAAATACACCAAGAATGGAGATAAAACAAAGGATGGGATTTGTGGCCTCCCAACTTTGCCGCTTAGAGGGGGATCCAAGACCCAGGATCAGCCCAAGGCTGGACTCAATCACCTCAGAGCTCTTTTCCAGCTGAGAGGATTCTGTGAAATCTCCCTCTCATCCATCCCTTGGGTGTGTGCAGCCTCAGGAGGCCACAGCAGGAGGGAAACAGGACCAATCCAGCTGGGAACTGCAGGTAACCAAGGTTAAACCGAGACACAAAGGAGAAATGGGAACAGGAGAACAATGAGAAGAGCTGGGAATGCTCAGAGTGCCCACCACGGACACCTAGAGACTGATTGCAGATTTCCCTCACAAGTGATTCCAGATTTCCCACCCAGGGGCTGTGACTGGTCCAGCCAGCTGAGGGACATTTTGTCATTGTGTTTGCTGTTCCTGTCCTTCCTCTGGGGGAGAGAGGAGCAGGAATGGGAATGGGAGCAGAGCCCAGCAAGGCTGGGGTGGCCCTGGCTGACCCTTCAGAGGGCTCGGAGCTGTCACCTGAGGTGTCCCTTGGTGTCACCCTGGGAAGTGTGACGCTGCCAGCACTGCCGTGGGAGGAGCTGTGGGCTGCCATCACGGGTGGTTTTTAGCTCAACCAGGGAAAAAATAAACCCAACCTGGCTTTTTTTTTTTTTTTTGTTTGCTTCAAGCCTCACTATGAGCTGCATATTGTGGAGTTTTCACTGGGATGTTTTAGGAGCGGAATGCACGCGAGGAAAGGAAGATCCGTGCACAAAATCATTTGTATTAAAAGCAGTGTAGTAATAAGCAAAAATTAAAATACAATTCATTAGAAAATCCACTGCTTTAGAGGTTTTAAAAGCTGTTTTTACCTTTATCTACTAATAATGTTCAGTTACTCTTTTTATTTATTTCCTAAAGGCTTTACAATGATGAGTATTTTTGCTGGAAAATGTATGAGAGTCCAGTGTATGAGAGCTTGAACAGATCCCACTCATGCTCTGGATAAACTGAGTCATTCCAGCTTTCTCATGCCAAGCTCTGACCTTTGATAACTTTAATTCACGCTTTTGGGGTGACTCCTTGAACTGCTTCAAGGTTTGTTGTCATTTACAATATAACCAATGAAGATTATAAATGTGGTCAGGGCTGATCAGCCTGCTGGGCAGTGAGGGGTTAAGGACAATGTAAAAGTTCAGACCATGATTTCCAGCTCAAAAACATCTCGAGGGAGGAGGGAATCGGGTCCTTGGGAGGTGTCTGTAGGACAGGTTGGGGTCTATAGGAATAGGTTGGAGTGGAGGGACCTTAAAGCCCATTCAGTGCCATGGGCAGGGAAAACTTTTACTGTCCCAGGGTGCTCCAAGCCCTCTCCAGCCTGGCCTTGGGCACTGCCAGGGATGGAGCAGCCACAGCTGCTCTGGGCACCTGTGCCAGGGCATCACCCCCATCAGAGGGAAGAATTTTTGGCTAATATCCCAGCTTTTACAAATATCCCAGCTGGCCCTGCCCTCTGGCAGTCTGAAGCCTTTCATTCCATTCATTCCCCCTGTCCTGGCACTCCAGGCCCATCCAGTCCCTCTCCATCCTCCCTGGGGGCTCTGGAAGGCCACCATGAGATTTCTCCTCCAGCCTGAACACCCCCAGCCTTCCCTTCAGCAGAGCTGCTCCATCCCTCTGACCACGCTGGGGTATTCCAGGGCTGTTGAGCTGCAGTTGTTCTGGCAGGAGCTTTTCCCAAAGAGCTTTTCCCAGCCTGGGTGGATTCCTCACCAGGAACGGGAGCAGCAGCCAAGGTGTGTGCATGGAGCTCTCCCTGTTTTCCAGCTGTGAGGAGCAGAATGGAGCAGAGGTGTCACTGAGAGGAGCCAGCAGCTCTGAGAAAGCTCCCCCAGAGTCTCCAAGCGAATTTGGAGGAAGCCAGAACGGCGGGGTTGGAGTGGAACTCAGGCAGACAAACAGGGAGTGACAATTTTGGGCTCCCCTGAGCTTTGCACAGCTCTCAGCAGATCCATCAGAGTGACACGAGGGGAGTCACAGGGAAATGCTGGGCAATCAGTGTGGCATTTCATGGAGGAAAAATCCTTTGTGGAGAAAATATTTATGGCAAAATGTTCTGTACAGAAACTTGATACCATGTGTTTATCCCATTAAAATCTTATCTATGGGGTGTGGGGGTCTCCTGCTGGTTCTGTGTTCAGGTAATCATCTCCCTCACTCAAAAAATGCCATTAATTGAATCCACTGGGTGCAAAAAGTACCATTAATTGAGTCCATTGGGTCAACTGAGTCCAAAAAACTGCCATTAATTTATATAAAATGGGTTCATAGTTTTATTTGTAGCATTAATACAGATGGAATCATCTCTGAGTGAAAACACCTTCCACCCAGAGTGCTAAAGAACCAATATTAATAGCTAGGTGCAACATAAAACACTTTATAATTGTCTTATTAAAATGCATTAAGCAATGAGGACTTTGTCATAACGGAAGAAATACATTACTTCTGTTGCTGCCAGCTGAATGATTGTGCTTAATCACCCATTGTTTGGTGATTGAAAATCTGGAAAGGTGTTTTAATTGAAGTTTTGAGGCATTCTCAGAGTTCATGTGCCGCTGAAAGGCATTGTTGGAAGGCAGTTGTGGCACTCACAAAGGCTCAGTCTCACAGTAAATCCAAGTTGCTGCTCCCCCAGCCCTGGCTGCTGAGCTCAGGGACAATTTTAGATATCATTATTTAACAAGGCTGACTTCTTTCTCTGAGTTAATTTGATCTTCAGCCCTTGATCATCTGCCTCTGTTTATGTGCAGTTATCCATCCTTGAAAATTTTCTAAGTAATATTTCGCTGTGAATATTGGAAGTATTTTAATTCTGACTATCTCTTTCAATGGCTCCTGTAATTACAAGGCACGTCATTCATTTGAGATTTAAATCTGCTTCCTTCCCACACAAACCCAACATTATTTCTTTTTTCCTCGAGATTACTGTTAGCAGATTTTAAAAGTGAGGTTTATTATTTTTTTGTGTTAAAAAAGCAGATCCTCCTCTTTGGAAGAGTCCTGTCCTGGTGCTTTTTGCTGGCCTGCCAGGGGAGGTACCACACTGTGTTTGCTGCAGGAAGAAAAATCAAAGATTGTTCCTCCTCCTTTTACAAGGTAAATATTGATGCTCAGAATTAAATTATTTGAACTTGCTTCAAAACACCCGAAACTGGTGAAATGCAATTAGGCTGGAGCTGGGGTTTTGTTGCTTTGTTAGGGAGGTTGAGATGCCCCACTGGAATTATCCTTGCTGCTTACAGGTGATTTCTGCTCATGCTGCTGGGCTGGGCTGTGGCTGAGCCATTCTTTACAAGTCTGACCTCATCCTGTGAGATGTTTCCTGCACTGAGTGCTCTGCTTCTCACTGAAGCCAACTCACAGCATCTACTAAAAACCCTTCCATTAAGGGCAGTGAGATCTGCCTCTCACAAGGCATGGACTGGATTTTTTCCTGATCACTGAAAGTCTGCTTGTCTCCCAATTTTTTACCCCTTTCAGCTGTTCTGCCACAGCTCCACCTATGCCTGGCACAGCTCCTCAGTGACAGGAGAAGCAACTCTTCCAGGGTCAAAGTCAACCTGTAGAAGACTCTTAATAATTGCTCATCCCTGTAGGCTTCCAGCAAAGGAAGAAATATGAGAAAGAAGTGGCAGTGGTGGAGAGCCCTGTCCCTCCTTGCTCAGCATTCCCCCGTGGCTGCTGTTGGTTATGGAGAACAAGCAATGACCTGCAAAGTGTTTTGTGGCATTTCCCTGTAGCAAAGACACCGATCAAAGATCCATTGCCTGGAAATTGCTGCCTCAGATTTGTCCTGGACATGACTGGGACAGCGTTGACTTTGCTGTGCTGTTGGATGGTGTTGGAGGATGGGCAGTGAGCTCCTGCAGGGCAGCACAGGATCCCAAAATCCCTGGGGCTGGGAAGGACCTCTGGGATCATGGAATCCAGCCTGGGACCGATCCAGGGCACTGAGTGCCACATCCAGGCATTCCTGGGACACCTCCAGGGATGGGCACTGCAAACCTCCCTGGGCAGCCCCTGGCAAGGCCTGAGCTCCCTTTCCATGGGGAAATTCCTGCTGATCTCCAGCCTGAGCCCACCCTGGCCCAGCCTGAGGCCGTTCCCTCTCCTGTCCCTGTTCCCTGAGCAGAGCCTCCCCTGGCTGTCCCCTCCTGTCAGGAGCTGTGCAGAGCCACAAGGGCCCCCTGAGCCTCCTTTTCTCCAGGCTGAGCCCCTTCCCAGCCCCCTCAGCCCCTCCTGGGGCTCCATTCCCTTCCCAGCTCCCTCAGCCCCTCCTGGTGCTTCATTCCCTTCCCAGCTCCCTCAGCCCCTCCTGGTGCTCCAGAGCTCCATTCCCTTCCCTGGACATGCTCCAGCCCCTCAGTGTCTTTCTGGCAGTGAAATCACGAGCAGGCTGGGGTTCTGGCACATTGACATTTTCTGTATTTAATACACCTGGCAAGCCCAGCTGAGAGAAACACAACTTGCATCCTTCCTTAGTCTTTTCAACAGCCCCATTGTGGCTCGAGAGGCTTCTCAGCCTAGTAAAGAGTTTCAAGTTAGTTCTAGTCACTTACCTGCTCATCTGCATATAATACTGTTATTTGTCTAATTGTTTCTATTCTTGTGTGTTTGCTATGTAAAAATGCAGCAAAGCCATTATGCAGGAAAAGAAAAGTGGTTGAGATGATTATTCTGTTATCAGTCATGACTAAGATGAAGAGAGATATACTAGCAAGACATTGTTCCTAAAATAGATATCTTGCAAACAAGAAATGTCAGTCAAATGAGGTTTAAATTAAATTCCTGATAGCAATTACTTACAGAATTATCATGCTCCCATTGAAGTTATTATGAATATTGTCACCAGAGTTAATGGGAAAAGAAGTTGGGCTTAAGAGACTGATTCTGAAACATTCCAGAATGTGCTCAGCTTGTGTCCTGCTGAGCCCAAAGTCACAGGGCCACAAAGAGCATCCCTGGCTGAAGAGTGGCTCCAGCCCCAGGGCAGTGGGAAAGGGTGAAACTGAGAGCTGGAAGTATTGAATGGCCACAAACGAGTGACCTCACAGGGAGCAGAACTGATGAAGTGCAGAAATGTGATGTGTGTTCCAAATAAAGAACTGATGAGTCAAGTTGTGCCCCAACTGGAGCAGGAGCAAAGTCAAGGCGGCTGGAAAATAACCTTGATTGTGGTGGAGAAGAGAGAGCAGAGGAGCTGTGGTGACCCCCAGGAGCCCCAGAGCAGCAGGGCTGGCAACTGAGAGCTTGCATTTGGTGTCACTGTGGATCTCTGCCCCTCCAGCATGGGACCCTCTCAGCACTCCCTGCTGCTGCAGCAATGACCTGAAGAGCCAAACTGATATCCCTCAAGTGGCATTCAGGGCCTCCTCCCTGCTCCAGCAGTGCAGCTATTACTCATCCAGTCAAGTCCTTTTGTTACACAATAAGGAGAAAACAACTTCTAAATATATAATTTTAAATTGGTATCTTTATACTGCAAGACACAAACAGCTAGTGCTGAATTATTTCTGACAGATACTAAGTTCCTATTTAATCTTTCAGGTTGAGGCATTTTTCTAAGCATGGCTCAGTAGGAAGTTAATTATAATCTTCCAAAACGGGAAGAATTTTCACCTGGGATGATTAGGATACTGGTTTGAGGCATGGTATGTGGGCTCCTAGCTAAAGTTAGGCACTGGCAACATCTTTGGCTCTCTCTCACTGCAGAAGTAACACCTTCTGCTGTCACAAGAACTACCCTGAAGATGGAGATCACGATGATTTTGGATGCAATCAATCCCTTAAGTATTCATCATTGTTGATACATTTGCATATTGGAACACCATGGTGGTTTATTCTGCGCTCCGAGGCGAAATTCGCTCTGAATTCCAGCTGGATTTTTCAGGCTTGGTTTCAGCTAAAAGAATAAATCAGGTTTGAAGAACCATAACGAAGCAAGTTCTAGAAAAAGACAAAAGTATGTGAGATTCAGTTTTTTTAAAAAATGGATCAATTGCTTGTGGTAGATTTGCCATCTGTTGGTGTGTGCACACTGCTGCAGTGACTTATTTCAGTATTTAATGACGTTTTCTGACTGCACTTGGCTCAGCTAACCTTGGGAGTTTCTGTCAGAAATACACTTGGTCATGTTTTCGTCAGTGGCTTTTGGGAAGAGATGAATTACCAAAGAAATTCCTGTTGATGAGTCCTTAGGAGGAGCTTGGACAAAGCTGGGCCTTGGGGTTTCACTGAGTCATAGTGGAGGCTGCAGGATTCCTGTGGTGTCTGCTGGGCTTTCCTCAGCTCAGACTCCAGAAGTGCCCACAAAGCTGAGTGTCCATCCCTGCAGTGTGAGTCATGGGTGTAAAACCAGGCCCATAATGGGGTAAAATCAGCCCCCTCATGGGTGTGAAACCAGGCCTATAATGGGTGTAAAACCAGCCCCATAATGGGGTAAAACCAGCCACCTCATGGGTGTATACCAGCCCTATAATGGGTGTAAAACCAGCCCCCTCATGGGTGTAAAACCAGGCCTATAATGGGTGTAAAACAAGCCCCATCATGGGGTAAAACCAGTCCTATAATGGGTGTAAAACCAGCCCCATAATGGGTGTAAAACCATCCCTATAATGGGGGTAAAACCAGCCCCCTCATGGGGTAAAACCAGCCCCATAATTGGTTTAAAACCAGCCCCCTCATGGGTGTAAAACCAGCCCTATAATGAGTGTAAAACCAGCCCCCTCATGGGCGTAAAACCAGCCCTATAATGGGGTAAAAACCAGCCCCCTCATGGGCGTAAAACCAGCCCTATAATGGGGTAAAACCAGCCCCCTCATGGGCGTAAAACCTGCCCCCTCATGGGTATAAAACCAGCCCCCTCATGGGTGTAAAACCAGCCCCATAATGGGTATAAAACCAGCCCCCTCATGGGTGAAAAACCAGCCAGTGTGGAGACAGGATACTGCATCTTTAATTTATATTTTTCTTTGAGGAATAGAGAAGAACTGAGATGTGTCAGTTGGCTGATTTGTAGCATTAACTCAGTTTTGGGGGGAAAATATAAACTGTAGGACATTTTATTTCAAAATGTATTTCAAAATTAAGGAAAGCTAAAAGGTTTTAAGTGAAAACAAGTATATACAAGCATAAATAATGTCTAGTAAAATCGTCATTCACTGTGCCTATGTGCAGTTTCCATCTCCTACTGTCAAAGCACTGTGATCAGCAGAGATAAATTCATTGTATTTTCCATATGGCTGAGATATTTCTTGAGCTCATTTTGGACAAATGTGGCAAAATTTGCTGCTAAGTCTGTCCTGTGGTTCCAAAATATCCCCCCAAATATGTTTGTTTTGACGGTGAGAATGGAATAGTAGATCTTTCTTAAGGTGTTGATCTGGGAGCATCATCTCCAAACTGGTTTCCTTTTTTTATCCCTAAGTGAGCTTTTAAAGCCTTGCTACAGCAGCACAAAGACGAGATGGGCAGATGCAATGAAGCTGAGGCAGGGACTCACCAAGGGCCTCTTCCCTCACACTTTGTACTCCGACATAACCACAACAGAGAGGTTCTGGCTGCTCCTCTTGCCTTCACACTGGGGCAAAGCACACAATAAACTGTTTAACAGGTTCACACTCTTTGTGTTTGACACCACATCCCTGTGCATGCACATCCCTGAGCTTGGCTGAGGTGCATATTTTAAATATCAGAATATGCAGGGTGGGATAGGGACTCGCACATTTCTGTCTCATATTCACACTAACATAGCACTGGCTGAAGATTTTGTCATGATGCTGTTCCATGACTGAATCTGTATACAGATGTTTGGTATTGGGATATCAGTGTCTAAAATGGTGAAAATGTTGCTCTGTTTTTGGAAATTGCTCCTTAGGACCTGACTGGAGAGGATTTCCACATTTTAGAGCCCACATGAGATCTCCCCAGGCTCTGTGTGGAGCAGCCCCTCCTCTGGAGCAGCGCTGGCAGGGACCCAGGGATACAAGGACACATTTTTATTGCATCAGGACAGTTGTTTTTCCTCCTGAGAGAGTGAGAGGCACAAACAGGACGTGCTTTGTACCCACGAGCATTCATCCCCACACAGGGAAGAGCTGTGCTGCTCTGGCTCTGAAAACGTGCTGAACTCTATTGCACAACAGATCAAAGGTGAAATGATGATAAACTAGAATAAACTCATCCTGAGGAACCAGCTCCACAATCAATCCTAGAGCTCAGCTTGCCTTGAATCCCCAAAGCCAGATTTGTACCTGTTCCCTTCCACGGGTGTTACCAGAGCTGGAAAAGCAGAATGGAACAAGCAAGGGCAGCATCCTCAAACTTTGCTTTTTGCAGTTTCCTTCCTGAGCTCTTCCAGGGGAAAGCTCTGCTGTCCTTGCTGTGGTTTGGGCTCAGGGTCACTAAGCTGGGGAAGGAGGGGAACAAAAGACACTGGCCTGATGATAATATTTTTATTTTTCTTTTCCTGGAAAAGTTGCTGGGTCAATGAACACAAAATTTACAGGATTCTTCTGGAATAATCTTGTTTAGGGTAGCTACAGATGACCAGAAAACTGGACAGGGAACATCAGTCTGTAATTGGCCTTTCTTAGGAATGTCCTGCTGGGAAGGACATGCAGGAAATGTGCAGGGATTTTTTAAAATTCATAAATAAGCTGTTGTTCATATGTTCAAGTGTGTGATTGATGATTTTCAGGGAAATTGAATAAATAAAGTAAGTATGGATGCTGTCAGGTGGCTGCAGGTGCACAAAAGGGACATCTGAGTGCTTGGATTTCATGTTACTGATACTGAACAAGCTGAATTTTGGCTGCAGATCCCATTTATTACTATACTATTGTTACTTTTATTTTTATTTTTATTCCTTTCCTATTAGGCTCAGTAAAACACTACTCTCAGCAACTTTACCATGCTGTAGAAAGATTTTTGAAGCGAATCTATATTAAGAAACTAATTATTTTGAACCCTTCATCTAATCAAAGTCCCTCAGAGGTTCTCATGCTGCTCCTGCAAGGACCTGCTGAGGGGTGGAATGGGCAGAACCTGCTGAACAGATGAAGGTGCTGAAGTGTCAGAAATATTCAGCTGCAAATTGCTCAGCAGGGATGTGATACCCCCAGCTGAAACCTGGGCACCAAATGAGATCTGATATCCCTACAGGCAGATTAGATGCTCTAGAAATAGGAGCATATAATATCCAGGTATATAATATTGAAATATTAATTTGAAACCCAAGACATGGGGCCCTGCTCCTCCTAAAACAGTGATTTGCTAATGTATTTTTGACGGTTTATTTCTCTACAAAAGACCATTTGAGGGGGATCTTGCTGATTTTTACATTTCAGTGACGTACTGTTGCCTTTTTTATTGAATGCCTGTTGCTTGTTTGGTTGTGAGACCTAGAGTAACAGAAATTCTGAATTTCCTTTCTCTGATATCTACATACATAATAATTTCCCTTTTCCAGCCTTTGACACAAATAACAATCCTAACTCCTTTAATTATTGCTTTCCTCTGAACTTCTCAAATCCCTGGGGATGCAGAACACTTGTTTGCAGCCTGTTATTATTTGGAGCAATGGGAGAAGTCAGATGCAGGAAAACAGCATCTGCCACAGGAGTTTCAGACACAAGTTCTTGTTGAGCACTCCAAGAACTTTCAAAACTCACTTCTCACTTGATTTCCTTTGTATTTAAATAAAATGATGGCACTGATGAAGTATGTACAGATCTAACCTCACAGAAGATTTGGTCACACCAGTGTCACCAGTACAGCCTGCAAATTGTTCCTACCACAACAAAAATAAAGTGACTCAGCCTGAACAATTCTATATTTAAAGCATAAATTCTCTGTCGACATCAACTCCTGTGACTTTGCTCCTCCATTTTCTCACGTGATTTTTATTTTCTGAAGGACAAGCATTCCTGGTACACACCCCAAAACATTTGTCTTTCATGGTTGAGTTCCAGACCCTTAAAAACAGACTTGCAATGGAAGTGCTGAGGTGCCAGCTGGCTGCAGTGGCACATTCACAATACCATACTCACTCTTCATTCACCTTTGGGAATGGGCACCTTTGGGGGACTGGGAATGGCATCTAATCAAGGACTGGAGCAGCACGGCATCCTGTACTTGTCTGTGCACTGCTTGACTTCTGAGCCAAAAAAATCAGCATGGAAAGTGTTTGAGCTGTGGGGTGCACCAGCTCGTTCCCTTGTTTGTGCTCATTTCATAGAAATTATTTGGCAATTAAGAACGGTTTGAGTCTTCCTTTGCTTTATCTAGAGGGCAGGGCTTATTGATAAGTCATGCAGCATGTTCAAATACAAACTGTCATTTAGGCAGCTTTCTAGCCTTTAAAAACACACTTTTGACAGCATCATCTAGTGTTTTGCAGCTCCTAAAATCGAAGGGTGAAGTGGGAATATTATTTTTTCACGCACGCTCCTTCTCCTGCCCCTGTCGGGCAGCGCTGCCGTGTTTCTCTCCGAACACACGCCGGCAAACAAAGGCGGCGGGGCCGGTTTGCTCTGAGCCCGGCGAGGCGGCTCCGGGGCCGGTTTGTTGTGAGCCCAGTGAAGCGGCTCGGGGGTCGGTTTACTCCGAACCCGGTGAGGCGGCTCGGGGCCGGTGTGTTGTGAGCACGGCTCCGCGGCCGGTTTGCTCTGAGCCCGGTGAGGCGGCTCCGCAGCCGCCCCAGCCGCTTCCCGCTGCCCACGGCCCCGCGGGGAGCGGGCTGTGCCTCCCCGCCGCCCGCGCTTCCTGTCCCCACGCCTCGCACATTGGAAAAAAACAAAACCGAACGAAACTTTTGGGTTTTTTTTTTTTTCCTCTTCTTTGTCAGCTCCGTGGGAGGAACAGCCTCGCTGTGCGGGGCGCGCAGCCGGTGCCCCTCAGCGCCGATCCTTGACAGTCCCCTCATCCCAACCCTTTTATCACCAATCCCTTGACCCCCGTCCCCTCAGCCGTGATCCCCCTCAGACTGTGCCCGCAGTTTCGTCTCAACTCCAATCCCCTCACTCCCGTCTCTCATCCCCAATCCCCCTCATCCTGCGTCCCTCACCCTCAATCCATCCGCCCCACTCCCCCTCAGACCTGTCCTTCACCCCCAACGCCTCAATTCCCAATCCCCTCATCCCCAACCCCTCCATTCCCAATCCCCTCATCTCCAACCCTTCCATTCCTAATCCCCTCATCCCCAACCCCTCCATCCCCAACCCCTCCATTCCCAATCCCCCTCAACGCGGCGGCGCCGCCGCCTGCCCGCAGCCCCGGTGACGTCACCACGCGTCATTCCCCCCCTCCCCATGCAGGGGATTCTCCGTCCCGCCCTGACGTCACCGCGGTGCGGCGCAGGCCCCGCCCCCGCGGGCCGCCATGTTGGGGGCGTGCGCGGGGCAGCGCAGCGCGGCGCCGCCCCCGCCGGCCGGCAGCGCCCGCACCCCGCGCTCCGCTCCGCGCCCCGCGCCCGGCCCCGCGCAGCCCCGCACGGCCCCCGGCAGCGGCCGAGCCGCCGCGGCCCCACAGCCGGGACATGGTGCCGTGCGCGCCGCTGGACGACGAGCCGCAGCCCTGCCACAAAATGGAGCTGTACGTGAGCGGCGCCGAGGTCAGTGCGGGGCGGAAGGGGGGGAACGGGCCGGGCCGGCTCCGCGCCCCGCCGGCACCTGCGCCCGGTCCGGCCTCCCGCGGCCCCTCCGCGCGGGGCTGCGCCGGCCTCGCCCCGCTGCCCCCTCAGCCCGCCCGCCGCGCCCCCGCCTCCCCGGCCCCCCGGCCTGCGCACGGCCGCGACCCGCGCCCGCCCTGCCCGGCCCTACCCGGCCCGGCCTCGGTCCCGGCCCGCGGCCCCCGCCCGCCCCCGCCGTCCCGCGGGCCCCGCCGCCGCCACCGCCGCGCAGCCCCGCGGGCGCCCCGGGCCCGGCCGTGCCCCCCGGGCGCGGGCCGTGACACGTGTGGAGGTAGCGGCACCGGGGAGGCCGGGGCTTTGTGTCGCCTCCCGGCCGCTTCGTGTCACAGGTGTCCCTCCCCACGCAGCATCCGAGGGGTTGGGAACTCACTTTTATGGCCGTAGCTGCTGCGAAAAGTTACTTTAAGTTCTGCGGGAAATTTGCTCGCGCTAATGTGGCTGCGCATCCAGGTAGGTTGTCACTACGGAGGTGCCTTTGCCTTCTCCTGGAATAACTATACATTAATTACTATAAACGCAACGAGCAGAGAGAACCAGGAGTGCCTGGCTGAGGTTTGGGTGCTTAAACGTTGAATAACTAACTCTGTGTTGGTTATCATAAATACAACGAGCAGAGAGAGAACCAGGAGTGCCCGGCTGAGGTTTGGGTGCTTAAACGTTGAATAACTCTGTGTTGGTTATCATAAACACAACGAGCAGAGAGAGAACCAGGAGTGCCCGGCTGAGGTTTGGGTGCTTAAACGTTGAATAACTAACTCTGTGTTGGTTATCATAAATACAACGAGCAGAGAGAGAACCAGGAGTGCCCGGCTGAGGTTTGGGTGCTTAAACGTTGAATAACTAACTCTGTGTTGGTTATCATAAACACAACGAGCAGAGAGAGAACCAGGAGTGCCCGGCTGAGGTTTGGGTGCTTAAACGCGTTAAAGAACGAGGAACGACTTCGAGGTATTGCTTAGTGCTCGAGGTGCTTCATCAGCAAGGAGCAAATGCAATTTAAAAGAAAATAAAAGGTAAAACTGGTTCTGTTGCAATGATTCCTGTGCCTCAGCAGAACGTGGTGCTCGAGTATTAAAACTCTGGCACTTTGAAATCAGCAGTGAAGGGTTGTGTATCAGGTATCGTCAGCTATGACAAATAAAAGATTACACCTAGGTCTGTTAGACACACAAAAGATGTTATCTAAACAAAGTTGCTTAAAACTGGTCAGACTTGCTTTCTGTGCACCAGACTCTTCTTATTGCAAGTGAAAAGGGTCTGTAGCAAAACCATCTCAAAGTACAAAATGTGCAAGAGTGAAAGGATGTTCCCTTAAAGGGTGTTGTGAAATTTATTTTCCCTGATAAAAATTCAAAGGGGAAAAACAAACCCCAAATTTCTTTGTGCTTTTAATATTTTGGGGATTTTTGGTACCATTGCCAAGTACTATAATTACTGGATATGCATCAGATATCAGAAAGTCAGCTGAAGTATTAAGGTTTATTTGTTCATATTGTTTTAAAAGCAGTTTGTTGTAATTGAGGTCTGAAACTTAGCGAAGGCCTGAGAACTTTCTTGGTCCTGTGGATCAGTTCTTGAGGAAATATTAGGAGATTATGGTGTATCAGTGGTAGAACAATCAGGAGTGGAGTGTTGCAGCTGGAGTGGGCTGTGCATCCCTGGCTGTTTTGTGGCTGGATGAGCTCCGGGCAGGGGTGTCCAGCAGAAAGGGCTCTGTGTGTGTGACATCTGAGGGCAACTGTTTGCAGCAGTCACTCTTTAAATTGTATTTCCCAAGGTCTGTGGAAAGCTCCTCCAGTTGTGCTCTGATTAAAAGGAGATAAAAAGGTGTTTGTTGTGTCCCTGTTGGGGTTGGCCAGCAGCACTTAGAGCCCGTTTGTGCCAAACCCGTTTCTTCAAGTTGAGTGTGAAGTTCCCAAGTGACAGGAACAAACACTTGTGTTGTCATAACCCTTTCCATAAGTGATCTCAGGGGTGTGCTGCACTTCTCACTTGATGGGTTTCTACATCCATGTGCCTTGGGGATTCAACAAAGGTGAATTTTATGTCAAAATGAATTCTGGTGTGGCCTTTCTCTTAAATTTTACAGAATTAAGTGTAGCTTGTAGTATTATTACAGCCTTGTATTGGCAGTCTGAGAGATCTCTGACCTTGGCCTTGCTGGAGCTGCAGTCAACAGAGCTACTGTGAAATAGGTTTTTATTTTGAAGATTAACTTGTGCCTTCTGGTGCTCTTGTCCATCAGCTGTGGCACAGGAGGAGAAATCCGAGGAATGGTTTTCTCAGAGACTCTGCATGTTGACTGAATTTAGGATTATGTTATTAGCAGTGAGTGCATTTCCAGTAGCACTTGTGTTGACTTGGAGTAAAAACACCTGGCAAGGAAAGGAGGTGAGCTTGAAAGTAGGAAACAAATTTTCATGCTTCAAGTGACAAGAGCAGCATGAACTTTTGGAAGAAATTATTGAAGGTCAGGATTGAATTATTTTGCCCTTTTTGGGGGGGTTCTTTGAAGTGCTGAGGATTTGGGGCTGTGCTGTTCATGTGTTTATATTCCTGTGACAGTGTCACTTGTGAAGCTGTTTTGTGACTCTGGGAATTCCTTAAGCCTAGGTAGGAAGGATCAATGTTGTGCTGTTAAAGCTTCAAATATTCAGTGACTTTCTTTTCCCCTGGATATTGGATTAATAAGTATTTCCATGGTAATAAAAATAGATATGAGGGTGTTGATCATAATCAACTGTTGTAGATTATGAAAATGTAATTACAGTCTACAAAGGAACAGGAAGGTAAACATTAACAATTTACTGACCAAGCTGAATGAAATACAGAAATAGTTGGATTTGGGCAGAATACAGAATTTTGGGCACTTTCTGCCCCTTGAACTGGGAGGATTGCACTTACCATGAGCTCTGTAATTGCTGTAAGCACATGGCTGTTTGCAAGACATGAATATTGTGAATTGCATAAATGCAACCTCCTTCTCAAATACTTACTTTTGCAATAAATACTTCAAGAACCAGTTGCTTAATTGCCTGATTGTGACAAGCAAGACAAGGCTGAAACAAAAAAGTGACTGCAAACTAAAGAAATCTGCTGGAAAACGGGGCTGCATTGAAAGTTGCTGCCCTCCAAAAGGATTTTTCATGAGCTGAGCTCTGCTGCTGTTGTGCATGAGCTGCTCCCTTTGCCAGTTGAGATAAATACATCTTTGATTTTGGCCAGTGTTTTCAGCCCCATCTCTGGAGCACGATCTGAGCCCGGTCTGTCAAAGGCCACTGAATTTTGTCAGTGTTAGGAGTTGCATAACTCCTTTGTGAGTAATTACTGGCAGTGACGTGGATGACTCAGCTCTACCTAGTTCAGTGCATCTCAGAATCTCCACAATGGCCTGGTGTTCTGGCAGGAGAGAAAGTAAAACATTGCCCCTCGTTTGATGCCTCAGCCATTGCTACAATGTACGGATTTTGTAAAGGTCTTGGAGAACAAGTTGCCTTTAAAAAAAAAGTGTGCGCGGTAATGCTCTTAAAGAGAAAACAATGAGTGTCTTTATGCCCTGAGAAGTGCTGCAATACAGTAATAATGCTGGGGGGGTTGTGTACCACCTCTGAAATTGGTTTTGGAAATCTGCTGTAGTATTCTGAGTCTCTGACCAGGTCCAGGAGTGTGTTGCAGGTAGCTCACCTTCCTTACTGCAGAATAACTTTGGAAACACTTCACAATAACCCTAAATCCAAAGAATGATGTGATTTGTTTACTCATCACAGTTAGAATTCTGCTATTTATGTAGTACTTCACTACATTAAGAATAATATGTGAGATAATTGCTTTCCTCAAGTATAAATCTCATCCTTTTCCAGAATTACCTGCCATTAAATATAATTTGGAGCCTGGCTGCTTTGTGCCCTTTGATTGTGGAGTTAAGGTTATGTACACAGGCAGGAATGAAAAGATCTCAAGTCCTGTGCTAATTCAGTGATCCCTGTGCTTGGGGTCAGCTTTGTGTCTTGTCAGAGCTGGGACTTGTTGGAGGCACACGTAATTCTCCCTTGATCTGATAATGGAAAGGATCAAAATGTTCTTTTAAAATCACTAATTATATGTTGCTGAAGGTTTGGTGTCCTGTCTGAATGTATGATTTATTTGCCACAGGAAAAGAACTTTGTAGCTCTCCCTAGTAACTGATTATGGGTTTCAGGTGTTTTAGGTTGCTTTATCTCCCTTTTTCTCTTGGTGTGTTCAAGAGTGTGAGGGAGTTCAGAGGCCTCTTCCCTTTGTGGGGGGAACTGAGGGAGTGGGGCTGGCCCAGAGTTTGTGTAGGTGGGGAGGGAATGTGCCCAGAACCCTCAAACTCCTCAGACCTATCTCAGGAAATCCTCAGTAGGCCAGTGTGTTGCTAATTAAATTAATGGTGCAAACTCTCTATAGATGTAATTAAGAATAAATGAGGAACAAATGTGGTCGTCCTGTCAGGATTTTTTTTTCAAACTCTTTTTGACATAATTGGGATTTCTGATGTAAGCTTCCACTCAAATATTTTGAAATAACTACTTGAAGGGTTCCTTCTGTTTGTGGGGAAGGAAACTGCTTATTCCTGTGTTGATGTGGGAGAACTGGGCTGCAGCTCTGGGAACACCCCATAACTTCCCAAAAGGAGCCCAGGGAAGGAGGAGCTGTGGAGGAGACAGGAGCTCTTGGTCACCCTTGGGTCGAATTTTACCTCTTTGAAGCCAGACAAGATTTTAGGTGAGTGGTTCTGAATATTGCTTTTTACTTCTAATTATAGTATGATGATAAAATTCCCAGTTCTGCTTTTTCTAGAATTTTTAAAATTCTGTTTGAATCCCTCAGCAAAGACATGTAAAACCAGGGCAGGATGCACCTGCTTTACATCTTCCACTGCTTTTCCTGGGATAAGGCATTTTTGCTGACCTTTTGCCTGGCTTCTTTCATCCAAAACCTGTAGACCCACCAAGTCCTAAGGAATTTACCATGTAAACACTGCAAACATCCTTAAAATGGGAGGGGGGAAGATGGTTCCAATCTCTGGTAATACTGGGAATACTCTGTTCTGCTGTTCTAATCAGAGGAAGAACATGTGCAATTGTCATTAAGCTGTTCCCAGCCCTTTGGATATTCTCCAAGGGAGCAGGGATGGTCCCAGCTTTGGGATCCATCTAATCCAGAGGCACATTGCTCCAAAGGGAGGAGAAATGATCCCAGCCTTGGGATCCATCTAATCCAGAGGCACATTGCTCCAAAGGGAGAAGGAATGATCCCAGCCTTGGGATCCATCTAATCCAGAGGCACATTGCTGCCAAGGGAGGAGAAATGATCCCAGCCTTGGGATGTGTTTAATCCAGAGGCACATTGCTCCCAAAGGAGTAGGGATGGTCCCAGCCATGGGATTATTTAATCCAGAGGCACATTGCTCCCAAGGGAGAAGGAATGATCCCAGCCATGAGATCCATCTAATCCAGAGGCACACTGCTTTTAGAATAACAGGGATGGTCCCAGCTATGGAATGTATTTAATCCAGAGGCACATTGCTTTTAGGATAACAGGGATGGTCCCAGCCATGGGATTATTTAATCCAGAGGCACATTGCTTTTAGAATAACAGGGATGGTCCCAGCCATGGGATTATTTAATCCAGAGGCACATTGCTTTTAGGATAACAGGGATGGTCCCAGCCATGGGATCCATTTAATCCAGAGGCACACTGCTCTTTTCATTCATCTTTTCGTGCCCACACTCTATGTTCTGAAGGATAGAGTGTTGTTTCTTCATGGTTTAATCTTAGGGCAATGATGGGATGGATAACATAAACAGTGGCATTACATATGGTAAGCACAAAGGCAGTGGCCACATTAGAAATAGGATCATAGGTGAAATTCACCATAGTCCACCAGGATTAAAACTTCGTTTCAAAATCAATTGCATTATCCCATTCAATTTTCTGAATTTCAGCTGGAAAATTACATTCACCCCTTTCCTATATGATCAGAGCTGCTGTTGCTTGTATCCATAACTGTGCTTGTATACAACTGAAAGCTAAAGACACATTATCTTGAACTATACTAAGTGCTTCTACTATCAATTTGTGGTCTTGGTCCACAAATAGAACAGGGATGTTCCCAGCTATGAATAACAGGGATGGTCCCAGCCATGGGATCCATCTAATCCAGAGGCACATTGCTGCCAGGATAACAGGGATGGTCCCAGCCATGGGATCCATCTAATCCAGAGGCACATTTTCCCCTTCTCCCTGCGAGGCAGCTCCCTCATCCTGCACCTCTGCAGAAGAGTCTGACCTGCCAGGTGCTCTGACCTAAACTTTGAGCTCATCTATTTACATAGTTCCTTTTGTTATTTTTTTACTAATCAACAACTTGGGGTACTTTGTGTCATTTCCACATTGTGTGTTTGGAAAGTGTCGTCAGTGTTTGCCTAAAAGCCTGAGTTCAGTTTGTGTTTTCATGGGAGTTAATATTTAAAATGCTCACTTGTAGGACTTGAGCAGCACTGAACAGCAGAATGATTGAAAGATGAAGGAATCTCCTTCACCATCACAGTATTGGCTTCTTTCACCTGTTCTTTTTATAGAGAGCTGTGCTCTTTAATTCTCAATAATAAATTGTGCATTTGTAGATATTTAGTAAGTAATGACTTAGAGGTTAAAATCGTTCTGTTCTATATGTTTGTGCATAAATATTCATGAATAAATCTCTGAAAGGAGCCTCACTTGGCTGTGGGAACTGCATTTTGTATCTGGTTTCCACAGAGGTGGGAAATAAGTATTAACTGTCACTTTTCTTTTTTGCCAGCTTCTGCTTATTGAAACTCAGCCAATTAAGTGACTGTACAAGGCAGTAATGATTTGATTTTTGTCATTGACTTTTTTTAGCTGAATTACTTAACAAGCCACCAGACTTTGGGTTCTATTCCAACAAGTTTGCAGATTTTTGTTCCTTGGCTTTCTTTAATGGACAGTGACCAGGATTCATAAACAAATATGGCAAAAGTGTAGTTGTGTGTATCAAGCAATAAAAGCAGATTCATGTCCTTGAACATCAAATTGTTTGGACTAGAAATTGGCAGGTGTCCCAGTCTGTATCAGTACAGAGAGACTGGACAGGAAAAAACAAACACAAACCAAGGAGCAACAGTGAAGGGGAAAAGTGTATGATAGGAAATTGTTAATTAAGATGATTACCTGCCATAAAAATCCAATAGCTTTAGTGCACTTGATTTGCCAGCAAGTTGAAAGTACATTAAATGGTGTTCTCAGCAACAACCTAGATGAAATAACACACTGATTTTGGGTTCACAACCCCTTTCCAGCCCCATTTTTTGTATCTGCATTGTTTTCAGTGTATCTATAGTTCTTCTGATTGGTGGTGTTGGCTCCAGAGCTTACATTTAAATAACAAAACTTGGGAAATGTTGCCCATCTTCATAGAAAGAAAAGGTGAAATGCACAATAAAATCACTTTGAATTGGAGTCCATGAAGGAACAATGTTATTACATTTCTGAGCATCAGCAGTAGAAACCCAGTTTAGTTCCAAAAAAGCTTTTTGGATAATTTTGGTGGGCATCACATTGGTTCACACTTGAATGTGATTTATGGTGTTGTGAAAAGAAATTGCATAGAATTGAGGATGGAGGTCAGAGCTGGGCTGAACTTTGGTGTCGCTTCTGGATTTATTCAGTTAATTTGTACAATAACAACCATAGTGAGTGTCTTGTCCCTCCCACTGTCTAATTTGTGAAAAGAAAATGCAAGAAAAGAAACAAGTTATGTAGCAAATGAGTAGCTTTGGTTTCTGGATCCAGGGTAATGCAGGGATGATTTTTGGCTGTTGGGGTGGCAACACATGAGAGATGAATGACAGGCATGGGCTGGAGGTGCATTGGTTAAACTCTATGGTAAATAGAAACTTGTGGAGTGAAAATAAATGAAGCTTTATGCTATTTCCTTAATCTGTTTTTCTGTTTTGTCTTTTTTTTTTTTTTTTCCCAGTGAGGATATAGTCCAAAAATAAGTGCCAGTATCTTGCTACAAAAACTGGAGATTTAATTTTATCAAAAGCATTAATTTGTGAATTAACTCTTGACAGCTCTGCTCCAAACTGGAGTCTGTGGCCGCAGTGGAAGTGGTTGAGGGTTTGTGTGGGTGACAGAGTCGTGGTGCAAACCTGTCCCTGCAGCCCCAGCTGTCCCTGCAGATTCTGCCTTTGGTTGTGAGCACAGGAATCTGGGGGGATTTCTCTGCAGTCCTGTGTTTTACATCTCCCATGCTGACAGCAACACCATATTCCAAAAAAAGTCATTTCCCAGCCGAAGAGTTTAATTGGTTCAACTTGGTTTTCAGAAAAAAAAAAGTTTGAATTTTCTTATGTCATTTCTAGTTACTTTTAACATGAGACCTGTGCCATATAAAGGTAGAGATGCTGAACAATTAATATATAAATAAATTAGCAATGATTACGAGCAAAATCCATAATGGCATTCATCCATTTTTGTCAAGTATTTCCAGTTTTTAATGGCTGCTTTGCATGTCTGAACAGAACATGTCCTTCATATTTCTGGGTTTTGGTTGGTTTTTTCAGTTTCAGCACTGAATTATTTGTAACTTAGAGAGTGCTTAAACTGAGTTTGGGTTTTTTTTCTCTGCAGCTGTGGGTTTGGTAATTTCAAAAAGGCTTGGAATCACTTTTGCATCTTTTCCCTTTAAACTGCAAATTAATTTTCCTTAGAAAACTCTAGGTTTCTGAAAAGCATCTGCAGCATAAGTTACATGCATAACTGAGGAATTCTGCATTAGTGTCATCTTGTAGGAGTGGTATCTAGCTTTTAAAGGAGTTTTAAATTAATCCCAATTAAATAACACTGGCATAATAATAATAATGATGGCATTTACAAAGGAAGATGCTAAATGATACATAAGGGAGATGCTAAATATAACTACTGAGTAGTAGTGTTTGTTTGAAACTACAGCTTTAAATTAGAGCAACTCCACCACCAGCTCTCACTTGTGTGCTCTGAAATGTAAATTGGTCGAATTTTGAACTCTTATTAATTTGAAATTGCTGGGTCTTAATGATGTTTTTCTTTTTCTTTATTTTTGTTTTTTTTTTTTTTCCCTGCAGTTAAATGGCCTTAAAATGGCAGATGAGCCTATGGAAGAAGGTGAACCATATTCCTACCATGTAAGTGTTTGATTCCTGCTCTCTTCAGGCACTCACACAGCAGAATTGCTGCATTCCCTGCTCTTTAATAACTTCTGAACTCATCATTTTATTTGACCAATATCTGAGGAGACTCTAAGTCTCAAGGATGGCTTTGGAAATTAGTACCTGGGTAGGGCCTGTGGTAAATGCCTTGTTTGGGAGCTCTGCTGCAGGAGACAGAGCTTCATGCAAAGGTTCCCTGTGCTGGAGGGACATTTGTGCATCCCTCACCCTCAGAAATGGCCAGGCCAGCCTGGGACCTGTCACACAGAGTGCTGAATGCTGCTCTTGCTGCAATCACTTGGTCTGCCTTGGTAGTTTTTGCTGTAGCTGCTGTACCTTCAGCTCAAAGGTATTTATTTCTGCTTTTTTAGAGCAGAATTAATGTGTACACCAGTGTGTTAATTGTGCTTTATGGAGAAATATCCCAGGTAAGCCCCTCTTGAGGTGGATTTTGCCCCTTGCCTGTTTAGGAGATGCTGAAGTTGGGTGTTGTGTGTGTGGCTAAACCTTGCACTAAACTTGAGCTCCCCTGTGTGTGGTGGAATGCCTGAGTGCCCATGGAAGCCCTGGCCAGCATTTCTCAGCTCACTCCTCCTTGTGTTTAGGGGCACAAAGGTTTCTGTTGCCCAGAGAGTCCCTGGCAGTGCCCAAGGCCAGGCTGGCCATTGGGGTTGACAATAAAATGGATTGGAAAGTTTTTTGACATGATGTAAATAAATCTTTTCCCAAGATTTTTTACTGTATCCTAGAGAATTGTGGGACCTCCCCTGAAGTAGCAAAGTTTGCACTTTAAGATATTCACACTGCTAACACCGAGTAAGCTGGAGCAGAACGTGAAACTGACTCCCATATTTTGACTTGCAATTTTCTTTTTTGGATTTATTGCCTTTTGGTAGGAACCCAACTAGATTTATTTAAGTAGTTTTACACTCATGTAGATATAAACACAAAGCACAGCACATCATTGCATATATAAAGAGAAATAGGTGAAGTACTTTTTGCAGGTTTGGAGCAGCCTGGAGCAGTGGAAAGTGTCCCTGCCATGGCAGGGTGGCACTGGGTGGGCTTTAAGGACCCAAACCAGTCTGGGATTGTGGCAAAATCGATTTTATCACCAGCTGTAACCACTGCATTGTGCTACAATAACAACATTTCTAAGGAAGGGATTTGGAAATGAAGTCTTGGCACAGACCCACGTGCTGCCTGGACATTTCCTGGTGTGGAGTGGGTAAATCAAGTGTCAGAGTGGTCTCACATGCAGCAAGGAAAGCAGCAGAGGATTGTCTGAGTTTTCTACTGCTCTAGAACAGGATGAGGAGGTTGCTGAGCTCTGGAGCCACATTCCAGTGACAAAGCCAGGACTGATCCCAGTGTTCCTTTGGCTCCCTGGCTCCTGGAGAACCTGCTGGGAGCAGGGAGGGGTTGAGTTCCCTCTGGTGCAAGGCCACGGGGTGGCAGCTGGTGCCTCAGCTTGGGAAGAAATTTCCTGCTCAAGCAGCAGAACACAAAATGAGAGAACCAGATTTGTAGTTCGTGGAGGCCAGAGTAGAAATGAAAATGAAAGTGGCTTGGAGCTGCTCAGCTCTGTGTGCTCACTCCTTGGTGGTGATGAAAAGGTCTCTCACACCTCAGTAATGCCAATTTTTAGTACCTTAATGGTATTTAAGTAAGTGAAATTATATAGACATCTTTTGTGAAGATAAAACACTTTATATAAAAAAAAAAACCTCATTTAATCCATCTCAAGTTAGTCTTTATTTGCATGGAAAACATTTCTCTCCTGAGTTCACATTTAGAAATCCTCTCAGTCTCCTCAGCAACCACGTGTGATGTCACAGGCTAATGGCTCGAGGTGGGTGATAAACACAGGAGAGGCTGAACTCTTAAAGAGCTTTTCTCATGCAAAGTTTCACGGTGTTAGGGAATACAAATTAGGATGGTGAAGAAAAAAGGCTTCTAAATAGAATATTTACATATTTCATAGCAAGAAGCAGCCATTAAGTCTGTTGTACAACTTGGTGTGTAATTAGACAACTTGCTGCTTTCATCTGTCATCAGATGGCTTCAAAATGCTGCTCTTCTTACCTGCCTTAAATTAGGCATGTGTTTAAAAAGTGAAGGAAAATGAAAAGATAGGTGTATCTGTGCTCTGAGAGCATAAATGACAGTCAGCAAGGGGCATGGATGAGGGGAGGTTGGGATTTTACAGTGTGTCATCAGGGTTTGTGACCAGTGAGGGAAATCAAGTGGCTTGGTTGTGAATTACAGAATTCACTTTGTTTTCCAGCAGTGCCTGGTGTTCATACCCACCTTGTGTGGGAAGCAGGCAGGACAAACAGGCCTTTCCCAGAAGGAGGATGAAATAAGGGAGGGGAGGGGAAGGGACTGGTGTGCAGCAGCAGCTGGACTGCAGTTTGGGAATACACCAAGATGTTTGTTTGGACTCTCTTTCCCCCTCTGGACAAGCAAAGCAATTAAGGCAGAAGCAATTAATGCAGTGTGATGATTGCTTCTTTTTTTTTCTTTAATTACTGCAGCATGTACAAATTCAGATGAGCAGATATCTACTCTGAATTTCTGTGTAAAACCAGAATTTCATCCAGGTGTATGAACTGTGACAAAGCTGATTGATTGGAAGTTTTAATGCTCAGCTGTGGGCAGTAAGTTCACCTGACTACAGAATGATGTTGTTTCCAAAACTGTTTCATCAGTGCCCAGGCCCTTCCCTGGTGCTGTTTGCCCTTCTCATCAGGGGCTGTAACTCACAGGAGGTTGGTGGGGAGGTTTTCTGGTCTCTGCTAAGAGAAGCTTTCAAAATGAGGCTTGAAGAGAGGACAGGAGACAGCTGATCATCATTTGATCCCCCAAAAGTGAAGTCATGCAAATCAGATGGGATTTTCACTTGTGATTTTGTTGTGTACAAGAATTTTATTGATTTTCTTACTGGGGCTGAGGGTGTTGCTCCTTTTCCACCTGCAAGCTGAGGTTGCTGTTGTGGGCCTCAGGTTTTAATTCCAAGGGTGCTTCTTTTGACACCTTGCTTGTTTTGGCTCTCAGAAACTTCTCTTACACCACAAAAGCTGCAATCCATCATGGGATTTGTGTCATCAGGAACGTTTGTCTTTTCACAACTGGGGCTGCTGTGCCCTGCTTTGCTGAAGGTGAGAGGCACCTGAGGCAGCCAGGAGAACATGAAATCACTCACCTAGCTCAGAATGAACCTCAGCTGTCTGAAGGAGGTCCCCACACAGGATAATCTTCCCAGGAGCTCTGCACCCCAGAGCTGTTTCTTCTCTTGGATGCAAGAATTCTGAGTCCTTAAGATGACTCATCTTCTTATTTATGGTCTTCAAATGCTGCCTGTTCCTCCAGCTACAAATGGATGACCAGAGTTATTATTTGCTGCTGTGAAAAGCAATAATTACCCCAAATGATGAAATTCAATTTGGCTTTCATTAAGACTTATTTCAGGAAGGGGGAAAGATGAGAAGAGTAATCACTGGGAAAACTAAAGCTGCTAAGCAGAGGTGAAGCTCAGAAGTCTTGGTTTAAAATTCTGGGCTTTTATTCCTTTCATGTAAAATAATCCAGCTTTTCTGTAGTTGAAATATTTATGGCAAAAGGAAATGAACATTCTTTGAGAATTTTTCTTCAGTTTAGAAATTTTAGATGAATCTGTTTCAGAAAAGATAGATGGGAAAATTCTTCATTTGAACAGTTTTCCTTTAAGCCTTATTAGAATTTCAAATATTTTACTAAAATAAAACTAAACAAAGAAAAATCCAGGTATTTACATGCACTTTTAACAAGACTTAGTTACTGCAGGCCTGCTCACTGTTGTGTTTTGTTTGCTTTGAAATCACAGGATGAAGGAAGTGTGAAAGAAATTCCTATTACACATCATGTGAAAGAAGGATGTGAGAAAGCAGACCCAGCACAGTTTGAACTACTTAAGGTTCTTGGACAGGGATCATTTGGAAAGGTAAGATGATAAACTTGTTCCATAGACCTGTCCAGACATTCCAGGGAAATAATGGCCAGCAGAGCTGCTGGGAATGTTTGAAAATGTGTTGAGTAATGGAATCCTTTCCCAGCCCTGCTCCAGAGCCATGGGCAGAACCTTCTGAAGGAAATGCTGGTTTGTCTTTGGTGATGGGACTTGACATGCTGGGAATATTTGGCTTTTTTCAAGACACAAAATCTGTATTTATGTAGCTGCAGAAAAGATGATTGTGGCAGCTGGAAACTTAACCTGAAATATTCCCAGTTTATTTACTTTTTCTAGTTTGCTGTATTTATCAAGTGATCTCCACCTAAAAGACACAATTATTCAAATGGCACAGAGAAGAAATATGGCAGAGTGTTTGTTACAATATTTTCCTTTTGTAATGTGCCACTGGGTGTCACTTTGCAGAAATGAAGTTGAAAATCTGATCTCTGTCACTGTGTTGAAACACAGTAGTTGAAATATTAATCCTAGTGTATAGGAAGGTAATTAATTTTTTAAAACCAGTCTCAAACTACATCTTTTGCAACATCTAAAGTAGTCAATCAGCTTTACATTTGTTCCCATTTTCCTGTTCTTCTGCTGATTCTTTGTGTCTCTAGGCAGGAACAAACCTCTGCATAAAACACAGTGAGAGAGGAAGGAATTGACATTAGGGAGGCATTCTGTGCACAAGTGATGGTGTAGAGAACAGACTTGAAATATTTTGAGGTTGCAGAAACATTTCTTTACCTGATAATGTTCATTGCCAATTCCCTCACACACTTCTCGCTGTAGGAGCCTGAAAAGGCTCCATATATTTATTATCCTGTGTCTGGTTTTCGGCTGTTTGGAGGGCCTGGAAAGGCCCGGGGTGGCCTTGGGGCAGCCGCGTATCAAAGGACGAGAAGAGGCTTCAGTTCTTTTCTCGGTCTCGGTGTTTATTAATTGTTTATCTAAAAGATTTTCTCTCGGCCCGACAGAGCTCTGCTCAGCAGCCAGCCATGAGCACACTGTCCCCCCTCCGGGCAGTCACCTATCTTTATACCCAAAGTTACGTGTACAATATTTATCATTTTTCCCCAATACCTTTCACCCTTATTGCCCAGTGCACTTTTAGTAACAACCAATCTCAAAGTGCCACCATCACCACAGAAGATGGAGGAGAAGAAGAAGAAGAAGAAGAAGGACAGGACACGCCCCAATTCCTCCATCTTACTTCTCTAAACCCCCCTGTACAGAAATCCTAAACCCTGTGTCTCACTCTCTAATTAACCAATCCCTTCACCATTCACCCCGGTGAAACCCTCCTATCCTCATACAGGTGTCGTCTCCTGTGTAGGATCAAAGTCCAGCCACCAGACACTTCTGGAACATTCCAGGACTCCCGAGCCCCCCAAGGGTGGTCTCGGTGACACCTCAGTCCTGAGGTGCTGAGATCCCACAATCCTGATTTGAGATGCCTGGAGCCACCTGAGGGCTCAGCACAGCCAGCCCTGCCTCAGATTTGGCTTCCAGAGCTGAGGGTTGTGCCAGCCTGAGGAGGGCTCCTGTTTGCAATCCCAACAGCTGGGCCAGATGTGCTCTGAGGCTTTGGAATGCTGGCAGTGCCTCTCCAGGTGCTGCACACCTGAGCTCAGAGCTCTGTTCTTTCTGTGAGAGGAGAAAACAAACAGGAGGGTCAGTGCCTGTCGCCCTCATGGTGTTTTCTCTTCCAGTTTCTGCTCTCAGGCTCCTTCCTTTGGATTTGCAAACACCAGGAGGGGTTTCCTTGTGCCTGCTTTTAACATCAGTGCAGGATTTAATAATCCCACAGAAATAAAGAGTTAAACCTCCTGAATTACTGAATTTCTCTCTTCATTCCTTCAGGAATGATGTGCCTTTGGAGTTCTGGAGGATTTGTCTGCAAATGAAATACATAGGTGGTGCTTCAGTAGTTTGCACTATTTTTATACTAGCTGAAATTTGTAACTTGCACATGAATTCCTTATGTTCTCACAAATTATTGGTTGTTAAGACTAAAATATTACTATGTACTTATTTTATAATTGTGGTTGTATTAATCTCCAGCTGTTTTCTTAGTTGCTGGTGTTCAAATTACTCCCTATTTTCTATCAGCTTGGCCTATAGGAGAGCACTGTTGTAGGTCAGTTATTGTGCAAAACTTATTAAAACAAAAAGCCAGACAACCTTGAAACATGATATTTTTCTTCTAACCAGAGCTTAAAATAAAAACAACCCCTCTCCCAACCTTGTACAACTTAGTCATAACAGTGCTTGAATTTCTTATTCTAGACTGGAAAATTTGACAAGATCCTTGAAAAAATATATATAATTTCTAGATATAAATAAATTAATTGTAAATGAAAGTCTGGGTAAGGTGAGATCAGAGAGGTAATTGTAAGGAGCTCTTGGCTTTCTCTTGTGACTTGTATGTTGTGGTTTTTTGTTTTTGTAAGCATAACTTATGAATTCATAACTAAAAATTGCTATTACAAGAACAGCAATTTAGAAGTAGGAGCACATATCAAACCATTTTGTAAATTGGAAGATCTGGTGGTTAAAAATTAGTGTAGCTCCATGTCTTTGTACTGCAGTGTTTTATCTAATATGCTTTTCTCAGTGTCGAGTTGTATCCCATCTATCTTTAAAACTCTTCTGGAGAGAAAAAGTAGAAAAACCTGTTGGAGTTGCTATTCCAGAGGGAAAGGGTGCTTTGATCTTAAATGGTGAGGTTTCCTTGCTTTCATCTCACCACTTGTACAGAATTCATTAATAAAAATGAATGTTTGATATTTGAGACTTGGGTCTTAAGCCTCAAAAACCTCTTGGGAGGTGCAGACCAGGCAGAATTGTCATTCTCCAAGAAAGTGATAGAAGGAAACATCTTTCTGTCAGAACTTCTTTGATAAATCAGGAGAGAATCCAAAGTTTCTGGGCAGTGTCATGCTTCAGAGGGCTTGGTGCTTTGCAGCTCTGATCTGATCAAGGAATTTTGCTCTTCCTTTAAAGGTGTGTGCTTGGTGCAGAGCCCTGGAAGCTGCCTGACATTAATGGCAGCTTTGCAAATGCTTTGTGAGAGTTTGGGTTGGATTACCAAGCTTGCAGTGATTTAAAAATGGGCTTTGTATTGCCAGGTCTTCCTCGTGAGGAAGATAATTGGGCCTGATGCTGGGCAGCTTTATGCAATGAAAGTGTTGAAAAAAGCTTCTTTAAAAGGTAGGTTTGTCTTTCAGCTGAGACTTTGGATCATGGGGTTTAGTGCACCTGTATTTAAAAGCTTTTTTTAAATCTTAAATATTTGTCAGTGAGTTCATAACTCTTCTCTGACAGGAGGTTTTTTTTAGAGAAACTTGTAAGTTCATGTTTAAGTATTATTTTAAATCTGGCCAGGTAGCTTTAATTATGTGGTCAGAAATGTTCTTTCAAAGTTTAAAATTGGATTATTTAATTCTGTTTAGACTTTTCATTATATGAAAACAAGTTAATTTCATAAACTGTTTTCCTTTTGTCTTTTGTTAAGTCAGAACTCTGCTGTGGTTAAAATTAAGTCATTCCCTTGTTCCAGGAGCCAGAACAACTTAATTCAGTGTTTTGGCTTTCAGGAGACACTTGAATGGGTGCGAGTCCACTGTGTATAAATAGAGCTTTACTGTTAAAGGGGAAAAAGTAGTCTTAAAAATATTTTATATTCAGGACAGAGAATTAATTCAAAAATTGAAGTTGGGAATGTAGATAAGAGCTTTTTTCTTGAAAGCAATATGGATTATCTCAAAATATGGGGATGTGCTGGAAATGCAATGAGGCAAAGAAGAAAGCTGGGGCAGGCAGGAAACAAGCCAGAGTCCCGCTGTCTGAAAGGAGGGGTTTGTGGGAGGCTTTAACATTAAAAAACAAATCAGGTGATGAGGGAATAGATTCCTTTAGCCAGCAAAGCCTTTCTGTGTGCTACTAAATGCATTTGTGTCCCACTGTTGCTGTTTCTCTCCCTCAGTTCGGGACAGGGTCCGCACCAAGATGGAGCGCGACATCCTGGTGGAGGTGAACCACCCGTTCATCGTCAAACTGCACTATGGTGGGTCCCTGTGCTCTGCCCCTTCCTCCCCTGCCTCAGGAGCAGCTGCTCCTGCTCTCCCTCACGTGTGCAGGGCCCACATTAGCTTCTAGCAACTGGGGAAAATCAAAAAGGAGTGTAAATACATGGCTATAGATGCAGAGGTGAACGTATGTGGCCCGAAGTTTAGAATCCGACTAGCTGAGGGCGAAAGGCCGACGCCCCTCTGCAATTCCTGGCCAGCGCCCTTCGGCGTCTGATGGCCTCGGGCTGTGCTGGCTGCGGACTGGCTCACACCGCTGGTATAGGAGAGGAACGGAGCTGACCATTTCCCGGGGGTTAAACATCGGTTTATTGACGGTGATGCCGCATCCAAAACACCGGGAAACCATCCGGGAAAAAGTTTTTCCATAGGGGGTGAAAACAGGATTATAAAGCAAGGGGGTGGGTACAGACAGAGCCAATCAGGAAAGGTGAGGGGATGAACTTCACAGAACTGACACTCCATGGACACCAATAATCAAAAGGTAAAGGAGGTGTCCTGGGACCCCAGCCAGCCACCATCTCCAGAGAGGAGAAGGTTCTGGAAACCTGGGAGGAGGAAGGGAGTGATTGACTGGACAGGGAGGAAACAACTTTCACTTATGGGGAGAAGCAATTATATATCGGCAACTATGAATAGCAGTTGCTATAGCAACTTAGCTGACAGGCTAGCAGTGGCGGGAAAAACTGGGGGAACGAAACCATTTTACACATAATAGGGGAGAACAATACATAAATTGGGGGAATAACACAAGAAACTTAACAACACACTACCACATATAGAGAAGTTTTGTAGTGGATATTTTCGCCCCCAGTGTCCGGGAGGACTCCATCTTATCAGAAGGCTAATTAATTACTTTATTATCCTATATTATTCTATACTGTATTGCATTACATCTAAACTGAATCTGCCAAGCCTCCAACTTGCACAGAACTCGTGGCTGTCACCCAACAGACCTGACACACACACCTGGCCCTGACAGGCCAAGGAAACAAAACACCCTCACTTTGGCTAAACAGTCTCCATATTGCATTCTACTGTTGCACAAACACAGGCACAGCAAATAAGGATTGTTTTTCCTTTCTCTGAGGTTCAGAGAATGTGAATCTCAGGAATATTCTTGGGAAGTCGTGCCTTGCTTTTCTCTGTGAAGAGAAATGTGGCTACATGCTCTCTTGTAAGAACTTTCTGAATCTTTATGTTCAACTTCTGCAGAGGTTTTGTATTTTGCATTGATTTAAACCAAACCACAGTAATTGATGTCCTTGCTGCTTCCCTCTTTGACAAAGGAGAAATAAAAGAACATTATTTTAATCATCTCTCATGACTAAGATTTTCTTCTGTGAAGAAGCAAGGAATCATTCAATAAATTACCTCATGTGCTGAATTATTTCACTTCCACAAACAAAAGTATTGCCTGTGATTGAAATTTCCTAGTTGTAAAAGCATTCAGATTTGTTTTGTAGCTTTGTCATACAACTATTGATTTTTATTTACTTTTTTAAAATTTTTTTAAGCCTTTCAGACTGAAGGGAAGCTCTATTTAATATTGGATTTTCTCAGGGGAGGAGATGTATTCACACGATTATCCAAAGAGGTAAGTACCTAAAATTTTATCTCCACTCACTCTTAGACAGGGGTTGGGTTTTGTTGGTACAGGGTTGGCTTCTAAACCTGTTTACCCTCTTATTTATTGTCATAGTGAAGTTTTTAATAACTTTTGGGCTTTCCTTACATATCCTAGATTCTGTTCTATCCTTAAGAAACCCGAGTGTTTAGTGATGAGTAGCCCAAGTTTTAATTTGGCATCTGCAAAGTACAGTTCTTTTGTCTAAAAATGTTTTGTTGCTTGGAAACACAACTGAAGTAAATGAATATTTAGCACTGAGGGAAGGGGATGTGTAGTTCTCATGCTCTTAGTCAGCTTAGGTGCTCCTGGAATCCTGCAGCCCTGAGAGCTTTCTGCTGCACTGTAAAATTGCCTGGTGCTGCAATGCCCGTGCTCATCCTGAATCCCACAGAGTGGGAACACAAAATGCTTCTGAGCCCCCTCCCCTCCATCCAGCCCTGCCACACAACTGCACCTTGAATTTTTCATTTCTGTTTTTGTTTCCTGGAGGGAGAGCTCCAGAGGAGGGGATGGGGCACAGCTACGGGCTGTTGTTGTTTTTTTAAAACATTTGCCATCAAATATTTATCACATGTTACCTTAAGTGTTATGAACACGTTTAGAAGACTTTTATTTTCTTATGGCGAACCTTTTATAAAGATCTAAATTTTTAATGGCAGTTTCTCAACAGCTTCACAGCAAGTGAGGTTTTCAGTGTTTTCACCACTGTAAATCCATTTATATTGCCAAAGCACAGCAAAAGCCACTTTCTTAAATGAGAAAACTGTGTTATCTGATTTTTTTCATGGCATGGAGGAGGTTGTTTATTCCCAGTATGTAAGGCCAGGAGAGTTTTTTCCCCTTATCCTTCTCATAAAAATAAGGATTTTCCTTTAGGAACAGGCAAAAGAGAGAGAATTTAAAGGCAGTTTTGTTAAAAGCTGAGATTGGTAACACAGTGATTATATCTAAGAATTTAGTTCAGAATTAATTAATCTGGAAGCTAAAATGGCTGTTAAAAACTTCAAGTGACTGACTTGTCCTGGGTTATTGGAGCAGGAGGTAGGAAAGAGGTCAGGCTTTGATATGGAATGTCCAGTTCCAGAGGGAGTTCTGGAATAGCAGGAGGAGCTGCTCTCTTGCCTGACCCAGCTGGGATTATCCCCTATGGAACATCTCAAATAAAGGATGCCAGGCTGTCCATGAGGACTCTTGCTGGGGGTTGAAACAGAGATGTGTTCCCTGTGGGAATCAAGAATTCATAATCCTCAAGTTTTCTTACTGCTAAGACCACCTGTTTTTTGGAACACTTAAGTTACCTTTTATACTGGCTTTTATGTACATAAATATGAAAAAATCAGGTTTTTATTTTCTGGTGGGAATGGGAAGTAGTTTCAAAAGTCCATGGACAATGCACATGAGGATAAATTCCCTGTGGCATTCCATACTTTGCACACAAGGATTATTTTAAATTCATTTCATATAGTATGAAGTTATTAAAGTTATTGAAGTTATTTGGTTGGTTTTTAAATTCTAATGTGGGCATGAGAGTTTGAGCTGTGGCAGTGAGATGAGTGTGTAATGAAGTTCTTATTGGTAATATTTAATGGAGCTGACTTGCATCATGATTGACTTGACCCAGAGAGCAGCTTTCCATGTCATTATGGGGAGATGGCAGATTAGCATTTAGCATCATTATATTGAGATTTGCATTTTGGCTGCTCCGAGGAGTAGTAATGAAATCCAAGGAGTAATAATGAAATCCAAGGAGTAGTAATGAAATCCAAGGAGTAATAATGAAATCCAAGGAGTAATAATGAAATCCAAGGGGTAGGAATGAAATCCAAGGGGTAGGAATGAAATCCAAGGGGTAGGAATGAAATCCAAGGGGTAGGAATGAAATCCAAGGGGTAGGAATGAAATCCAAGGGGTAGGAATGAAATCCAAGGGGTAGGAATGAAATCCAAGGAGTAATAAATGAAATCCAAGGAGTAATAAATGAAATCCAAGGAGTAGGAATGAAATCCAAGGAGTAGGAATGAAATCCAAGGAGTAGGAATGAAATCCAAGGAGTAGTAATGAAATCCAAGGAGTAGGAATGAAATCCAAGGAGTAGGAATGAAATCCAAGGAGTAGTAATGAAATCCAAGGAGTAGTAATGAAATCCAAGGAGTAGGAATGAAATCCAAGGAGTAGTAATCTAATCCAAGGAGTAGGAATGAAATCCAAGGAGTAGGAATGAAATCCGAGGAGTAGGAATGAAATCCGAGGAGTAGGAATGAAATCCCAGGAGTAGGAATGAAATCCAAGGAGTAGGAATGAAATCCAAGGAGTAGGAATGAAATCCAAGGAGTAGGAATGAAATCCAAGGAGTAGGAATGAAATCCAAGGTTTCCCTCTGCTCTTTTGCAAGAGGTGAAGCCCAGAGATCTCTGGAGGTGTGCAGGTGACGCTGTGTGCAGTGTCAGTCACAGCTGCATTGTTCCCCCGAGGTCAGCCCCTGTCATTATGGGAATCAGGAATATTCTGAGCTGAGATCAGATCACACCTGAGCCATGCAGAGCTCAGGAACCAGGGAGCCCACGAGTGACTGAGTGGCTGCACTGCACTTCTGTCCTGAGCACTCCACAGGTTACTGTAATTTAATATAAAAACTGTGCCTGCTTTGGCTCTTGTCATGTTCTAGAAATTACTGGAGGAGCTTGGAATCCTGCTGGATTCAGCAAATAAAGGAATAGTTCCCTTAAAGCCCGAATTCAGTCCAGCCATTTAAAGATTCCAAGCTCCTCCAGAAATCTGTAGAACATGACAAGAGCCAAAGCAGGCAGAGTTTTGTACATGAAATTAAAGCAACCTGTGGAGTGCTCAGGACAGAAGTGCATCTCTGCTCTAGAAGTAACATCAATATTTCAGTGTCTCACCAGGGTTCTGTAATAGTTTTTTTCCTAAGAGCAGAGCAGGTTCCTCAACTCCCAGGCTGTCTTTGTTATTGTCACCAGTGATTTATTCTCAGTGTTTTTTTCCCAAATGATTTTTCCTTTTTTTTTTTCTAAATCTTGTTGATGTCAATTCACACTCACCCAATACAGCAGCCATATATTAAATTTTATGATGCAGTGGAAAACTGTCTGGGTTTGTGGCAGGAGGAGTGCTGGGTGTTAATGTCAGCAAATATAACAATTCATTTATTAGCTAAAAGTTAATTAATGCTCTGCAGTAATGCTGATGGTTTTATTTAAGTATTGCAGGTAGTTCTTTGTATACTTTATAATTAACAGATATTAGTAAATAATTTCTCTTGGCCGAACTCATGAATTATGAGTTCACAAGGGATTTTCAAAACTAAGTTTGAAATCTAGGCAGACAGGAGTATATATTTTTTAGATTGCAGTTTTAAAAACTGAAGACAAGATCAGAAGGTAAATCTATACAGTTCTTATTAGGTTATGTTTACAGAGGAAGATGTGAAATTCTACCTCGCAGAACTGGCCCTTGCTTTGGATCACCTTCACAGCTTGGGAATTGTGTACAGGGACCTGAAGCCAGAAAAGTAAAGTAAAATGTATTTTACCACTACTATGTGTATTTTGTTGTTGCTTTGCATTTTCCACTGTAAAAAATTACAACTATTTTTGTTAAGACTTTGTAAACAAATACAAAATGTAAAACACCTGTCTGTGTTTTAAATGAAATAATAGTAGCTTGTTAAAAAAAGAACAGAATTTCACGTCATAATTTTTAACTTATATTTAAAATGTTTTCTGTAAGCATTGATCTTTATGTGTTTTGGTGAATGTGAATTTTAATTTTCAGCATTTTGCTTGATGAAGCAGGACATATCAAGTTAACAGGTAGGCACCACTCATTCATACATGTCTTTGTAAATGAGGTTTTTTGAGTTTTTGTATTATCAATTTTAAATGCGTGTAAAATTGCAAAAAATGGTTCTGTAAGGAACAATCCAAATACATATATTCTAGAAATTATGTATATAAAAGACTGTTTAGAAAACAAATTACTATAAAATTCTGGAAGCTTGTAATTACATTGAAGGTGATGATTTTGTACTAGAGATATAGTTTAATCTAAGATATTGCTCTTAGATTCCAAGAGAAAATGTTTTTTAAAGCCTCAAAGACTTGATAGAATAATGGTGATGGAGATCAGGTTTATGAAATGCATACCTTTTAAAATTCTGCTATATTTAAACACAATTCAATCCTAAATTTGTCACTTCCTTCTGAAAGTGGAAACGATGGATGGGAGCATTGATTAGCAATGATTTTCTCCTGTGAAAAAAAGGAATGTTTGAGAGCTGAGCCAGTGTCAAGGACTTGTGTATCCACAACAAGGAAAAAGTGTTCTGGCAGTGAAATATTCTGGGAATGCAGGGCTGTTCTGTACTGAACTTGAGGCAGGTTACAGAACCATGTTGCCTTGTGTAACACCAATATTTTTAGTGTGATTTTATTGATTCATCATTCAGTAAGACCAGACCATGCAGGCTGCATTCCCTTTGAAACTGATTTTTACTTTTATCTAAATTTTTGTGTGAATAAAGCAGGCAGTAAACAGAGAAAATGAGAACTTCTGAGTGTTTTAGAGCTCTAAAGGTGTAGGATTTCAAATGCCACGTTAATTCAGTAATAACTTTGATGGCCAATCATGAATTTAATGACTTTTAGAATGGTTTGGAGGTGTGTAGTAGATGGAATGTGCTCTCTCCAGATACCTGCAGTCTCTTGTTTCATGGAGAGCTGTGCTAATCACATTTCTGAAAATAACCAACCCAAACCTCTCAACGTTTGCATTTTGAATTACCATCTATTGATTTATTTCTGTTCCCCTGCCATTCTTTACTGGCTGTGTTCTTGTGGTGCTGTTGTAGACTTTGGACTGAGCAAGGAATCAGTAGACCAAGAGAAGAAGGCCTATTCTTTCTGTGGTACTGTAGAGTACATGGCTCCTGAAGTGGTAAACAGGCGAGGGCACAACCAGAGTGCTGACTGGTGGTCCTTTGGGGTCCTCATGGTACTGTATTTGCCTCTTGCTTCCCTTGCTAAGCTCACACAAATGCACTTAGAATAAGCTTGTCCAGTTCTGCTTAGGCATGCTTGGGTAAGGGGGACACTGAACTGCTACTGGGTGGAATGAAATTGATTTTTCACCTCTAAGAATGTTTATCAGGCACCTGAAGCATCCTGTGCTGTCCTTTAGTAGTTAAAAGCAGTTGTAGTCAGTGTGAGACTTCATTTTGTATTTATATTTTGCATGTTGCTTGATAGTTAAATTTAAAAACAGACTTGAAGGCTTGGTTTGAAGGAATATTAATGGGATTTCTGTGAGAGTGAGCCTGTGGAAGGAATGCTGGAGTGGAGAAGTGAGATAAGTCAGTAACTGCTGCCACTTTTGTCCTTCCTGGGATGTGTTAGAGCATCAGCCTGACACAGAGATGGACTTGAACAGTAAACCACTGTTCTAGAGTTTACCATTCTTGCAGGTTTTGGAATATGGCAACATCTAAAACTGGTTGTGGAGGAGATTTTATTTCTTTCAAATACCTTCTTGATGTATAATATTCCTCCATCATCATCATGCTAGACTTGCCTCTGTTCTCACCATATAAACTGCACATGAGAGCAGAATTTTAGATTTGGGAACACTTCCATAATCTTGTCAAAGTTCAACTGGTGTGGTGTAGAGGTAGGAAAGAGTGCAGTGTTTAACACTTTGTTTCAGCAGTTGGGGGAAGAAGTGTTGATTTAGATTAACATTTGTTCTTTCCAGTTTGAAATGCTCACTGGTACCCTGCCATTCCAAGGTAAAGATCGAAATGAGACTATGAATATGATTCTGAAGTAAGTACATCTCCTTCCTTTTTCAGAAGTCCAAAAATGTCATTTTAAACATGTTTTAACAGCTTGTTGTAACTCCTTGTGCAGCCTGGTCTTGTGGAAGGTGTCCCCATGGCAGGGGAGGGAACAAGATGAGCTTTAAGGTCCCTTCCAGCTCAAACCATTTTATGATTCTGAGAGCACTGAGCTGCAACAGGAGCAAACAGCAAAGCCCCTTGATAAGCTTTAGATCCCAGGCTGTGAAGTACCATTAAGTATCCCCAGCAATTAAAATCTCAGGGATGAATCTGTACTTTGATTGTGGGCGTATAATGAAGATAAGAACAGTGCAGTGACTGAGAGCAGCTTGATTTACACTCTGTTGTTGTTACACTCCCTTGCTACTGTTACAGCACACCTTGTTTTGTAAGCAGCAGCTGATCAGGTGTTGCTTTGTGTACAGGTGTGTGGAGAGCCCTTACGTGCTCAAATTCTCATTTCAATTGCCCCAGTTACAGCAGAAGCTGTTGGACTGGACAGACTGGGTGAGCTGGTGCTCACTGAGGGGAGCTGTTGGGCAAATATGTTCTCATCTGTCTGTGCTCAGCTAGCACAGTTTCCTCCTGGCACAGGCAGAGCCTTGGGCCCTCTGAGGGGTGATGGGGAAGGAGAGGAGAAAGGAGAAACTCAGTTCTTGTCAGCACAGGGCACTTGGAGCTTGCCCTGAGTGGGAGTTCCTGGTGCTGCTGCTGTGAAAGGATGGCTCAGACCTTGAGCTGCCTCCCTGCAGCTCCCAGTGATGCTGCAGTGCTGCACAAGCATTTCCTGCTTGGCTTTAGAGTTTTCATTAAATACAATAAATGCTGAAGTCAGTGAGCTTTTATATGGTGGCTCAGTGAGCCCTGGAGGGATAGTAGCAATCACCTCAAGGACAGGTAATTGGGGATTGGGTGAGTCTCTTCTGTTACTGGTATTATTTTGGTAAAAACCTCCTGGGGACATGAAGATGCCTTTGAAAACACTTACATATTCCTAAGATAACTATTTTACTCTGTTTTAGCAGAAAGCTCGCTTGGGTGGGGTTTGGTGGTTTTGGTGTGATGTGTTTGTTCTCTGTTGGGTTTTAGTTTAAACCACTCCTATAACAGGAAACTTAAAAAGTTGATGAGTTAAGTGTGTGCTCTCTACAAGGCTCTGGAATAGATCCTTGATACATCAAACTGTGCAGTGAAATCTATGTAGACAGTTTTTGCTAAGATAAGTTTCTTCCTCTGACTTGTTCTCTGTTTTCTTTTAGAGCAAAGCTGGGAATGCCTCAGTTCCTCAGCCCTGAAGCACAAAGTCTCCTGAGAATGTTGTTTAAAAGAAATCCATCAAATAGATTAGGTTGGTTTATTTAAATAATCAACTCAGCCTAACTTTTTATTTCAAAGAAAAGCAATTGCTAGAGACTCTCAAGGTGATCAGTAACATTTGGGTACCATTTCCTGTTAGTTTGGGTCATGGCTTCCTGAGTTTGGCCAAGGAATGGTCAAAATGTGGGATCAGTGACTTAGGAGTGAGCCAAAGGTCTGACAGTGTCCCAGCAAAGAATATTGACACTGTATTTATTTATGGGCTTTTTCTGCTCTCTTTGCCTGCCTGGATATTTTACATCCATGGAATATTTCAGTATTCACAGTCCCCCCAAATAATCACCTCTGTGCAAACTTCTTGGAAATGAACTAATTTTTAGTGCAATCTTCAAGGTCTTTACCCACAAGTGTGTTAAATGCAGTCTTTCTTTTGTTCAGGAGCTGGTTCAGATGGAGTTGAAGAAATCAAGAGACATCCTTTTTTTTCTACTGTTGACTGGAATGTGAGTACAAAAGGATCTGAATGATGAAGCTGTTGCTGATTTTTCTGTGTGTTGTAGCATTTGTAGCAGTATTTACATCTGAATAGGGCACAGCAAACACTGCATTACTGCTGCCTGGCACATCCTGCCTTCTCCTCTGATTCCTTGGCATCTGGAGCTGCAGTATTTACTGCAGATAGAGAGCATTAATTACAAATTGTGCATTTAGTTTTTAAATAATTAAGAGTTGCAGCATTCTCAAGCTGAAATGGTCCATTGGAGCATTTCTAGTTGGGAGAGGCTGCTGGCATTCCAGGAATCCTGCAGGAAGGGTCTGTCCCTTTCCTTGATTTTGATTCATTAGTTGGTTTGTATTTTTAAACTAAAATGTACTGTATGCTTTTGTGCAGGAAGGTTAAATAAAAAAAAAAAAAACTGCAAAAACTAGATCTGAAAGGAGGAGAGAAATAGCAAGGAAATGCTCTTAGAACTTCCTGAATTTTGCATAGGGATTCCACATCTTTTGACATGAGTTTTTCTGTTCCTTAGCTGTAAATGGGATTTATTGCAGATTTGAGATACTTCCCTGATTTATTTGGGTGTATTTGGAAACACCTGGAATAGAGCTTTGAGAATGGGCAGTTCCTTGCCAAGAGGGATGTGCCTGACATGGGTTGAGGTCTTTGTCCTTTACCCTTTATCTTGGCAAAATAACAGCACCCATGGAAGCTTTGGTGACCCTTAAATCTTTCTCCTTCTCTTTCAGAAACTGTTCAGAAGAGAAATTCAGCCTCCATTCAAACCTGCCTCTGGAAAGCCAGAAGATACTTTCTGTTTTGATCCAGAATTCACAGCAAAAACACCAAAAGGTAACTGTGCATGGCTATAAATTGGTGAGGTTTGTGGGACAGGAGGGTCCCATTAATGCTAAAACAACAAGCAGGAAAGCCAGGAGGGACAAAGGTAAAAGGAAAGGATGCACCAGGGTTCCAGTGCTTTGAAGGAGGATGCTCCCCTCAGCAGGTTTCTGTTCTTTGAATATTTTGCTAATCATTGACTCAGGAAGAAAAAAATAAATGGAATATTAAAAGCTGGACTATGGTTTCTAGTTATGATTCAAGCCAGGCATGCAGTGTTTGAGGGGAAGTATTCAATATTAAAATAAACTCAATTGGATTGCAGCAGTGATTCTTTTTAGGGTCAGAATTGCATTGAGAATGCCTTGCTTTGAGAAGCATTAACTATTATCATTATTATTTCTTGGTCTGCTACAAGTTTCACTTCAGGTTTTCTTTTGTGACTTTTTTTCTTTCCTGCTGCATCCAGCTTTTAAACCCTCTTCTCATGATTGATTGGAGAAGGTCTGTGCTCTTAACAGGCTACACAGAATTATTGAGCTGTGCTCACTGTGAGATTTCAGACTGTGAATTCAGAGGTGCACAGAATATAACCTGAGGAAAACTTAATTCTAATAATTCAGGGGTATCTTTTCAGTGAAGATTTGCTAATTGGATATTGTTGTGTTGCCTCACTTGTGCCTTGCCAGCAGCTCATTCACCACTGAAGCAGCACATTCTGTTGTTGCTCTTCTGTGTTACAAAGCTGTTGAACACAAGATAATGATCTTTATTTCTTTTCCATAAGTCGTTCTGTTTCAATAAACTTATTCCTTAAAACATGTGTTCATATATAAATTCCTGCAGTGCTTTGCAGTTTTAGATAAAATTCTGGAATATTTGTGTTACTGAAGTAAGAAAGCACAGATAACAAACCAGAAGTTTTATTTATGTTTTAACATTGGTGTTCCTTTTGCTTGCTTCCCTTCCCTCAAGATGATTTTTGTAACATCCCTGTCCTGAATGTTCTGAACTGGCCTTGCTGGGCTGTGCCACACTAACCCTGTGTGTCTGTGTGCCCCAGATTCTCCAGGGGTCCCACCCAGTGCAAATGCCCACCAGCTCTTCAAGGGATTCAGTTTTGTTGCAACAACTACTGTAGAAGACCATAAAATATCACCCCTCACCAACATCCTGCCCATAGTCCAGGTAATGCTTTGCTTTTTGGGAAACCTCCTTGGCATCTCAAAGACTGATCCATGATCAGTATTTGCAGTTCTTCTTGCTTTGTTGAGGAGACTGTTATAAAATGTGTCTCATTAAATACTTCCATGGGGTATTTTTAATTTTAAAAAGTGAGTTACTGTTTTTTTGAAGGCAGAATTTCAAAGAAGAATTATGAGCAAGCAGGAGAAACTTCTGCTGTTGGTAGCAGTGTAATGACAAAGAGGATCCTGTTGCTTTAGATAACCACTCACCTGTTTTTTTAAAGCAGCTTCATGGAAACAGTGCCCAGTTCACTGATGTCTATGAACTGAAGGAAGATATTGGTGTGGGCTCCTACTCTGTTTGCAAGAGATGTATCCACATAGCTACAAACATGGAGTTTGCTGTGAAGGTACTGGCATCAATTCCACTCTGAAAATATTGGCTACTAGGTTTGAAAACTTAGATTTGTGAGTTTTCCAGTTGCTGTGTTTTTATGTGATTATAAATTACAGTCTTGGAAGCTGAAAATACTGTACAGGAACACCTGAAATAAAGTGAGATTCACAAGGGTGGAACTGGGCTGCAGGGAATTAGTGATGCTTCAGCCCAGTGCATTTCCTTGTTCAGTGGAGCAGGACAGGCTGCATTAATGATGGAATTTTAACAAGGATAGAGCAAGAAATGAATAAATGGGATGAGAAGCTGGAAGATAAATTACTCATGATTAGAAAGAAGTAATGAACTCTAGAATTTTTTTTATTCTGTTGTTGAAATGAGAATATAAATACAAAAAATGTCTATATTTAATAACTTGTTTATGCAAGTTGTTTTTTCTGTTATTTTTTGCAGATAATTGATAAAAGCAAAAGAGATCCCTCAGAAGAAATCGAGATTCTCATGCGTTATGGGCAACATCCAAACATTATTACTTTAAAGGATGTATGTACCTCCTTTTCTGCTGCCTCTTATTAGACAGGGCTGAAAAAATAAATGCAGATGTAGGTAGTTTATTGGGATTCATTAAATCTCTTTTACATAGAAAAATCTACTGGGAGAGCAGCATATAACAGTAGAGGGAGTGTCTCAAAACACAACATTGTCCTGATATTAATTTTTCTGAAGGCTGTTTAAGCAGCTTGAAGTGAGGAATGATATAAAGGTTAGAAATGCCAGATTTCTTCTTGTATCAAAGGAGCAGCCAGTGTGTTGGTAACGTGAGACAGCAGTGGCCTGCAATGGAAGGGAAGAGCAGTCAGGAGTGTGGGGCTGCTCTCCTCTTCCAACAGCAGCTCTTACACTAAAAAATCACTAAATAACTCAGAGTGATGAATTAACAGCTTGAATGGAGAGTGATGAATTAACAGCTTGAGTCATGAGCTCCCAGGGTGACGCAGGAGCTGCCTTGCCCTCCCTGCTCTGGCAGCCCCTGCTGTTTGTGCTGCCCCTGCTGTGGGAGGAGGGGATTTGTGGGCACGTGGAACTGCCCATGTTGGCTCTGTCAGAATGCTCCGAGTGTGAGGGCCCTGTTAAACCTCTCCTCAGGTGTATGATGATGGCAGATTCATCTACCTGGTGACAGAGCTGATGAAGGGGGGGGAGCTGCTGGACCGGATCCTGAGGCAGAAATTCTTCTCGGAGCGGGAGGCGAGCGCGGTGCTCTTCACCATCGCCAAGACCGTGGACTACCTGCACTGCCAGGGGGTGAGTGAGGGAGTGAGAGTGAGTGAGGGACTGCCTGCACTGCCAGGGGTGAGTGACAGTGAGTGAGAGTGAGTGAGGGACTGCCTGCACTGCCAGGGGTGAGTGACAGTGAGTGAGAGTGAGGGAGGGACTGCCTGCACTGCCGGGGGGGAGTGAGGGAGTGAGAGTGAGTGAGGGACTGCCTGCACTGCCAGGGGTGAGTGAGGGATGTGGAGTGAGGGAGGGACTGCCTTGCACTGCCAGGGATGTGAGTGGTGAGGGACTGCCTGCACTGCCAGGTGTGAGTGGGATGCTGCACTGCCAGGGAGGAGTGAGAGGAGGGATGGGACTGCTGAACTGCCAGGGGGTGAGGAGAGTTGAGGGAGGGACTGCCTGCACTGCCAGGGGGTGAGTGATGGGAGAGTGAGTGAGAGTGAGGGGGGACTGCCTGCACTGCCAGGGGTGAGTGACAGTGAGTGAGAGTGAGTGAGGGACTGCCTGCACTGCCAGGGGTGAGTGACAGTGAGTGAGGGACTGCCTGCACTGCCAGGGAGTGAGTGAGAGTGAGTGAGGGACTGCCTGCACTGCCAGGGGTGAGTGACAGTGAGTGAGAGTGAGTGAGGGACTGCCTGCACTGCCAGGGGGGAGTGACAGTGAGTGAGAGTGAGTGAGGGACTGCCTGCACTGCCAGGGGTGAGTGACAGTGAGTGAGGGACTGCCTGCACTGCCAGGGGTGAGTGAGGAGTGAGAGTGAGTGAGGACTGCCTGCACTGCCAGGGTGATGAGGGAGTGAGGGACTGCTGCACTGCCAGGGTGTGAGTGAGAGTGAGTGAGGGACTGCCTGCACTGCCGGGGGTGAGTGAGGGAGTGAGAGTGAGTGAGGGACTGCCTGCACTGCCAGGGGTGAGGGAGGGACTGCCTGCACTGCCAGGGGTGAGTGAGGGAGTGAGAGTGAGTGAGGGACTGCCTGCACTGCCAGGGAGTGAGTGAGGGACTGCCTGCACTGCCAGGGGTGAGGGAGGGACTGCCTGCACTGCCAGGGGTGAGTGAGAGTGAGTGAGTGAGCCCTGCCAGCCACAGCCCTGGCACAGCTTGCAATCACCACTCCCCTGCCCTCTGTGCTTTGCTTGGCTTGTTTTCCTGCTAAGAGGTTTTGTATTTTATCACAAAGGTGAATAATAAAAACAACTTGTGCTGTTATGCTGGCAAAGCCTTTGGACTCTGCATTTTATGAAAACTGCAGATTTTTGTCCTGTTCTTGTTGCCAAATGGTGATGTTGGTTCCAGTTGCATTATGAGCCAGGAGGTTTTTATTATATTACTTGAACTCGAATTTTTGGGTACTTTAAGGTTATATAATTGTTTAATTTTTGGGTAATTTAAGGTTATATAATTCTTTAAAACTCTCATAAGTATATTAATCTAGAGAACAGCTTTTATAAATTGTAAATTACAAACAAATGTACCTGCTCCTCCTAAATGATGGCTTTTCAAATGTCTTTGCTTAAAGGTGGTGCACCGAGACCTTAAACCCAGTAATATTTTGTACACTGATGATTCAAACAATGCTGATTCTATCAGGATTTGTGATTTTGGATTTGCAAAACAACTTCGAGGAGAAAATGGGCTGCTTCTAACTCCCTGCTACACTGCAAACTTCGTGGCACCAGAGGTATTTCAAGCTGCTCTGTTTCCTTTGTGCTGTTTTTGGTGTGTCAGATGCTAAAACTTTTCAGCAATGCTTGGAAAAAAAACCTCAACAATTCTGTTACTTTTCTTTAAATATAATCACACATGCTTTTTAAACATGAGTACATGTGTTTATTATAAACCTGCTTTAAAAACAGCAGAGTCCACCCTCAAAAATAAGATGTGAGCCTGTTGAAAATCTTAAGAGATGATCTGGGAACAAGAAATGTTGGTGGTGTTTACTGCAACTTGTATATTAGAAAGTCAATAATCTCTCACATGATCAGGGATGATCTTACCCTTCCCTAGGCTGTGGTGTTGTTTTGGGGTGTTTTTTTTAATATATGACAAGAATTTAACACTCTTTGTTTCATAGGTTCTCATGAGACAGGGATATGATGCTGCTTGTGACATATGGAGCTTGGGAGTTCTCCTTTACACAATGTTGGCAGGGTGAGAATATTTCTGAGCTGTTTTGTTTACCTTCAATCCCAGAATGTTGCCTGAATCCTTGCTTCCATAGAAATGGTGAGGCATTGGCTGATGGAATGACACAGACACAGGTGGGACAGGCAGCTCTGAGTCAAAGCCAAACAATCCACGTTTAGCTCAGAGCAGGATCAAGGTTTCTCTTCTCAGAGCAGGACTTGGAGGTGCCAGAGACTTCCCCCAGTTTTCAGGAGGGAATTGAGTCTGTGGAAATTAGTGGTGGGTTTGTTTTTACCCTCCAGCCTTTTGTCCTCCCACCCCATTCCCTTAACTCACCTTGTGTCCCTGCCCCTGCTGCATTCCTGTGTGGAACACTCTGGGTTGGGATCTCTGGAGTTTCCTCAGCATCCAAACCTGAGGAAGCTCTAGGAAGCATCTAGTGGCCAAATGAGAGATGTTGGCTGAATCCTTCTCTAGCACAAAAAGAGCAGATTTTTAGTCCTATGACTAAATCCTGTCTATTGGAAATTATTCCCTTGATAAATCTGTACTTCCCATTAGATGTGAGAAATATTACGATTTAATGGCATGTGTATATATTCTGTATTCTGTGTATATATTTATATAGGTAGATATATTTCTGTTGGCAGTGGGATATTGACTGATTATTGAGATTTTACCAATTTCTTGCAGTTTTTATCTGTAACAAGGTGTTTTTGTTGTTTTTTTCTCTCCCCAGCTATACTCCATTTGCCAATGGTCCCAATGATACTCCTGAGGAGATCCTAGTACGGATAGGCAGTGGAAAATTCTCTCTAAGTGGAGGCAACTGGGACACTGTTTCAGATGCAGCAAAGGTGTAAATGTGTTGTGGTTTTATATTTTTGTAGAATTCCCATGAAATCTATAGAGCTTTATCAGCCAGACTGCTCTGTAAGTGGAGTTTGTGTTTATTATCTGCAGACTTCATTGCAGGGAAGGATATCTGCTCCAACATTTTATTTAAAGGCTCCATCTGTAATGAATATAGATTCCCTGGGATGGTGTTGACCCAGTGTTAATCACCAGTGTTACCTTTTAAAAAGATCAGCCTTAATATTAAATATTAATGGTTAAATATTTTTTCCCAGTCCTTTGGAACTGCACTGTTGTTCATTTCAGTAGGAGTGATTCAGAATGCTTGTTGGCTCTTGCTGTCTTAGCATGAGAAATTCACTTCTGTGTATTTAAGAATGCTTCACATTTTGTACCTAAAACAAAGGGAACATTCTGTCAGCTTGCTCATATTTTGGTTTTATTTCAAACTGTTGCTGTCTCTGTTCTGTGCCCTTCCCACCCACCTCTCCTTTGGACCAACGTTGTAATTAATCAGTAGCTTGTTGCTAATGCTTCTAACAGGCAAAAACAAGTGTCCATTGCTGTTGGCTTTATGCTTTATGTGGTTTCTTGCGGGAAAAATTCCTTGCTGGTGTCTCACTGTCCCTGAATTCATTTGTAGGAAGGAGGCAGCAGAGCCCAAAGTGCAGAATGAAAAAGGAGAGAGAGATTTACAAATAATAGCATTCCTCCATAAAATCTGCCTGCTACATTTGAATAGGATTTCTAGTCTTTTAAAGATTATATTCATAATAAACATGAAAGGCACAACAGTGAGTTGCTTTGCAATCAAGGCTGGCTCTGTTGAGCTGCCCCAATAGTACCACACATTGTTCTGAGCTTCTGCAGTGTCAGGGCACAGAATGATCCCGTTTGTGTGCTGCTCTCTGTGTGCTGGCATTGTGTAAACCCCTCCACACAGGGTGCTTCTCTCACTGCTGCCATCCCTGCTGCTTCCAAGGCCACCTGAGATGCTTTGCACTGAGCAGTGTTTGTGTTCCCTGCCCTGCAGGATTTGCTGTCACACATGCTGCACGTGGATCCCCACCAGCGCTACACGGCCGAGCAGGTGCTGAAGCACTCCTGGATTGCCTGCAGGGACCAGCTGCCCCATTACCAGCTCAACAGGCAAGATGCCCCACATCTAGTAAAGGTAAAGGCACCTGGGCTGCTGCTTCAGCTGGGGGCTGTGCAGGGAGTTAGCTGGTTTAGAGCTACAGACAGAAGTCTCATTTTTTCTGTTTGTTTTCTTTAAAGTTACATCGTGAGACAAATTCATGGAGTGGTGGAATGGTTTGGGCTGGGAGGGACCTTAAAGCTGAACCATCCACCCCCTGCCATGGCAGGGACACCTCCCACTGTCCCAGGCTGCTCCCAGCCCTGTCCAGCCTGGCCTTGGGCACTGCCAGGGATCAGGGGCAGCCACAGCTGCTCTGGGCACCTGTGCCAGGGCCTGCCCACCCTCACAGGGCAGAATTCCTTCCCAGTATCCCCCTAACCCTGCCCTCTGGCAGTGGGAAACCATTCCTCTTGTCCTGGCCCTACATACCCTTGTGTGAAGTCCCTCTACAAACTAAACTAGTAAATAATTATTGTTAATAATTATTCCCCCTCAGTGCAGGGTAAGAGATTTTTGTGTGTGGTGTCTGTAAGGCAGTTCTTGAGCTGTATCTGAAGTCAGGACCTGAGTGGGCACTGAAGTGGCTGTGTTGGAGAAATTGGTGCTAATCTGGGTTGAAAAATACAAACTCTGACCTGCATTAACAGGTGACTCCTGCATCTGAGGGATGCAAAGGAAATACAAAAGAAAAAGAGTGTCAGACACCCATGCTTAGACATTGGAAGGGTTCAACAACAGATTTTTTTTCTCCCTAACAAATTTCAGAGAATTCACATGATCTGGCACACAAGTCTGGTTTGAATGGAGTTAGTTGAATATTTAATATTTAACTGTTTTATTTTCTGATTAAAACTTCTACAAACATGAATTATAATGACATATTTCCTTTCTCCCTAGGGAGCCATGGCTGCTACATATTCTGCACTGAATCACAAGACATTTCAGCCAGTGCTGGAGCCTGTGGCAGCCTCCAGTTTAGCTCAGCGACGGAGCATGAAAAAGCTCACATCCACAGACTTATAGATCCACTGGGACACCTGAGCAGACACAAGCAAGGGGGAAACCCAACAAGTGGCTCTATTTTGCCTGACCTGTGATCAAAAGGCATCTATGGTTTCCTGCTACACTACTTGAATTCTGTAAAAGTCCTTTTTTTAAAAAGAAAAAAAAAAATCCACAGGTTCATACTGTGTTTGTTTTACAGGCCGTATCTGTTAAGTTAATTTAAACATCAGGTACACCATAATGAATTTCTCTACACTGTCCTTTGAGATCTGTTGCAAATATTCTTTCACATTCTGTATAGTTTTGCTGGGTTCAGTTAAAAAAAAATGGTTTAGGGGACCGTTGCCAATGACCAAGTTGTACATAAAGTGTCAGTGTGAGTTTTCTTGCTTCACACCCTCAGACCCTGCTGTGAAGGGCAAATTCTTCGTTTTGTAATTGGGCACTTCATTGATTCAACTCAATTCCTTGCCCTTGTCCATGACTCTTATGCAGAGTTGAGCAGTGTGATGTGCCAGAGTTAATTCATCCCTGTTGATTTGGTAGGTCTGTGTTTGCTTGGTGCCAGGAACTGAGGAGAACCAAAGGGATGTGCAAGCTCCTGCACTTAAATTTGATCTCTTGTGACCCGAAAGAAATGCTGGTTATGGCCTCTGACAGGAAAACAGACATTTCTGGTTGTTATCACAAATTGTGTCCTGCACTGAGCTGGAGGAAGTCAATATGTGCATAAACTGTAAAATTCAGGCTCTCAGAAACATTGGTGCCACTTCAAAACAAATCATGCAGCTCAATCCTTTGTTACTTATATTTCCCATCCATTAATACAACTACTGTGTAATTTTCCTCAGCAGTCTTTCCACTAAATACACCCAATATTAGGTTTGTTTGGCATATGAGACAAACTGACACTTTATTATAACCAACTTGGCACTTGGGGTTTATTTTTTATTTATTTTTTTTAATAGAAGGTTGCTTCTCTCTGACTCTCTCGCCGCATGTACAAATATTACAGAACAGAAATGCAAAATTCTCTTTGCCTAACTGTAGGGGTAGCTTGGGAAAATAAATAAGCCTTGCTGTGTGCCCAGATAAGGGAATTCTGATCAAGAAATTTCACAGTTATGGACAAATTCCTTTCAGCATCCTGTGGCCAGCACTCACTCACCCTCTCTGTCTGGTGTTTGGGCTGCAGCTGTTCCCAAATGCTGGGATGGAGAGGAAATTCATTTCAGGGCCAGAATTACCTTGGGGTTCCCTGACTCCAAACCAATGCTAACTGCTGGTAGTTCATTCAGAGATACACTTAGAAGTGTTTTCAAAAGCTGTAGACACTGAGCAGTTGTAGTGACATAGCAGGATGATTATAAATATTAAATACATTAGTGACATTAGGCTGTGAAGTGACCAAAACTCAAACATAGTTCAGACTCATTTGTCATCATTGAATTTTCAAATGCAAGACCCCAGGGCTGGCAGAAATCAGTGTTTTGAGACAGCAGAAAAAAAACTTCCAGGAGAATTCTGGCCCAAGCACCAGGAGTGGTGGTGATAACTCACATCTCACAAGAGGTGTTGGCTGGTCTTTGCTTATACCTGTGAAGGACTTGGTGGTGTTGGAAATACTTTTAGATAAGCTGCTTTCTTCTGTTGTGGTGGGGGAAGATGGACGTTATCTGGCCAAATAGTTAGGTATGAATATTTGTAGATTTGAGATTTAATGATATAGCAAACATAGGTGTGCTCTTTGTATCACGCAGAACATCCCCCAGATGGAATTTCTTGAGTTGATAGATGTTGGAAGCTTTAGGGGCCATCTGTGCCTAGTTTTGAGGTGCCTGTTTGAAATGCTTGAAAACTTATCAAAGAACACAACTGCTTCCTGGAAAGCTCTTTGTTTAATACAAAATCTGCCCCTTTTGCAGCTGCTTCATCCTCCTTTTCCTTAATGAGGACTTTTTCCAGCAAGAATGCCTGGAAACCTCTTGTCTAACACTCTGTCAGGGTCATTTTAATATAAATTTAAAGATGACTGCCAGAAGAATTTGAATTCACTCGAAAAAAAGGAAAAAGTGCTGGAAGTTAAACCCCCTGAGCCCAGGTCAGGGTGTACTGTGGGTTGAAATGTAGTCCTAAAAGCTGTGTTGGGGATAAGAGGTAATGCAGGGCCTGGAATCCAATGGAAATATCAAACCTGAATTGTCTTCAGCTTTCCTGTAAGGCAGCAGCTGGTCTTTAATGGCTTTACCATGAATCATTTAACAGTGTTTCTGTTGGTATTTTCTTTTAGCTTGCTTAGAAGCACCACAGAATAAGCACCTTAAAAGCATTTTGCACAAGAGCAGTTGGAAGCAGCTGAAGGGACTCAAGTTGTTCTTGATGTGCAGCACAAAGGTGGTGAGAGGAAAAGAACACAAACAAGATGGATGTTCTGATTCATTGCTGAGTATTTAAAACATTTCCTGGAAAGTTACCCCTGTTTTATATCACTGCTGGCCTTTAGTGCAAGTGGTACTTCAGGGGTAAAATAACATTACAAGATTGTCTTATTGTGGGGAAAACATATGGATGTGTTATATCTGACAGGCCAGTGTACCCTGGTATGCCACTTAGAATCCTTATTTAGGGGGAAAATTCCCTTGCTCTATTTCAGCATATCAGTCCTGGAAATATTTGGGATATGCAGGAACACAGAGTTCACTTGCAGTTTACTTTTACTGTATTTAAGGATCATCTTTGTGAGGCTCCTTTGGGAATTCCTTGCCTGTTTCTCATCCCTTTCTTTCCCAGCTTAGGTTTTGATATCTAAAAGCAGCATGGTCTGCTCATGAGCTGTCAGGCAGAGGTTTGAGATGGAAGAGCAGGTACTGGGAAAGTTCTCTGGCTGCAGTGAAAGGTTGGTGAAAATTATTTCTGTCATCTGGGCACAGTTCAAGTTTATAAACTGGTGATGTTCTTACTGCCTTACTGAGTCAGAAAAAATGTTAAATTTTCACAAAGGTTCATAATTGCACAGAAGTAGGCATTCAGACTAAAGGAATTTCCACAGAACTTAATTTTAAATTATAGAATATTTTGGCCGTGGCTTCCTGCCAGAAAAGCTCCTGCTCTGGTGTTTGGTGATGATCATTATCAGTTGCAGCTCTGGTGCACACAGACAGCAGATTCCCCCTGGAGCTGGAGTGGGCTCAGGACTCTTTTACTGTTCCTTCACCCCAGGATATCTCAGTTTGTACCCTCAGTTATCCCTTGGATACAGAGGGAGGAGCTCTGTTGTATTCCTGTTCCACGTGCAGAAGCTGCAGTGGCACCACAGTGAGCCCATGGTGGGGTCACAGGGCCCTTCCTTGGAGCTCTCCTGGTTGGGTCCAGTCCAGCCCTGATCTGGGGCTTGTGTGTGCTTTTCTTCTTTTTCCCATTTTGTTCAGAATCAGTGAATTCCCCTTGCCCATGGCAGGAGGTGCAGGGGCTGAGCCTGCTCTTCCTTTGGGGCCTCTGTTGTTGGAATGTTCTTGCAGCCAGAGAAGGCATCCAAAACCTCACCCAAGTCACTCATGTTGAGCTTGAATTCTGTCTTCCATGTTTTAATTCCTTTTCCAAAGCTGACCTTCAGCTGACCAATAGTTAAAATAACCTCTGGCAAACTTCAGCAGGTGGGAGTTCTTGCAGTGTACTTAGAGACTGGTCTGTAGAGCTGTGTTAAATTAATTACACAAGGTTATAATAATTCTCCTGGTTTGTATCAGTGAAATTATGCTAAAACATCAATGCAAACACAGGGTTTTATGTATTTCTGTAGCACTTAAGCTTTTCATTCCTAACCAGAACTAAAAGTTAGCAAATATTTGTGGGAGGGGAGGGAGGAGCAGTTTTTTCTTTCTCAAAGTTTCCAGAAAGCTTCTGAAGCTGTGATCATAATAGAGTCCTTATGTAATCCTATAGGAGCTCTGTAGGGTTAAAAACATAAAATTCTCCTTAAAAGTTTAGGAACTCTTTTGAGGTGTGCACTGATAGCTGTTGGTGACACCCCTGCACTTCATTCACACCACACCAACCTTCTGCATCAACATCTGTCCCTGCTCCAGTTATTTTTAAATATTTGCTCCTCCAATTTCTACTGTTCCTTGGGAATAGAAGAACAGATACAAATTTGAAAACCCTCACCCTTAATGTATGGCTGAAGCTGATTGAGTATTACAATAATTTGCATATTTAGAAAAGTCTCCCACAAAATCAGCAGCAGCTGGTTTTCTTGAGATTTTTCCTGTGTAATGAAAGCAAACTTTCTCTGAAAGCTTTAAAAGATATAATCAATTAAGTATCTCTTAATTATTCATTTTTGGGCAATATCTTATTACCAATAGTGAGTTTGAATTACCCTGAATTCTCTGGTGGGGTTTTTCACACGAGGATGCTGGAGGTGGATCTGCTTTGCAGGACCAAGTGTTGAGGTTTGGGTGTTTTCATTAGGCTTTTGAGCAGTGTTTGCTAATTAATTCATTAATTAATTGCATTGTCTTAACGTCCCAAGCACTTTGGCATCTTGCACTGATGCTCTGGTTAGAGCTGAAACTCTGCTGGCACGTGGCTGAATCTCCATAAAGGGCATTAATTGAGAACAGTGTGCAATGAATTCCATGCTCTGAGGTACTTCAAAGATGAGACTCTACACAAGGTCCCCGTTCTCAGATATTGTAACTGTCATTTCCTTCTCTTAAGCATATTGTGGATTTTGTATCATACTGTATTTATTTCATTTAATTTTAAAAGAAATGTTTTCTTTAAAGCTCTGTATATATTGACATTAAAGTTTGCATTGTACTACGTTCTCTTCTTCTTGCAAGGCTGGGTCTGGCAGTGCAGTGGTGTTTCTCTTGGCACTGCTGCCTTCAGTTACAGCACACCAAAGACAACCTCAAAATTGTATTTATTTTTGTCAAACTCCCTGAATAATCGTAAAGGTACAGTTTTAATTAGCTGGCAGTTCCTTGAGTGCTAGAATAAAAGAGTTGCGAATTCATAACATTTGGTAATTGACAGAAATCCATCACTTCTGCTTTGGAAGTTTGCTTGCTTCTGTTTTTCAAATGGATATAAAAAACAATGAGCAAACATTCCTAAATTAAATGTATATGAATTATTTCATAAACCTTGCCAAAAATCTCACATACATCGAGCTATTTATAAATTGATATTCAGTCAAGTGTTTCATGCCATACTTGCAGCAAAACAGGCATTCAGTGGTAGGATTGATGTATTACCTCAGGGTGGGATCATCTACCTCTGTGCTTTTTACATATAAAATCTATAAAACTTGTCTAATAAAGTCTATTAAATTTGACTTCATATATTAAGAAGAAATAATTTCCCTGCAAAAATCTGATCCTTTGAAAATAGACACTTGCATTACAAGTGGCAGGAATGACATTAAAAACTGGGTTTAAAATCCTCCTGAGGTATTTGATAAGTGCTGGTGCTGTTGGTATTCACAGTGGTTTATAGATACTTTATTTTTTTGAATGCACAGGAAGGTTTTCCCACCTTTGCCTCAGGTGCTGTTCGCTCACACAAGACACTGGTGGCAGAAGAAGGGGGGCACTGGAGCCACAGAGGAGGTACAAGCAGGTACAAGTTTCCCAGATTGTGATAATTTGTTTGATTTCATTCAAGTCAGGCAGGAAAAATTAATCAAATTGGACAAGACCAGTAAAATAATTTTTAAAAGCCCTGAGTCTCAGGTATTGAGATCTGCAGGCTTGGTGAAGGTGTTGCTGGGTGGGAGGAGACAAGGCATGGATTAAAAGCCAACCTGACTGAATTTGGAGAAACCAAGGACAGGGATGAGCCAAGTGTTAAAAAAGACTCCAGAATGTGCCTTAATTACGTCCTGCTCTTTGTTTTCCTGCAAATTTTGGTTCTCAGGAGCTGTTTTCCCCATGATTCATCTCTGAAGCTTTATGACTGTAAGAGGCACCTTCCCACATCTCTTTTGGGTTTTTTTATGGGGTGCAAAATGTTTTAAGGTAAAGATGTTCCCACCTTTGCTTGCCCCAGCTGTAGGAGGAAGAGGTAGCAAGTGTCTGCTGGCAGTTTTGCCAAAATACGGATTTAACTGTATTTATTTTGAGTTTTGTTTAACAATTTCCATCCAGAACCTCTGGGGAACTTCTCTCAGAGGCATTCCCGGTGTTGGCCGTGTCGGTCGGTATTCCTGGTGTTGGCCTTGCCGGTAATTCCCGGTGTTGGCCGTGCCGGTATTCCCGGTGTGGGCCGTGCCGGCATTCCCGGTGTTTGCCGTGCCGGCATTCCCGGTGTTGGCCGTGCCGGTATTCCCGGTGTTGGCCGTGCCGGCATTCCCGGTGTTGGCCGTGCCGGCATTCCCGGTGTTGGCCGTGCCGGTATTCCCGGTGTTGGCCGTGCCGGCATTCCCGGTGTGGGCCGTGCCGGTAATTCCCGGTGTTTGCCGTGCCGGTAATTCCCGGTGTGGGCCGTGCCGGCATTCCCGGTGTTTGCCGTGCCGGTATTCCCGGTGTTGGCCGTGCCGGCATTCCCGGTGTTGGCCGTGCCGGCATTCCCGGTGTTTGCTGTACCCGGTCCCGCTGGCCCCGGCGCAGCCGCTGCTCTCCCCGCAGCCCCCAGGAGATGGAGGCAGGGCCCCGCAAGCGGCCCCGGAGCCTTCCCGGGCATTCCCGAGCCTTCCCACCGGGACCGATCCCGCCCGGAACCCTCCGGGCCTGAAGGATGCACGGCCGGGAACTGCAGTTCAGTTGCACTACTGGAATTAGTTCATATTTTGTTATTTTTTGAATTTATTTCTCCTTCTTGAGAATGTCTTGTTCTCCTGGTTCTCTTGTTTTCCTGCCTGTGGGATGAGGTTGTGTGATCCCTTCATGCCCAAATCCCAAAGTATTAAATGGAACAGCTCCACATCTGCTGCTCCTGGCTGAGGGGCAGAGAAGCAGCACCAGCAGGACCAACCTTGGAGCATCTCCCTGAACCCAGAGGTCCCACCTTGGCGAGGATTTCCCAGTACTGGGAAAGGAGGAGGAGCAGGAATAATGAAATCAGAGATGGTCCTGAACTGGGAGGGATCCCCGTGGATCTCTGAGTGCAGCTCCTGTCCCTGCACAGACCCCACAAATCCCACCCTGGGCCTGGGAGCTTTTCCCAACCTCTCCTGGAGCTCTGGCAGGGTTGGGCTGGGAGCATTCCCAGGGAGCTGCTCCATGCAGAGGGAGGACAGGGATCCTGGGATGTGGAACTGCCCTCTGCAGCCCTTTGCTCCATGCAGGAGGGAGGACAGGGATCCTGGGATGTGGAACTGCCCTCTGCAGCCCTTTGCTCCATGCAGGAGGGAGGACAGGGATCCTGGGATGTGGAACTGCCCTCTGCAGCCCTTCCTTGGCTGGAGGATCCTGGGGTGTGGAAATCCCTCTGCAGCCCTTCCTCTGCTCCTCCTGAGCAGCCAGAATTGGTACAACCAAGCACAAAAACTTCCGATTCGGAAACAGCAGCACCTGGCAAACCTGGAAGTTTCTCATCTAGAGCAAAAACCTCAACATGCAGATTTTTGAGGTAAATAGAAATATTTTGGGTCCAAGTAGAGATCAGGTATATATTTTTAGTGATTTTTTTTTATTTCAACACCTGTATGCTTTTAAACAGAATTTTGTGCATGTTTACGGATTTCATTAGGAAATTTATTGCAATTTAAAATGCTCTGGTACTCCAGGGTTCAGCATCTGGAGTAAACTGTACGGTAGAAAAACTCTCATTAAATTCTGATAATAAGACAACAATTTAGGAATAAAAATTAGTTAAGATCTCGCTTTGCCAGGTTAGAAAATCACATTATGATCAAGCTGAAGGTGTTCCTGCTCATGGCAGAGGGGGGTTGGACTAAATGGGATTTAAAGTTCCCTTCCAACCCAAAAGAAGGGATTTCCTTGTGCTGCTCAGGCTCCTGCTGCAGAGGGGGGAGCAGAAAATGAACCTCAAGTTAATTAACAGCTCCAGCTGCTAATTCCCCCCGCACCAGCCCAGGAAGAGTGAGCTTGTTCATTCCCTGTGCCCCATGGAAAATGATCAAACTCCAAAATAGCTGAAAGAATTAATTTGCATGAGCTGGCAGTGCTTGTCAGGGAGGGAATAAGGGCAGATTTGAGGAAATTAATAACGTAACTCAAAGTTCCCAGCAAACTCCTGGCAAAGGCAATGTAAACTTGGTTTCAAATTAATTATTGCAAATAAACATTTGAAATGCTACAGGCCAAATTAATATTTCAGAATTCTTCACTATTTATTACTGTGCTTAATTTTCTTACTTAAATATAATTTGGGCCTACGGCTGTTAAGAATTTAATTTTTGAGGTACTTTAATGAATTATAAAACATGTTTTAAACAGAAATGAATAGCTAATAAATGCCAAAAGTGATTAATTTTTTGAATTGTGCAAAGGCCTTTGTATTTAATTTTTTTAAAGTGCCCTAAATTATTGGAAAGTAAAGAGAAAGAAAATACAAAGTGGATCAATTGAAGTCTGGGATAATTTACTAAATCACAAATAGTTTTACTGTGGCCATGTGTTCTTCCATGAGTCTCCTGTCCTTCCAGGAGTGTCCAATCCGTATTTTGTGTCCTTCACACAAGGTGGTGACAAAAAAATGCTCTGGAGACACCTTGCTCTGAACCCCAGCTCCCTGGATGAGCAGCACTCTGCCCTGTTAAAAATTGATATATCCAAGCTTTTCCTGGGATAATACAACATCAAAGATACATGTTTTGATCAGCCCATGACTTTCTGATTATTTTAATGTGTTGGGGTTTCTTTAAGTGAAAATGAAATAGTGAGAATGAGGTTTTCATACTTTAGGTGAGCTTTTAATATAAATTTTGAACCTGGGGCTTGTGTGATGTGTAAAATTCCACGAGGTGGGATTTATGTGCACAGCTCCCTGCACAGTGGGACGGCAACACCTGCCATTAATTTTTTGTGGCTTGAAACTGAGCTTGATTTAGATGCTTTCATCCCAAGGGAAGAGACATTTTCTGAAATCAGCCCAGTGGTAATTGTTTGGAGTTGAGAGTGAACTCACTGAGATTCCCCATGAATCAAGGGTGTGCTGCCAGTGATTTATGTCCCTGCACAGGCCTCCAAACGTCCCCACAAATTATCCAGGGCTGAGGAGGGGATGATTTGCTGCCAGTGGCACTTTGGAGTCTTTTCCAGCAGCTCCTGTTGTAGGAAACTCCTGCTCAGCAGTGGGGTCAACAAAACAGGAATTCCTCCCAAATTTCCCTTTTTTTGTGAGTGCACAAATGCACAAACATCCCATCATCTCTTCAACAAGGAGTAACCTCTGAGCAGGGCTGGGTTTGCTCCTCACAGCTCCTGTTCCTCCTCAGCAGAAAACACAAAACCTTGGAGAACCAACAAGGTGAGAGGTGACCTGGGTGTCCTGCTGCTTGACAAAGATAAACATTATTTGGGATGCAGCGATAAAAGGCCACACGGATTTCCAAAACTATAGGAGACTAGAAAGGGAGATTTACAACAAAACAACAACAACAAAAAAATCCTTAAGGGCTTAGAGGATAAAGTTATTCTAAAAAGCAACACTAGGAAATATCTACCTGTGAAATTTCTTGGCAAGTTTCTTTACCCTGCTATATTTCTCCCTTATTTTTAAGCTAGGATTTATAGAAAATTATTAAGTCCTATTTTTTTTTTTGTCCTCTGGGCTTTGAAATTATTTTTCTTCGGAGCCTTTTGAATGCTGGAATCGATTTCTGTTTCTTTTCTTATTAATGAAACCATTCATCCAAGAAAACTTTGGAGAAGAGAGATCTAATTTCCAGCCCTACCCCAGTGAGAAGAAATCAGGTGAACAATCAGCTGGACCATCCAAAGGATTATTACAATTGCAACATAAGCTCTTTAAGAAAATGTCTATGGGGAAATATCTGGAAATGTAATAACTTAATCCTAAATACCAGGAAAACAAAGCAAATTACCGAATAGAACATAAAAATGGAGAGTGGAGCAGAGGCAGGTGCTCACCTGGGACGTCTGTTTTAGGCAGGCAGAAAGTTTTTGTTTGGCAGCAATTTTGGGCTGAAGGTGGCCAGGGTGACACTCATGTTGCTGTTTTTTGGGGGAAAAAACTCTTTTTTTAGTGTTTGGATGGTGTGGGACTTGCATATGATGTGCTGTAAGGGGTGATTGATCCTAAAGGTGAGGTGGAGTTGAGTTTGCTGTGGCAGGTGCTGAGTTTCTGATTGAACTAGGGCTGATACTTAAATAGAGAAATTACCCTAGCTTTGAATATTTCAAATGTCAGAATATCAAGGATCCAGCTCACTCTTTGTTAACACAATCCCTTATCCTGTAGAAAGGTTCACATTCCATCTGGGCTGATTTGTAGGGACGTGTAAGCACATCACAGCTGACCTAAGAGTTGCTTTCATTATTTATTGCCTTCAACCAGCGTTTTCATCCCCCCCTTTAATTAACTCTGCCAAAAATGGCTTCTCTTTCTGGCTAATCATGGAGGAGGGACGTGAAGCTGAATCCATGAGTTCATTTTAGGGTGGAGGAGGAGGAGGATGCAGCCCCAGAGAGGGGAGGAGGGAGTTCATGCTGTTTGATCAGTTATGGAAGCAGCCACAGGTTGGAAGGGCAGGGCTGTGCCTGGATTTGGGCCAAGGGGATGGAGGGAGCCAGGGAGGGGATGGAGGGAGCCAGGGAGGGGATGGAGGGAGCAGGGACCAGGAGATGGAGGGAGCAGGGCCAAGGCATGGAGGGAGCTGGGACCAGGAGATGGAGGGAGTGGGACCAGGGGATGGAGGGAGCAGGGCCAGGGGATGGAGGGAGCAGGGCAGGAGATGGAGGGAGCAGGGTTAAGGGATGGAGGAAGCAGGGGCAGGGGATGGAGGGAGCAGGGCAGGAGATGGAGAGAGTGGGGCAGGGGATGGAGGGAGCAGGGTTAAGGGATGGAGGGAGCAAAGCAGGGGATGGAGGGAATGGGGCCAGGGGATGGAGAGAGTGGGGAAGGGGATGGAGGGAATGGGACCAGGGGATGGAGAGAGTGGGGCAGGGGATGGAGGGAATGGACAGGGATGGAGGGATGGGACAGGGGATGGAGGGAATGGGACCAGGGGATGGAGAGAGTGGGGCAGGGGATGGAGGGAATGGGACCAGGGAATGGAGGGAGGCTGCCTGGGCTGGGAGTGTCAGGAAAACCTGTCCCTGCCCACTGCCAGCAATTATTCATGCTGCAGACCCAATGCTAGGAGACATGGGCCCGGGCAGAGGGAATGTCTAGCGCTGGTAGGACGAGATCATTGTGCTGCAAGTTGAATGAAAGGAGGTTTTTTTTTCATAACAAAGATAAGACAGGCAGTGAAAGACACTTTTTTCCACGAAGGAAGAAGGCGTTATCCTGCCTAAATGATTTAGACAGACTTTATTTTCTTGGAAAGCCTTGGGTCTCTTCATGGATCATTGTCTCCAAGCTGAGTTGCTCAGTGAGACTTTCATCGATGGCAAAGAGACCCAAAGGGACTGAAGGGAGCCTGTGACCTTCCACCACTGCAAGTCTGGAGCCATAGAAATGTTTGTCAGCTTTGAAAAGAAATGGCTGCACTTGAGATCCTTTCCTTGGAAAAATCCCTCAATCTGGAGCCACAATGAGGCGTGATTTTAGCACAGATCTGCCAGGACACATGGGTTCCTTTCTCCTTTCAAATAAAATATGGAACTCAGCTGGGGTGTCTGAGCTTTTGGGATATGACAAGGAAAACATTCAATCTTCTTATTTTTAATTCAGGCGAGGTGAGCTTTGTGTGTAATTGGTTTTTTGGAAGCAAAACAAATATGCTTTTAATTCTGGGAGAAAAACAGGGTGACAAATGCTCCATATGAGAATTTGGCATGGAGGCCTCTCCTCTGGGGAGCAATGCTTGTGTGCAGAGAGAAATGCCCAGGTCCCAGCTCAACCCAAACACGTGGCCACCAGCCCCAAAGGCACTTCTGCACTGATGGAGATGGAATCTGGGCTGATCTGCAGCATCACTTGCTCTGGGTGAGATGAAACTCTGGCGTTAATGCAAACGTAAGTGTCTCTTAAGTTTACTTCCCATAGTCTGTGATCCCACTCTGGTCAAAACCAAACTCTCCTTCCTTGAGCTGGAATTATCCTTTTCTGCTTCTCTCCCCTTCCTTCCCTGTTCTTGGCACATAAAAATAAATTGTGCTGCCCTAGGCTGAGCTGTGGACTGACATTGTGTGGAGTTCCTATTTCCAGTAAACCAAATTCCTGCTTCTCACTTGCAACACTCAATAATTCCTGGTTTGTCAACAACAACACCAGAAAAGTTGTTTTGTTTTGGGTTTTAAAAACTTTTTCTAAAGCAGGACAGCATCTCCAGCCCACACACTGTGGTGACCCTGCCCAGAGCAGGGAGTTGGAACCTGATGATGTTTTAGGTCCCTTCCAACCATTCCCAATGGTGTTAAAACAACAGGATTAACCTGCAGAGTTCATTTCTCCATATCACAGAATACAGATAACAAACAAGGTGAGAGAACAGATCATTTCATGCCAGTCTTTATGTTTCTGCCCATTAATTTGCTGTTTATTGTGGGATTGAAGCAGAGGGCTTTGCTTGGGCTCGTTCTGAGCCCTCACTGCTGTCAGGGAAACCCAGCAGGGCCCTGGGGCTCATTGCATTTCCATGCCAGGCTCCATCCAGGGAAAACCCTCAACAGCTGCCCAAGGGATGCCTGAGAAATGTCTTTTTAAAGAAATCTGTATGAAAATGGAGGCCATACACTGCCCTGTAGAGGAGGCTCTTTTCTGTGGGGGATAAAGGGATTTTTTTCTCTTTGGAAATGGTTGGAAATTGCTTTGTTTGGTAAAAACATCATTTAGTCATGTGAGTGATCCATGATGGGAATTCCTCCTAAATCATCACTTTGATGTCAATAAATTGGCTAATAATGACTCAAAACCTGCGTGCTGAATCTTGACCTCTGTGTAAGGCAAAATTTGGAGCCATCACATTTGTTTGAAATCAGGCTGTGATGTGACCAGAGTGGGGGCTCCACTCAGGGCAATCAGAGCAGGATGAGTGTTACAATGGAAAATAAGTTGTTAAACTCATTTATTGGCTTATGTATCCATAAACTTTGTCATGTTCAGCATTTTTGTGTAAGAAGGCTCAGAATTTTGCAGAGAAAGCAGACACAGGCTTTTGTAGCAAACTACAAAATAATGATGTTCTTTTCACTGCTGGGTCTTATTTAAACAATATTTACCTACTTAGGATATTAGAAAATCATTAGAAAATATTTACCTACTTAAGATATTAGAAAATCATTTACATTAGAAAATCATCCATAATACCTTTGGGTTTTTCTTCACTTGTTTCTTTCCTGGAGTTTGTTTTTCAAAGGCTGCACAAAGGATTGAGGCTCCAAAGAGCTCAGGGGAGCTGGGGGTTTCTCCTTCCTTCCAAGCCTTGCTGCTGCTTTGGGTTCCCCCTCCATAAATCCCCACCCAGTGGGAAACTGGGATGTGTCCTTGTGGGGAATGGTTCCTACAAAGAGTTTTGTCTTTGGCTGAGGAGGCTCCTTCTTCCAAGCAGCAATTTCCTTCCTTCCTTCCTTCCTTGTCTCTTGTTTATGAGGAAAACATAAAATCCCTTTCTGCGCTTAAACTCATTCTGGAGATGCTCTAAATTCCACGCTTAAGGATGCATTTAATTAAAGATTGACTGTGGCATAAAATGGAGGTTAATTAAATACCAATCAATCCCTGTATAAAATTCATCTAAAGGGGCTTTGGCTCAGGCAGTAAAAGCACCTCCAGTCGGAGATTCCCCTCCTGCTCACTGTGCAGCTGCAGAGCGGCTCCCCACCCTCTTTTCCTGGCTGTATTTGCCATCCAGGGTACTGAAGCCCTGCAGAAAAGCTGTTTTGATGGAAGCAAAGCCATGGTGTGACCCACTCCTGCTGTTCAGAAGAGATTTCACAGGGACTGTTCCATCACCACTTTGTTTGGTGTAATTAGACAAAACTCTCATTGATGAAAGAATATTTTTCTTCTCCCAAAAATTTTTGAGAAGGTCCTTTATAAGGGCATCAAATGAATCCAGAGTATCCAAAGTTAATAAAACTAGATGACATTTCATGGAACATATTAAGCTCTATGTGCCTTGTTGTAGGATGTTGTGTATGCTGAAATTGAGGGGAGCTGCAGGGAGAAGCTTTGGAGGACCTGGAAGAGGAGTCCAACACAGGAGAAGCCTCATGTAATTTTAATACTCTTTTCCCCTGTTCTGTGTTCCCATGAGGGAACGTTTTGGGAATTTTCAGAGAGAAATCTGGAGTTTGTGCTCCTGCACTGGTGGCTTTTAAGCCATGGACAGACTTGGAATAAGAGGCCTAAAAGTTTACACTGGATCAAGAGCAGAGTTTAGTCTCTCTCTATCCAGGCCTAGTTCTTTAGGAGACCCTAAAAGAATAATTTAAACATCATCCCTGTCCTCCATGCTCTGGAGTGCTTCAGGAACATTGAATGGTGAAAAGCAAAGTTTTCCTGCTTCAGAGTAGGGCTTTCTTTAAAATAATTCAAAAATCCTTGATTTTCAAGTTATTTAGTAGCTTTTTATTGGACATTCTCATGTTTAAACTACCAAAACTAAACAGATGAGCTTTTGGCAGGAGCAAAATAATAAAATATCAACATATTTTAATTTTAAATGCTCTATTCCATTAAAAATATCATTGTTCTTTTATTTCTCATAAATCCCCTGGAACCTGAGCTTTTCCCACTGAGTCTTTCAGAGATTTCCACCTTATTCAGAAATCTGCTTTACAGGGCTGCAGTGATGTCCTTACAGGGAGCTCAAGGCACTTGGTCAGCATGGCAGGGCCTCTTAAAATTATTTTTCCAGCCCTGCAGAAGGAGAAAAGTGAACTCCAAGGCAGTGAAGAAGCAGCCTGGGATCCAGCAGCCCCTGCCACGTGAGGTGCAGGCTGCAGAAATGAAGTTGGAAGTTAATTGTTCCTGCTGCTGAAGGGCCCAGGTTAGTTGCTGTCTTTACACTAATTTTTGTACCATCCCAGTGACCTTCATATCATATTAACAGTTTTATATTATGTTAGCAAATTGCTCTGCCAGAGCTGCAAGTCTGATTGCATTCTGAAGGTCATTAATATGATATGAAAATATTATTGTATTCTCTCCTTTCATATTTTATTAGTGATATGGAAAGCAATAAAGGAGCTGATTTTTGCTGGGAGGTTCCCCAGGGAAAGTTGCTCTACAGCACTGGTGTCCCACATTGGCTCCTAATCCAATCTCAATGGGAAGTTCAATTTCCTCATCATTAATTATTTAGCTGTATTTAACTGCTGTAAATTCTCAGATTAATTTTTTTTTAACTGTTGAGTTTGATGACCTCCAAAGACATTGGTATTAACCAGTGCAAAATGAAATATTGCTTCACACAAGTGGAACACACTCTTCCACCAGGGCTTGTGTCAAGGTGTAATAATGGAAAATTTAATTTTTCTCCTGCAGGAGGGAAGGCTTATTTTATTACTACCTTTGGTGCAATTCAGAATTGCAGCACAGAGGAGTTAGGTGGCACAGCTGGGACATTCCTTTAGGGGTGAGCTGGCACTGGAGCTGTCCCAGGACATTTCCAGTGGTCACCAGACCAGGGACAGCTGCTGTAACCCCCAGAGCTCAGCTTGGACCCAAAAATTTCATTTACTAAAAGTCCTGACACAAGTGAGCAATGGGTAAAACTAGGCAGTCACCACCCAGAGCCAAGGGTGAAGGCAGGAACTTTTGGGCAGGTTTTGGCTGTTATTTAAGAACAACAAGGTTTGGACTTGCAGAAAAGTGGGTTAGAAACTTTAAAAGAGATTTTAATAGAAAAGAAAGGTCATTGCTTGCAGATACAAATGATTTTTGAGGTGACAGATACTTTAGAGTGACTTCAGCCAGGAGGGTGACTTTGGTAAGCAGCAAGTTGAATTCTTCAATGCTTTAACAGCCCTTAGTTCACCCTTAGAATGACATCTAACAGGAGTTCACCAAATGTCACCCACAGCAATACTGGATTGGGCTATCACAGCAGCCAGATATCAGGGGTTTAACATGGTTTCACCAAGCAGAATGTTTAAATGTTTGAGTTTAGGCCTTTTCTCTGCCACAGTGTGAGGCTGCTCCGTGTTCATCGGCCTCAGTTGTGTGACACGGAGAGTTCTCAGATTCCAGAGTGGGTTTGTCATCGGGTTATTGGTGGTCAGAGCTGGCAGGAAAGTCAGTCTGGAGGCTCCCCCGGCCTGGGAACATCCCAGAGGGCTCCTGAGCAGTGCAGGAGAGGAGGATGCAGCACAGGGAAGGAAGATGCAACACAGGAGAAAGGATACAGCGATGCCTTGTGCAGGCTGACCTAGAGCAGAGACTAGATGGAGCTAAAGAATAAAACAGGGATTTATTAAAAGGCCTCGTCCTCAATGGGAGCGGCTGCAGATGGCGCTGCTGCACCGAGAGCGGGCGGCGCTGCGGGCCCGGCACCGGAGCGGGCCCGAAACGGCTCTGTGCCCCAAAACTGCCCTGACACGGCACCGGAGTGAGCCCCGAAACTGTGCACGCCAAAACTGCCCTGAAACAGCATCGGTGTGAGCCCCAAAACTGCCTCTGGACCCCAAAACTGCCCCGCACCCCAAAACTGCCCTGTGCCCCAAAACTGCCCTGAACACAGCGCCCATCCTGCACCCAGCACTGCTGAGCAGCTCAGCTCTGATTCTGCACTTGGCACTGGTCCTGAACAGCTTCTCCCCCCTGAACCCCCTGCACCCCAACTCTCCCAGCCCCAGAACAGCCCCTCACCCTCTGTACCCCCTGACCCCAACTCACTCAGCCCCTCACCCCCTGCCCTCACAGCTCTGCCCCTCCTGGCTCACCCAGGCCCACAGGAGAGGCTGTGGCCGATCTAATCTAACCCTGCCTTCTGGCAGCAGAAGCCATTCCCCGTGTCCTGTCCCTCCAACCCTTGTCCCCAGTCCCTGTCCAGCTCTCCTAGAGCCCCTTTAGGCCTTGGCAGGGCTCTGAGCTGTCCCTGGATGTTCTCTCCAGCTGAGCACCCCCAGGCGTCCCAGCCTGGCTCCAGAGGGGCTCCATCCTCGGAGCAGCTCCGTGGGCTCTGTTGGACTCACTCCAGCAGCTCCACATCCTTTCTGTGGGGATCCCGGGTCAGGATCCCACCTGAGCAGGGCAGAACCCCCTCCCTGACCTGCTGGGGGTGAGCCCAGGCCATGGCTGGCCAGGATTGTCCCTGCCAGTGCCACCCTGGTGCTACCACAGGGCATCACCAGGTCACAGCCACATCCCCATGGCACTGCCTGGCCTCAAACATGGGCTGTAAAACTCCAGGAGAGCTGAGGACAGAACAGGCAGAGCCACGCTGAGCCCCAGGAGGAGTTTTATGGGCAATAATAAAGTTCTGTGGTGTCTCTTACAGGAGAGAGGAGCGTGTCAAGTGCGATGCTGCTTAACGTGTCTGAGACAACAGTGTGAGAGTACTGAAGGTAAGACCCTGTGGACTGAGCCATATTTCATCACAAACAGAGCCCTTTAACCAACAAACTTGTTCTGGGAAAGTTTCCAACTCCGACAATCTCTGGCGTTGTGGGGTGGTGGGATCTCTCATGCTAGGAGCATCAAAGGAGTCTCTGGAGATGCTTTAACAGAGGACAGGAGCCTGGGAGGGAGACTTCAAAATCCTGGCAAGGGTACAAATAAAATACACTTTGGTCTTAAATTAATGTAAAATTTTATGAAACTGTCTCTCGGAGATTATTCCCAATGCGGAGTTAAAAAACAAACAAGCAAACAGAAAGCAACAACAACAAAAAACTCCCTGGCTGGTGTCCACAAAGAACAAGTGCTGTGGTTTCCAACCTCTGAACGACATTATCCTCCAGGAACTGCCTCTTTGGGAAGATTCCACATCACCAGACTTTATCTGCATCCTCTGCTTAAAAAAAAGAGATATCCCAGGTCTGTGGAAAAAAGAGAACTTGTCCTTTACCTAAACACTGATTTATGCCAAGGCTTTCCCTGGTAAGTCCTGCCTGTGCCCTGCCAGGGCTGTGTCCCCTCTCTGGACGTCGTGGGGCTCTGTCAACTCCAGAATATTCATCCTGAATATCCAAACTCCCCATCCAGGGCCTCCCTGTGGCTGGAGAGCTGGGGTGGGACGTGTCCATCCTGGGAAGAAAACAAGAAACACAAAGGAAGAGGAGGAAAAAAAAAAACCAAAACAGAAAAAAACCTAAGCTCGAGAAGAGAAGGAATTAAAAGAACAGATAATAATAATAATAATATTAATGACAAATTTTAATTAATAAGTGGCTAATTAATTTTCTAAGCACCATAAAATTGCCATAGCAGCCTAATTGCTTTGCTGCTCTTGCCACCAGGCAGGGAGGAGGTGACGAGTTCTAATCCCCTGCATTTCCACGTGGGAGGTGCTGATGGAGGGGACACGCTGGGCTCTGCAGGGGCGGTGCCACCACACGGGGCCCTGCCCAGGTGCCACTGTCACCTGAGCAGGAGCTGCCACCAGGAGCAGCAGGGCTGGGGCGTTGCCTCTGACCCCAGCAGGGACACAGGGACCACAAGGGGCTTGCAAATGGATTTCCAGCTTGCCACGATTCTGGAAGAGCATGAAGACACCATGGGATTACTGCAGCTGCTCTCATCCTCTCTTTCAAACACTCTTACCCTTTTGAAAATATTTTTTTGACTCAACGCCAGCACAGATTATTGGTTTTATGCTTCTTGCTCTGTAACAACCACGTACTTATAGGAAATTACTTGTAGGAACTCACTCAGAGGAGCTGGGGATGTGCAGATAGCAGCTTGCAAAGGCACAGGAGCTCCTCTTGGTGGAGAAGAATCCACAACACCTCAGGCTCCTGGGGTTTGCTCCTCTGGCTGCCTGGTGCAGCCACCCCTGTCCAGGGCACATTGAAACTTTGGATTTTTTTTTCCTGGGCTGTTTATGCCATCAGTTCTGTGATGAGCAATTCAGATTTATCTGAAATTTGAATTTTTCTGAAATTTGGATTTATCTGCACTGACCCCTCTCGTGCTGGGTGTGTTTTTAGGAATGAGTCCTTCCTTTTCCTGAAGCTGTAATCAATGAAACCACATCATCATTTGCCATCATCTTATTACCTAATGAGATTTCATATCTTCCTGCAATTCCTGAAGAAAAAAAGCAATGTCTGGCTGGGGGCTCTGGGCTCTGTGGGGTACAGCACAAATTCTATTATTTCACACAATTTGTGCTGCTGACTCCTCTGCCTCTGCATATTTATCTTCCTTCCATTCCCAACAAACTTGTTTTTTCAGCACTTCTTTGTCATAAGGATGATGAGGATTAACTAAATGCATGTAAACATAACCATAAAAAGGGGGGAAATTACACTGCATGAGCAAACCTGATACTCTTCCCAGTTCATTAGAATTTAATGAAGAAATACTCAGTGCCCAACAGGGGAATCCTAATTCATTATGTCTTTTGAATTCTCATTAAGCATATGCATGGTGACTACTGGAAACCTGCACCCTTTCAGCTCTGTTGTCCATTACCCTGACTAATAAATAGTCATTATACTTAAATACTGATGAGGAGACTCGAGGAAGTTTTATTCCTGTAATTAATTTTCCCTGGTTAACTCCTGATGATTTTCCAGAGCTTCTGCTGGTGGCTGAATCAAAATCCTGGCACAGGTGAGGTCGGAGAGAAGCTGCTCTAAAAGTGATTTGAAGATGGAGAAGAGGATGGACTCAGGGCCCCATTCTCCCCACCTCAAGGATGCTGCTTCAGGCTTGAGGGGCTCTGCTGCTTTTTTATAGGGGGGAAAAAAGCTTTTTATCCATCTGAATCCCTGGAGGTGTCCAAGGCCAGCCTGGACAGGGCTTGGAGCACCCAGGGACAGTGGGAGGTGTCCCTGCCATGGCAGGGGGTGGAGCTGGATGAGCTTTAAGGTCCCTCCCAGCCAAACCAACCTGGGATTTTAAATGCTGTTTGCTATTTTGGGCCCAGTACCTGAATGATGGTGAATTTTGGCTGAAGTTTTCCCAGAGCTGATGCTTTGCACAGTTTTCCACACTCTTGGGTGAAAGCTTTCAAAGGAAGGCTGTGCCAGGGAATGTGGAATTACTAAATCCTTCTGGCTTCTTATGTAGCTTAAGGCAATGTTTAAAATGTTTAATTGCTTGGAGCTGTATTTTACTCCATAGGTGGCAAAGGGTTTGTTCATTCCTGTATCTCTTCCCAGTTGTTAACACTTTTTGTCTTTCACCTTTATTACTAAAGCTGGCTGATAGCTCTGGGAGGAATCTCTGGGGTGCTGAGCCAAGCAATGACTGCTTTTATCCCAGCTGCTTTCCAGGGGAGCTCCCTGCTCCCTGCAGCTCAGCTTTGGGGGTGTGGGAGGAATGTTCAGGGGCAATGTTTGTCTGTCAGGTGCTCTGGGGGGTGCCAGCCCCCCAAAATCCCCAGCTCATGATGTAAATGCCAGCATTGGTTCTCTGGTGTGGGACAGGACCTGGACCCGGGGCTGGGGAAGTTTTATCCAGGTGGGAATTCTGCAGTTGTTCAGGGATTGAAAGGCAGCTGATAAACTTGAACTCAGAGCCAGAGTGGTGACAAATGGCTCATCCAGGAGCTCCCTGTCCCCTGGAAGGTGGGATGAGCCATTCCTGATGCTCCCTGCCCCTGGAGCAGCCAGAGGAGAGGAACACTCGAGCTCTTGTCACAGAGCCCGGGCTGCCCGTTTGCCATGGGCTGGTGCTTGGCATTGGATCAAAGCGGATCCTGAAAGGAGCACAGTGGGAATGACAACCCCGGAGCACAGAGGGAATGACAACCCCGAAGCACAACGGGAATGACAATCCCGGAGCACAGAGAGAATGACAATCCCGGCTGCCGCAAGGGACGGACCCGGCTCCGGCACCGGGGCCCTCCGGGGATGGAGCATCCCGGCTCCCCCAGACAGCTCCAGAGCATCCCAGCTCCCTTAGACTGCTCTGGAGCATCCCGGCTCCTCTGTGACTGCTCCAGAGCATCCTGGCTCTCCCCAGACAGCTCCAGAGCATCCTGGCTCCTCCAAACATCTCCAGAGCATCCCATCTCCCTTCAGACTGCTACAGCTCCGTCTGTGTTGATGGAATTCTACCTGAAATTAGAGCTCAGAGCCCTCCCAGTGCCCAAAGAGGCTCCAGGAGAGCTGGGCAGAGACTTGGGACAAGGGATGGAGGGACAGGACACAGGAATGGCTCCCACTGCCAGAGGGCAGGGACGGGTGGGGTATTTGGGAAGGAATTTTGGTCTTGTCCTTTGCAGGGTGGCTTTAAGTCATTCAGTGTTTTCACAGTTCTGTCAAACCAGGGGTTCTTCAGTGCATGGAAAATCATCAGTGTCTCCGACCTGCAGTCAATGGATTAAAGAGGAATTGATCCAAAGCACACTGGAGTTAATGGGGGTGTTCTGACCAAGCCCAGGGGTTGCCCCAAAGCTTCCCAGCAGCCGTGCAGAGATCCAGGTGAGTTCCCTGGTGGAGATGGAGCTGGTGCCCACAGGCTCCTCATATTATTGCCCAGATATTCCTCATGGGAAGGGCTGGCCAGCCCTGGCAGAATTCCCAGGGCAGGGGTTCAGTCCCCATCCCTGAGGAACTCAAGCCCTGTGGATGTGGCACTTGGGGACATGGCTCAGTGGTGGCCCTGGCAGTGCTGGATTAATGATTTGACTGGATGATCTCAGAGGGCTTTTCCAACCTAAACAATTCTGTGGTTCCATATTGTCCTGGGCTGAGATTCCTTCACTGCTCCAAATGACATCCACTGTCCCACGGCATTTGAATTCTTCTCAGATTTTTATTGCTTTATATTAGATTTTATTTTGCTTATAAAGGTGTAAGCGAGCACAGTAAATCTGTATATAAAAATAAACCACATTTGCTAAAATATTCTAACCCATGGACTGCTCTGGACATGCCCAGGCTCTCTCTCACTCTCTAGGCTTTAAGAATCAGTCATTATTTGTGTCACTCCAATGACAAATCACCACTAGAATGAGGTTTTATCCTTTTAAAACAAAATAACTTGTATTAATTCCTTGATTTAATAATTGGAGCCTTGACTTTTAAAGGGGGGGCAGGTGTTTGTTGTGATTAATAGGAACACATTCCCTGCATATCACAGAACTTTACTAAATCTTAGTAATGGTGTGGGGGTCAGTGTCACTGTTATTATAGAAATGATAATTATATCTTTGGGAAGCTGTCAGAAAAGTATCTTTTCCAGGAGTCAGAGCAGTGTAAACAGACTGTACAGGCAGGCACTACCCTTTCCATCAATAGGTAAACAATCTTTGTTAAGCTCATCTTGATAGTCTTATTTTGTTGCCACATTTTAATTACTCATCCTGTCTGTTTATATTCCGCTGCGTTTTGCTGAAGATACAAGCTTTAAAAATCATTGGTATTTAGGAAAATCCAAAGCTGGGGTGATGCATGCTCAGGTGCTAATTTATTTACATCAATTAATTTCAGGCCCCTGATGTAAACCAATTAGTATTCAACACTTAATGGAGTCATTATCTGTCAGATTAGCTTTTAGAAATGCTTGTCACTGCTACAGGACCAGGCAGCAGAACTTTGCTAATAAAACTAGCAGAATTAATGGAGTGAACAGCATAGATAATGACTTAATGTGGAACATACAGTATAGAAAAGAGACTGAACAACTGTCTTCAAGAAATTAAGATATCATTGAGCTGGCTACTTTATTCCAAAACTGAGCTCAGATGGGCTCTTTGGAAACATCAAAGGTGTCTTGCTAAGCCTTTGCAAAGTTTATTTCATAAGAAATAACTTCCACCCTTTGTGCCTCACATGCTCCAGCCCAGCTTGGTGTGGCACACAAAGAGCAGCTCCCTGTGGTCCCTCCCTGCTGTCACTCCAGGCTGCTCCTTCCCAAGCACTGGGAATTACTGGGAGCACCCAGGCTACAGAGCTGCACCTGTGGGTGCCTCCTGAACTTCCCCAGGTGAGCCCTCCTTTGGGGATGCACTGATCACCTGCTGTGAGGGAATGCAAAATGAGTTCTATTTGGGCAGCGATGTTTGCCCATAGTTTTGTTTTTCCAAGTTAAATTTCCCTTTATTGTTGTGTTTTGTAATTTTCCGTGTGCGCTTTGAGGTCAGTCTGGTCGTTCTGGTGCCTCGGGGACAAATGACACCTGTGCTAAAGTCATCCCTGCATGGAGGGAAATCACAGAGCTTAATTCCTACTTAAGCTTTGAAAAAGAATGCAAGTAGATCCTAAAGGATCCGAACGGTGTATTTGTACAGCAATTCCTGTGATTTGTGCTTCACTGGGAACTGTGGCACCGACCTGCAGGTGAGTCTGGTGACGCTGCTCTCACTGCAGGGACAGTCCTGCACCTTCAGCCCCTCTCGTGTCCTGACTCGGGGATTAGGGGCTGGTCTGGGGGCCATGGGGTCTCCAATATGTCCACAATGGCAAGAGGAATTCCCTACATCATTGTATCTGTGACTGCATTAGAAGAAAAGTCACTAAAAGTGGCTAAGCCAGGGCGATGATGTTCATGTTCAGGTGCTCCTTTCCTTGTCCCAGCACCAAAACTTGAACTCTGCCACAAAATAAGAGAGAATAAAGCTGTTGTAAAGCTGTGTCATTTACTGTTCTGAGAACAAATTGTGATGTCCTGCCAGCTCTGTGCTGCTCACCTGAGCTCTTGTTCTTGCTGGGTAACCAGAGCAGTTCTTACAGCTTTAGGTTATGCACCTTTTAGGAAACACTGTGGGAGAGTTGTCTTCAACCACAGGGATAATTTCACACATTTTTAAAGTCTTCCTTCTTTAACTAACTGCCTTAACACTCTGTATATCACCCTATCCTTAGAGAATTGATGTACATTGATGGCCATTTATGCCTAGTTTACAATTATATTGGTTTTTGCATTGATTGTGGTTGTTCTCCTTGATGGTTTTCACCTTTCCAGAGGGACTCAGTTTCTGGCACAAAATCAACATTTACATTTGATTTTCAGCACGGCAAGTGGCTGCTGAGAGTGACTGAGAGGGAAATGGGTGCCTGTGTACCTTCCTCCAGGAAAACCATCTCATTTCCTTCATCTCCACTGCCCAAGAACCTTCTCACCTTCTCCAGCTCCAAGGCTTCCTTCCAGGACTATTCCAAAGGAGGAGGGAGACCAAATGTGGCTCTCAGGGTGTAGGGGAGGTGATGTTGCACTGCCCTAACTATTGGAAAAAGCCCTTGATGACAGCTAGACAGGAAATATCCTGTCCCTGTCACATCCATCCCCCATGGAACCACAAACATCTGCTGTCCCAACACCCCTGTGCCAGAGGTTTTAGGGATATCACTGACAGAGAGTATTTGTGGATTTGTTTTCCAGTCATTGCAGCAGAAAATCCTCAGCTGTGTGATTTTCTCCTCCAGCTGTTTGTCTGTGGGATCCCTGGAGTGGGAGACCTTGGGCCATGAGGAAGGAGAGGTTTGGAAGCAGCCTCAGGAAGGTGCAAGAGCGGCCAGAGGGACGTGCTCCATGTCTGGGTAAGCTGGGCATCATCTTGGAGGGGTGGAGAGCCAACAGCCAGAGCATCTCTGTCATCTTTGGGAGCAAAAGAAGCTGATTTTATAAACTCCTGGCTCAGCTGAGCTTAATTTTAATATCTGTAAAGAAATTTCAACCTGGATTAACCTCCACTATGCTCAGATTTCATTGTGAACATTTTTTACAGCTGTTCAGTGTTTTCTGCTGTTGCAAAGAACAATTAATTTGGTGAACAATAATTCCTGGCTTCAAAGCCTATATCCATATGGCCATCAAGGCAGTTTGTAATTCCATAATTGAAATCATAGATGACTGCTGCAGCATCCTCAGTGGGGCTGGGTTTTTTGGAATGTTTTTTTGTTTTCCTACTACTTCCCCTTTCTCATCAGCCCAAATATTTGCTGGTCTTACCTCAGCACTGGTGATGTGACCCCACTGTGTCCTTTGTAGGGCACAATTCGAGGTGACACCACTCAGATGCTGCTTTGTGGTCCTACCTACTGGAGATGCCCCTCTGAAAGGAGAGGAAATTGCTGTTGGATAACATCACTGCCTCCATCACAGCTGGCACTGGCTGGTGCAGATACATGTTTACATTTTGCTTGGAAGATGTAAACACTAATTAAGCATTAATGTTAATGGGGCCTGGGCCCCTGGCTCTGCCCTGGCTGCTGTCCATCTCACCCTGCTCACTATCTGTGCTTCCTGGCAGAAAATAAGGATAATTATTTATTCCTTTCCAAAGAGGGAGGGAAGGGACACCGGGGAGGGTCATGTAAGGACAAAATACTGTGTTACTGGGAATAAAACCAAATCCTATCAGCCTGAGAGGAAGGCAGGAGTGGTTGTTATCCCAGGTTCCATTGAAGATGTGATCACTCAATGCCCTCTGTATTTCCTGTCCTCAATTCCTGCCTCCCAGCTCGGGCAGTTTGCTGGGAAAAGCCTCTCCAGTTTGCCATAACCCAGGGACAGGATGGATCAGCACTGAGTGCAGGGGATGTGAAGCAGCATCCAACCCTGCCATGGTGCAGAAAATCTAGAAAATCTACTTTTTGGTTTTAATTCTCTGTAAAAAAGCCTTTCCTGTTCCTGTTCCCTCTTTCTGCACTGCTGTGGGATGCACTGGTTGTGGAGGAGCCTCCAGCACAGCCTGGCCCTGCCGTGGTTGTGGCTTGGCCATTGCAGGGCTTTGATGGCAGATTTTCCATTCTCCCTTTGCTCGGCCCCGGCGAGAGCCAACGCTAATTAGGGAGGGTAATTCCTCCCAAACGGGTCCTCTCCCTTTGTGAGCCCGTGGGTTTGCCAGGAGAATAAAAGCTCCCTGATTGTCCCCTCCTTTCAGCCCTTCCCCTGATGAGGAGTGTTGCTACACCTAATAAATTAAAGGACACAAAGTTAATGAATTTTTCATTTGAACTCACAGCTAGGTATGGATTAGCGAGGCTGACGTTGCTGAAGAGCTCAGAATTAGGAAGGGTCCTACAGGGACATTTTCCTCTTTGCTCAAATCTTTTCATTCACCTTTTCAAGCATTATCTTGCTGGGCAGAAAGAGTTCTTTTCACGCCGTATAGCCCGTGGGGTCTGCTTTTTTTTCCACATAAATGTGATCATTCATTTTGTTTGTCTAATGGATAAAAATAAAGGGCAGTGTGAGTGACATTCAGACAGCTTTTCTCCTCAAAGAGAAGGGATTCATGCGATCCTGAGCAGCACTCTGGAGCACACTGAGCATTCAGAGTCCCAATTCCTTTAAATTCCAGTTGACACCAGTGGAAAGTTGGTTTTCCTCCCACTTGAGCAGGGCTGGGAGCTGCAGGCAGCTTGGCCTTGTAAATAAAACTACACTCCATTTATTTAAAAATTAATTTTAAGTTAATGTCAAAGGACCTGAATGATTCAGAATTATTTGCTGAATGTGAATTTCAAAAGATTGCAGCTGCTTTTAGTATGCAAAATGATTTCTGCTTCCTGGAGCCAAACCTGCACATGCTCCGTTTGGAGGGAAACATTAATTTGTTATCCCTGTATTCCTTGCCCAAATTAAACCTTTCCCTAAGAACTCCAGTTTGCTTCACTCGCCTTTTGACACTCTGAAAGACTCATTAAAAGAGTGAATCAGGTTTTTGGCTAAAACAGAAGCTGTTGAAGTGCACAAGAGGCTGGGGAGGATGGGGGGACGGGGGTCACTTCCCTCATGGGTCCTTACTCTGGACCAACGCAAAACCCCAATCCCAGTGAGCTCTGGCTTTCCCACACCCCAAATTCATGGCTGAATTAACTTAGAGATCATTTCTAGTTAGAACAGAACCAAGAGGGATCTTTTGTGATGCTTCAAGATGGGATGGGGAGGAGGGGCAGAAATTATTGAAAAATTTAAAAAAAGGGAAAAACCCCACAGTAAATCCCACCAGCCTCTTGCAGGAGCCCTGGTGTCTGACATGTAGATCCATGGGGAAAGGGGGAGCTGGAGGTGCTGGGATCCCACTGTCTCAGTTTCACTGTTCAAACTGGAAATGACATTTTTATTCAATTTCTGCCCGAAACCTTTAAGTTTTATTGCTGAGCGCTTTTGTAATAACTGTATGCTGCACCTATAAATGCATTTCAGGAGCAGATTATTTTATGCAATAGAGGTGCAAAGGCCTTTGGGAAGAACCTATTGCCCATTTCAAACAGAAACACTCCATGCAGGAGAGATTTCCCCACTTCATAAATAATTTGGGATCAAAGATCCTGGCACTGGGTTAGGCAAGGGTGAGCGTAAATCTGGCTTTAACTGAGATTCATGTTTCTATTAAAAAGTAATTGCAAGGAACAAATCCTGATTGTCTTAATAACTGATATTTATGTCCCTCAAGCAGCAGAATGGATCCATCATTTTATACACAGCTCTGAAAAAAGGATTAGCACTGCTTGTATCCCTTTTTCCACTGCTGCTCCTATTCCCTTGTCCTGGATCTCCCAGAGCTCATACAAGTTACCTAGAATTCCCTTTCCAAACCTAGAAACTGCTGTCACCTTCCAATTCAGGTAAGAAAGAGCTGGAAAATGATCCCAAGTAAGGGAAATTTAATTTCTAGTCTTGGTGGCAAGTTTCAAACCCCCAGCACGAGTGGTGATGAACAATTCCCGTGCCTGTGGACCTGCCTGTGTTTGCACCATCTGCCAGTGGGAGTATTTGGAAAACTTTTGGGGGTGGAGGGAGGTTGTTCTGGAGGGAAATATTCCTTTAGGGATTAATTTTGTGCAAATCTGGCTGTCAAACACTCCAGAAGCTGATGCCCAAGGTCTCTCCTGCTCTAATGGCAAAGGAGAAGGTTCCCCAACAGCTGCCAAGGGGGCACCTTGAAGGTACAGAGAAAAGTGGCAGCGATTAATCAAAATTATTAGTGAAAACTAATTATAAATGATGTCTCTGGGATTCAGGATTTTTGCTTATAGATTAGGTTGATTATTTCCTTCTGACTTTTTTTTAAAATTCTTATACGAAAAGAAAGTTATTACAATCTGTTGATGGCATCAGGACAGAGTGGGAGTGATATTCCAATGATTGCTTCTCCAGTTAAAATATTTCCAAGTGCTGCTCTTCCCTCTTTTTCAAGGATGACTACTCTTGCTGAGCATCTCTGTGGGTTGTTTTCTGATTTTTTTTTTTTTTAAGTGAATGTAACTTCTTGGAGCAGAGAGAATTTCAGTGTATACATTTGCTTTGTGGCACTTCCTAATCTGTCCAGGCTGATTTGCAACTCAAACAGTAAAAAAAAAATTATTTCTAAAAGTACTTTTTAATGGAACCAAAAGGGATTCCAGAGGAAATATTCAGAGACAGCCAACACTTCTGCATCACAAATGTGCTGTGTTTCTTCCTACTTCCCCCATTCACTATTACACTTGCAAACAATTCGTCGTTGATAATTAATATTAATTCCATCTGCTTAATTGACAGAATTACCAGGGGGTGACGAGATCGGCTTCCCAGTATTAAATAATTTTTACCAATTTGTAGTGCTCAGCTTGCTGCTCTGCTGATTTCCCAGTTGCTCCATCTCCTGCATCTCCAGGCAGACACAGGGGGAATCACAGAGCTCTGGAATCCGGGCTCGGCAGCCGCAGCTTCTCTGGGAGAGCTCGGAGCCCGTGCCTGATTCCCCAGCCATGGGATCCTCCTGCTGCTGCTGCAGCACCAGAGACCTCCACAGTGTATTGCTTGGGCACATCCCACGGTGTTCAGCACTGTGAAAAAACCACAATTTTTGTCTAATCAGGAGCTTTTCTGCTCAGCTCAACAGCACTGCTGTGCACCCTTCATCACCATCATCCACAGCGCTGTTTGCTGTGGGGACACATTGCATTAATGTTTTCATGTTCAAACACAGCAAAAATTGCATGGACAGCCTGAGTTTTTCTATGCAAGAGCTCAGACACTTCTCCCTGAAAAATTTACCAAAAAAAATTTAATTTCTGTTCTAGAACGCTGACCAAATATTTAGCACGTGGAATGGAGCGAAAAAAATCCTGCTTGAGGAATTAAGTTTATTTTTTTAATTGAATTTGTAAAGGCTCTTTTCTGTAGTGCAAGAATAGTTATTCCTAAAAGGAAGTTCACTGATGATTTTGCTGCACAGGTGGTTCTGGAGTGCAAAGGCTGCAGTAGCACCATGGATGTTCAGGAACTGCAGCACTCAGTAACAGCCCCAAACATTTGCTGAACCCAGCACGGCCCTTGTACACCAAAGCACTCCCCATGCTTCAGCCCACACCCCAATTAATGTTTTTTTTCTCTTTTTTAGTGTTGTTTCTCATTTTTAGGTCCCCTAGGCTGTGCTGTGCCACAGCACACCCAGCTGGGCACAGGTAAGGCTGAACCCCCCATTTCCTGCCTGACCCTTTTTTCTCCCCTGTTCCCACCCCTCTCATTCCCTTCCCTCCTCCCTCGTTTTGCAGAACAGGAGGAATTTCCCTTGCCCAGGAGGACAATGGGAACCCATCACTGCAGGGCTGGGATGTCACCAAGGAGCTGCCCCAAGGACACCTGGCCCTATTTGGGAATTTCAGTTTTTTTCAACACAGGAGGTAAATGATGGACAAAGCCTAAGAAACAGCACTGAATTCCTGTGGCCATGTTTAAAAGGCTGTGAAACCTGGTGGAACTTTCTTTTTTAATTTTCTTTCCTTTCTTTCTTTAAGCTTTTGGTTTTCATAAAGCACTTGGGATGTAAGGTCTGGGATAACTGATTTAACCAAGCACCTTTTCTAACCTATCAGCCCAGTTCTTCCTGTCCTCTTCTCCTGTGTCCAGGGTCTCAGTCCCTGCTGGGTGCCACCTATTAGTTAACATTAAATCATGTATTTCCATTTATGTGATACTAATCCTGGCTTGGTGCCTACACTACATTCTTAATTCTTTGCAACTGATAACATTTTATGTACATATATTTATTTTTTAATACTCTATTACAAGACAAATAAAAAAGGGTGCTAGTGATATAGCAGAAAATAAAATAAATATCAATGACATCATTATATTTAATGTTTTGGCTTTACTTTTCATACACTTGTAATAACTGCCAATTTAATGACCTGTTATTTTCATTACCAACTATCAGATCAGATGTGATTTTGAAAAAAAAAGTGTAATTTTCCAGAGTAATTTGTTTGGGGTAATAGTAGGAAATAATACACTTAATGATTTTGCATATTTTACTTTCACAGCTCTTCTTAAACAGGAGTTACCTGGAGCTTGAGGTAACTTTGAGCATCTCTCAGTAGCCCAGGGCTGCTGCTGGCTTGGGAGGTTTTGTCCCCAGACTGAATTTCTTCATCCTTTAGAGTTGACAGAAACTTTCTTTTCCTGCCAGGAAAATTCCATGTGAATCCAGTGATTTGTGGTGTTTGTTATGGGAATGAGGTATCATAATTTTAATTCCAGGTATGGCCTGTGAAAGTCCATAAACATTTAACAGACCCATAAACCCTGACTTTAACCCTTTTACTGTGCCACAGCTGGACTGGCCCCACTGCCTGGCATCCCCCAGGTCACCACTATGGACACAGGGATCCGACAGCACCAATCCCAAAAGGTCAGAGCAGCCTGGTTTGTTATCCTCTCCCTTGGAATAGATGAGGTGTTACAATTCCCACAGCATTTTCCTGCCTTAGGTTGGAGCAAGAGGAAGAAATGGCACAGAACAAATCCCTTGGGAAGAGAGTTGTGTGATGGGGATTGAATCAGGCACCATGAACTCATCCCTTTTACCACTCCTGTGCCCACAAGAATTATCAATGACTCAGGATGAGAGGTGGAAGTGTTTTCTGTAGGAACTAAGGAAAAAACCCTCAAGTCTTTTCTGCTAAAAGAATTGTTTGGTATTCTTTGTTTGATGTGCTTCATATTGGACAAACCATCAAAAAAGTATTTTATAGTCAAGGATGAAGAATGTTACAGAGCAGGAAATGTTCACAGTGAGTTTGACACTTGGAGTTCATCTAAACTGGTGTGCAGCACAGGAAATGGGCACAAAGCTGGGCAGAGTTCAGTTTCTAACCTGGATTTGGGATGGAGCTCCTGTAACAAGGCAGAATTTAACCTGGATTTAGGATGGATGTCCTGTAACAAGGCAGAGTTCAGTTTGTAACCTGGATTTAGGATGGAGCTCCTGTAACAAAGCAGAGTTCAGTTTGTAACCTGGGTTTGGGATGGAGCTCCTGTAACAAGGCAGAGTTTTGTTTTTAACCTGGATTTAGGATGGAGGCCTGTAAGGGGTGCTCTCTCTCACCAGGCTGGGCTGGAATTGCTCCAGCACTGTTTCTGTCCAAGAGTGGCACCCAGAGAGATTCCATAGGGAAGGGAACTCCTGCCCAGAGGGCTGAGAGCCAACGTGGGTGTGGGATGGGCAGTTTGCTGTGCCCTGAACACCCAACCCCATTGAGTCAGGGGCAGGAGAGCAGATCCCAGGGAGGGGAGCCCAGGACCTTTCCCAGTTGTGCTCATCTGCATCCCATCCTGGGATGGCTGGGAAGGGGCCATGATTTTCCCAGGTCCAGCTGAGACAGCTCCAAGTGATGCTTTACCACAAAGGTTCTCCACCACAGGGAACTGGGAACTCAGAAAAACTCAGGGTTTGTCATTTTCTCGTGCACCATCCTGAAAAATCTTTGAACTGGGCTTTGTACTTGAAATCTAATCCTGTTATAAATATCTTACTATGCAACAGCATGTTTTTTTTTCTGAGCAAACCACTGCCAGCCACATCACCATGTATTCATTTCTGCAGAGATCTTGTTACAAAGGCAGATTTTCTGAGGCTCTACTACAGCTTTACTACACTATGAAGAACATACGAGAGTAAACCCCACACCATTACATTTTCCATTAGGAACTCCTCGTGGCTGAATAACTGGGAGTGTGTTGCATCCTCTCCCTGCTGCAGCTGGGAGAAGTTTGGGCTGAGCAGGGCAGGATTTTGTGTTTATAAGGTGCTGTGCTGGGTTTGTGTAGAATCAGCTACAGATCTGCCCACTCTAGTGAAAAGCAGGATTGTAAAGAAGGATTCAACCCTGGAAAAGCTTGACATGGACAGAATTCCCACTGCTGAACTGTTTCCTTTGTGAGGAATTTATATCAAAGATAATAAAGTTTTAAATCAATAGTCTGAACGTATGCAGAGCTATAATCTTTGTAGATTTGGTAATCCCCCGTGACATTTACAGGACAGTTTCTGCAAACTCAGGATTCCAGAGCTGAATTAGCATTTCTGAGGTGTAGGAGATCCCCTGTGTCCGTGTGATGTGTGTGGAGCAGCAGAGAATCATAAACTCACGTCTGACAGTGTTTGTATTTAAGCTTTAGCAACTCCATTTCAAGATTTAGAGTGGAAAAAAGGAGGCTGTGGCTGATTTTCCCCGTCTGGGAGAGTTTTCTGGCAGGATTTTGATTCTTTCCCTGTCTCCCTGAGCCGTGTGGAGCCTTGGGAAGCCCGGCACAAGGCCAGCCCTGCTTTGCCCCTGTAACTCACAGAATTTGTGCCACGAAGTCGGACCCCCAGCACCTGCTGGGCGCCTTTCAAGCTGCTTTAACTGGATCACAAGTTCCCAACTGTAGATAGATGTAACAGAGACTAATCCCATAATCTGGACAGAAGTACAAGCCCTGGATGGGGAGCAGCTCGTGTTACCTCCAGTTGTCCTTCAGTGATGGCAGGGGAGCTCAGACACTCTCATCTCCCCCAGCCACTTTTTGGTGAGTAAGATCTGTGGGCTGATTTGATTTCATTTATTTGATTTGATTTGATATGATTTGATTTTTCCTTCCTAAAATCTGAAGATGAATATGCAAAACAAAACTTCATGCTTTGGCCAAATAGGAAAACAACTTGGGTTCAGAAATGGCGCTTCTATGCTGGGTAAATATTATTTGTACTCGAGGCACAGAAGTCAAGGACCGGCATAATTTAAAAAAAAATAAAAATAAAATCCAGTGATGGAATAATAGAGCAGCATTTTGGGTGTCTAACTAACACCAGGGGTGGGGAGAGCTGCTGCCCAGCTTTTCCCAGTCCCTGTTTGAAACATCCCCATTCCCAAAGGTCCCTCAGCAGCCCCCAGCCCTCGGCGTGGTGCTCTGTGCCAGCAGAGCATCGATCAGGAGCCGCCGAGCCCGGAGCCGCCGGTCGATGGCTCTGCAAACCCAGAGCTCCCAGAAATGAGATTTACCACTGCCTTTTTAACTTCTTGTTGACAGGCTCTCGCCACTGACAGCTCTTCCTCGCTCTCCTCTTTCTCTCCCATCCCAAGATTTAATACTGTTTTACCACTCTAATTAAGGACGTGATTCTACAAATATTTGCAAGCCGCCGAGGCGCTCGCTGGGAGTCGGGAGCCACGGATCCACCCACAGATCCCATCTCAGGCATGTGCAAACCATCCCCACTCCCATCCCACCACCAAAATGGGAGTTTTAAATCCTTTTGCTTGTTCTGTTTTCCCAAGTCTTTCAAACTTAACCCAAAACCCACTTGGGGTGAGATTTCCCCTATACTGCTCTTCAGCATAGAAGTCTGGCTTTCTTTCTGTGACATAAAACCAAAAGTTCTTTACTTTGGTCCTTTCCATCTCTTACAGTGTTAACAAAAATAGATGCTTATTGCTTTAATAAAGGTTTTGATTTGGAAATTATTTACCATTTAGACTTCGTATGCTCTAATTGCTTTTGATTCTTTGGAATATCTCTAATGCAAAGCAGCTGAAAGACTGAGGTTTAAAAATGGGCTCTTGCACATTTGAAGTAAATTTTATCCTGCAATCAGTCATAAAGATCTTAACTGCAGCTATCACATATCCTAAATATGTAATTGCTGTGGAGCCTTTCCAGTCTATTGGTTACAGGATGCTGGAAAAAGGGGAAACTGAGTACAAATGTAGGCCCTGATGTCTGTGGGTATTTTGGGGGGGATATTGAGCAGATTGGTCACCTGCCTGAAATATTGTATATCCATTTTTTCCTAGGCTGGAACCCTGGAATGCAGTTGTGCAAAGATTAATTAATAACTCCATTTGCATGGTGAGCTCACTGATTGCTCTGGTGAGTAAACAATTAATTTTGTCTGGGTTTTGGGATCAGGGCATCCACCCCCAGCCCCATATGCTCCTGGGGGAAGGACTGAGGTTTCAAATGTGCCTCCATCCACACGTGGATCTGCCCTAAAATCAGTGGTGGCTTTGGTACATGGACTCAGCCCAAAGTTGCTTTCATCTGTTCTGCCTGAACCTATGGAATCAACACCTAAAAGTACAGAAAAAAAACCCCTTGAAATATTTCATTTTGAGAGATTTTAAAAACATCTTGGTCAAATGTAGCCTAGGTATAGATTGACTGGTCCATAGTTTGAATGATCTGTAGTGACCAACCTAAAGTGAAATGACATCTCTGCTTACTTCTTGTAATCTTTTGCTTTCAAGAGAACCCTCTCCCATGTCCTGGCCATCTTTAAAGAGCACAGCTTACAAATATTGAAAACTTAACTCAAAGGAAGCCTCTGGTTGGTTTTTTTTCCAGTATAATATGGAAAGCATGGAAGATTCAGCCCCAAAAATTGCTAAAGACGTTTAACACTCACCATTAAAATCACAAAAATGGTGCAATTTATTGTCATCAGAGAAACACTTGCTTTCAGCCCATTCTTTAAAGGATAGTGTGGGATATTTACATACTAAATTAACGTGAATGGCTGCTAAGTACACACCAAAATTCTTCCAGCTGGGAGACACGGGTGTGCAAAGGCCAGGCCACTTGGGTTCTTGAGGAGAGCGGAGGGAGAAGCTCCCCCAAGCCCAGAGGCTGCTGAGATGGAGCTTGGGGGTGGGCAGCTTACATAAACCCTGGATGTGCTCGTTCTGCAGCTACTTTTTTATAACAAAGCCCAAATTTGGAGTCTCTCAATTCTTATGATTCTACCCCGTGCTTCTCTCCACCCCCTCCTGAGTTCTTTTTAAAAAAAAAAACTCCCTAAATTCAGAAGGTAACTGTGAAGCTGAAGTTTCTCTCTCCCTGCCCTTGGTTTGGTGGGACTTTGGGATGCTGAGCTCCACCTTGATGGGCTCAGCACCCCGAGGGCTCCCCACGCTCACCATGGATGATGGGCAGCAAAGAAGACAACAGTGATCTGTACTTAACATTAGGTGGCACAAAAGAGTTTCCTTTTGCTCACAGGAACACTGAAATCGATGGGCAATAACCAGCAGAGATTTTCTTTTCTTTAGACGAAATTCTCCTATTTTCTCCGGCTTTCCAGCAGCCTTTGAAGTGCTTCTGTTTATAAACTTACTTGATTTCGTCTTTCATTGCATCCCTTTTGTCTCAACCTAATTTGTTTAAAAATAAGACATAACCCAGCCCTCGCTGTGGTTGTATTTACAGAACAGCCAAAGGGCTCTAAAACGCGCTAATTTCACTGAAACGCCTTCTGTCCCTCCTCCAAACCAAGGCTGCCTTGAGGAGCTTTGCCTCCCTGGGCCCAGAGGCACCGTGAGTTTGCAGGGCTGGCTTTAACCTGGGCTGGTTTTAACCCGGGCTGGCTTTAACCCGGACCTTCTCCATCTCCTCAGCTGGGGCTGTTTACAAACCACGGCTCTTTACTCCTGCTTTGGTCCCCACGCCACATTCATCCTGTTCCTGGAGCTGACTGAAAGATCGGCCTTTTGGGGGTTATATTTCCTTCTGCTGCTGCTGTAATCCTTCAGGAGAGAGAGCTGGAGGTCGCGGTCCCTCAGCGGAGCCACCCGGGCCCTGCTGCCCAGCGCAGGGGCGGCCGCAGGCCCGTTGCCCCCAAGGCCGCGGTGCTGCAGCTCACAGAGATTTAGCAATGAAATAAATCAGTTTTACGGTTCAGGAACAATGCATGGCCCACTGTTCACATCCCAAATCCCTCTCGCTCCCAGGTGCAGGAGGGGTGGCGTGCTGGCAGTGCAGTGGGAAGGCGCCTGTCCACTCGCGTGCTGCTGCTGCTGCTGCTTATTGAAGACCAGAGCTCGCTCCCTGCTCGGGCCGCTCCTCAGGATTCCTAAAGGTAATTTTTTTCCCCCCTACACTGCTGGCAGAAGGGTTGGGTATTGTTTTCTCCGAGGTTCGGCTTCAGAAAGGGGGAGAAGAAAAGAAAAAAATAAAATAAAAGCCCATTTCGCTGGCGATCCCTTGAAGTTTTTGCTGCTTCCCTGCCTCCCCCTGCACCCCCGGCTGCCGGGGTTGCCCCGTTCCCCCGGTGGATGTGATTAAGGGTTATTGTTCCTCCGCTCGCTGCCCTCCCCGCCGGGGGAGCGGCCCGGGGCGGGGACGGGGCTCGGCGCCGCGGCCCCTCCGCTGCCGGCGGCCGCTGCCCGGCCACGGTGGGCGGGGGGACGGGCGGAACAAAAGAAACTTGCCCGGTACCCGGTGCCCCGCTCGCGGCCGCTGCACGGGGCCGGGACCCGCCGCGGGGGCAGCGCGGGGACGGCACCGATATCGATACACACGCACCGCAGCGGCTCCGCCGGTGGACACACGCTGCCCTGCCCCGCCGAAGCCGCACGGATCCTTTTACCGCCCCAAAAGCGCTTTTTTCCCACCCCACAGCCGCGGCAGGTGCCAGCGGCACTGCCCGGACCGGCCCCTGGAGCCCCCCGGCCGTGCCCGGGGCTGAGGGGCCGGAGGAGCCCCCGCAGCCCGGCCCGGCCCGCGCACAAACCACGCACCCGCAGGTTTCCAGCTATTTTGTTTTTCTTTCGTAAAAATGTTTATTTAAACCTTTTGGTTTTTTTTTTAATTTTTTCTTTTCCTTTTACAACAATAAAATATTGCGTCAATATAAACCCCTTGACTAAAACTGGTCGACAACCAAACGTTACAGCCACTCGTGTGTTTCGTTATTATTTTTATCCGACACCCATTTAGGCTTCTTTTTTTTTTGTTGTTTCTTTCTGAAACGGTTTTTTTTTCTTTCTTTTTTTTTTTAAACATAATGCGGAATTTATTGAAAATAAATAATTGTTGGCAACTGCAATAGGCAATTTTGGATAAAATAGTTGAAAAAAGCAACCTTTAATGAAAATAGCGTTTATTATACATCAGTTACTAAATGAATAAACTAAATGATCTTTCTTTAAATTAATAACTTCCAAAAAACGTTTAATATACAAAACTGTACAGTTATAAAGTTGGCAGAAATAGGCAGGTCCTCAGTGTCGAGTTATTTTTTTTTTCTTTTTCTCTTAATTTCTTTTTTTTTTCCTATTTTCTTTTTTTTTTTTTTTAGCGCTTACTGAAAAATACTTGAAAAATATAAATGTCGAAAGGAAAAAATCTGGAGGAGGGGAAGGGTGAGGGGGGAGAGGAAAGGAAAGGAAAGGAGGGGGGGATGCTGTGCGGGAGCTGCGGAGCGGGGACCGGCCCGGCCCTCAGGGGGCCGCGGGTGCAGCCCCGGGAGCGGGGGGGGGGGCCCGGCCCTGCCCGGCGGCCCTGGGGGTGCGGGGCTCGGGGGGGGCGCACACACACGGACAGACAGACACTCACACACGGACAGACAGACAGACACTCACACACACTCACACGGCCACCGCGCCCCCCGCCCTTGGGGACAGCGCAGCCCCGGGCTGGGAGGGACAGGGGGAGAGGGGGGCGGGTGCAGCTCAGCACTTCCCTGCGCCCGAAAAACGGCGTTTGCATTTTAGGGGATTTGTTTTGGTGGTAGAGAGTTTGTTTTTTGTTTTGTTTTTTGTTTTGTTTTTTTTCCTCCCTGTTTTGTTTTGTCGTTGATTATTATGATTATTTTTTTTTCTTCTCCCCCCCTCCCTGCCCTCCCCCCTAGAAAAGCTTTTCCACAAATCCAGCATCTCCCTGCGACGCGGAAAGAAGCTCAGCGTGAACCAAATGCGGGCGTTTTCTGTCCTCTTCCCTCCCTCCCTTCCTCCCTCCCCCCGACACCTCATTCCTCTTCACTATCGAAACAAAATACAGAGAAACCGATTTCCGAAGCGAAAGCGCAGAAGGATAAAGGTGTTTTACTACAGACCTCTCAGTCTGGCGCTGATTAAAAAGCCCAACTCATCTTCGGAAAGAAAAAAAGACTGGCAAATGCCACGGGTTTGGTTGTGATGCTTAATTTCGGGTAAATCTCCTAGAAATAATTATTTTATATATTTATATATATAATTATTTTTTTTTTCCTTGCGAGAAGAAGGGAGGGGGGGAGGTCAGGCTTGTGACCCGACCGTTTTACGGTGTTGGGAAGTTCTTGAAAAGGAAGAAAAAAAGCTGCAACAAATAAGCCCGTTCTTCACATCGGTGCGGGGCTCCGCGGGCGCGGAGGGAGCCCCATCTCCTCCGGGGGGGTGAGGAAGGGCCGCGGCCACCCTGCCCCGGCCCCGCTCGGTGACATTGCCGGCGCTTGGGGAAGGGAGGAACGTTTGGACTGCTCAATTCGATACAAATTAGGTCACAAATATTGTGTACAGTTTGTAGTAAAACACCTCAGACATTTAAAAACGCTATATAAGTCTTTAAAAATGCAAAACTAGTCTATTGTAAAACAGATTCACCTGAAATACAGCTGATATAACCAAGGCGCTGGAAGGTTATTCATAGGCACACATCTGTCTTTCCTTTTCTGTCGGGTTTTTCGTTCTCTTTTTTTTTTTTTCATTTTCTATTTTTCCGTGGGTTTTCCCTTTTTTTTTTTTCTTTTTCTCGGTTTCTTTTTTTCCTTCCTTTTTGTTTGGGTTTTGTTTTGCGGTGGGGTTGGTGAGGGTTTTTTTTTCTGTGTGTGTCTTTTTTTTTTTTTTTCCTTCATCCTAGCGGAGACCGAAAACAAACCTTGTCTGCGAGTAAACACCGTGTGTGACCAGGTCGGAGAGAGGAAAAAAAAAATATTGCCGAGGCGGCGGCGGGCGGGGACCCCTCGCCGCGTCTCCCGAAACCATAAGTTAAAGCCCATAGTGCGGGCGGGCAGTGCCGCGGCCGGGCAGTCCCGGGGCCGAGCCCGCGGTCAGAGGTCGTGGCAGGCCGTGTCCGTTTTCACGCCGTGCGAGTACACGTCGTGCTGCGGCTGCTCGCCCGGAGGGGTCATGCGCTTCTCCTTCTGCCGCCGGTTGCAGAACCAGACCCGCACCACCTCCTTCTCCAGCTGCAGGCTGTCCGCCAGCGAGGAGATCTCCTGGGCGGCCGGCTTGGGGCACTTGAGGAAGTGCGTCTCCAGCACGCCCTTGACACTCACCTCGATGGAGGTCCGCTTCTTCCTCTTCCTCCCCTGCGCCGCGATCTTGTCGATGCTCGTGGGGCTGCCGGTGGAGGAGTCGGCCTCCTCCAGCCACTTGTTCAGCAGCGGCTTCAGCTTGCACATGTTCTTGAAGCTGAGCTGCAGGGCCTCGAAGCGGCAGATGGTGGTCTGCGAGAAGACGTTGCCGTACAGGGTGCCCAGCGCCAGCCCCACGTCGGCCTGGGTGAAGCCCAGCTTGATGCGGCGCTGCTTGAACTGCTTGGCGAACTGCTCCAGCTCGTCCGAGGTCGGCGTCTCCTCGTCCGAGTGGTCCTGGCAGTGGTGGCCGCCCAGCTCGCCGTGCTCGCCGCCGGCCTCGCCGCGCAGCCCGGGGTGCAAGCCCTGGCCGGCGGCGGCGGCGGGCGGCGGGGTGAGCCCGCCGTGCTCCAGCATGCCGCCCACCGCGAACCCGCCCTGCGAGTACACGCTCAGGGGCTGCCCGGCGGCGGCGGCGGCGGCGGCGGCGGGGGGGGCGGCCAGCGAGGCGCTGTGCGCCGGGCTGGCGCCCCAGGCGCTGGGGTGGTTGGCGTGGGGCGAGTGGTGGGAGACGTGGGGCGAGCGGTGGTGGATGATGGCGCCCAGCTGCAGGTCCTCGCGGCCCGGCTTCACGTCGGGCTGCTCCAGCGGGCCGCCCGCCAGCGCCGCGGGCCAGGGCGCGCCGTCGCTCAGGCTGGTCACCCAGTGATGCCCCAGCGGGTGCCCATTGCCGGGGACGCCCTGCAGGTACTCGCTCTGCAGCAGCTTCTGCGGGCTGCGGAACGGGCTGCCCTGCTGCATGCCCGCGCCCTCGGCGTGGGCGAGCGCGCCGGCGCCCAGCAGGCCGTAGGGGTTGGAGGCGGCTGTGGCCATGGCCGCGGCAGCCCCACGAGTTATACTGTGCCGCCGCCGCCGCGCCAGCCTTTGACATCCACCGGCACGGCGGCCCGGCGGCGGCCGCGCCGCGACTGGCACCCGCGCCGGCCAATGGGGGCGCGCCGCCGGCCGAGCCGTCCAATGGACGCGGCGCGGGGGCGGGGCGAGCCGCGGCGGGGCGGGGCCGCGGTGCCGCGCGGGCGCGAGGCAGGAAGTGAATCACTCCGCCGGCACCGGGGGCCGGGCGCGAGGCGGCCCCGCCGCTTAACTCCTTCCGCGCCGGGCGGGGAGCGGCGGGGCTCAGGGGGGGGCTCGGTTTAAATGGGGAGCGCCTGGGAACGGGGGGGCGCGGGGGGCACGGCTTAAATGGGGAGCGATTAGCGGCGGGCAGAGGTTAAACGGCGGCGCCCCGGCGGCAGCCCCGCGGGACCACCCCGGCGCTGCCCCCGCCCGCCGGTCCGGGCGCGCTCCGGGTGCACGGCGCCCGCTCCGCTCCGCTCCTCCCCCGGTGCGGCTGCCCCGAGCCGCGCGTCCCCGCCTGCCCCGGGCCGTGCGGCACCGCCGCGCTTCGTCGGCAGGAAAAAAAAAAAACCAACTGAGAAAAGCCCCAAATAATAAAAATCAGCCCCAAAAAGGGGAGCTTCCCGGCCTCGCCGCCGGTAAATCCCGGTGGATGCTCCTCAAAGTTGGCAGCGCGGGCGCGGTGCGCCGCCGCTGCGCGCCTGGCGGGCGGGCTGCAGGGCAAAACGGGGAGAAAAGGAGGAAAAGTGGAGGAAAAAAAGTGAGAAAAGAGAAAAGAATGGGGGGAAAAACGCGTGCGGTGCCCGGGACCCCCCCGCGGCAGGAGCGGGGGGAGCGCGGAGCCCCGGGCCGGGCAGAGCTCCGCACCCGCGCAGCCCCGGGACCCCCGACCCGCCGGCGAGTTCCAAAATGACCTTTCCCTGCATCGTTTTGGAGGTAACCGAGCTGCGTAATTATATTTGCACTTCCAGAAGACTGCATCAGAGTCCCCTTATTGGTTTGAAATTCCATTAAATATATTGCAAGAGCTCCTAGGTTAAGCTTGATTTAAATTTGCATACATTTTCATATATTTAGCAGAAATAAAAGAAGGCTTGCAGCTACCAGAAAGTCATTAAGGCATTAGTTTCTCTGAGAAGACAGATCTGAAGAAAATTCAAGAAAATGAGAAAATAGATCTAAATAAGGTGAGCGCTCCTCTGGTTCCTTCCGAGCCGGGTCCCATCGCTTTCCTCATTATAATAATAATAATCACAATAATTTCTCGCCGGGGCAGCGTGTGCGAGGGGTACAGGCAGGGCTGGGTGCTGAGGAGCGCAGCGGGCCGGGGCAAATCGCGATATATCGGCGACTCCGCGGGTCCCCGCCGGGCGAGCGCTGCGCTGCGCGCCCGCGGGGGTGCGGCCGGGGGGGGGCGGCTCGGGAAATAAATCAGAAATGAGGAAAAGTAAATAAAAGAGTGAAGTTTGCGGGCGGGGGGGTCGGCGGGCGGGCCGGAGCCGGGGCTGTCCCCGCCGCAGCCGCGGTCCCGGTGCGGTCCCGGTGCGGGCGGTGCGGGGCGCGCAGCTCCGCGGCCGAGCCCGCCCGAGCGCGGGGAGGGAGGGCAGGGAAGGAGTTACAGCAGCGGCTTCTTCTTCCTCGTTGGTTTTTTTAGCCTTTCCTTTTTATTTTTTCCCCTTTCCTTTTTTTTTTTTTTTGTTCCCCCCCTCTTCTTTCCTTTTTTTTTTTTTCCCACTCTCCGCCTTCACAAGCTCCTCGAAATAAACATCACCGCAGCCCGCGGGGGAAAAAAAAAAAAGGAAAAAGAAACCTCACCAACCCCCCCCCCCCAACAACATCAAATCCGCACTGTATAAAAACGTAACTAAATTATTTAAAATTAATTTGCACTTTAACTTCCGAAACAATTTTTCAAATCCCATTGCCCGTGAAAATAGATGTTCAGATCCGCCGTTTAATTAAGGCAGAGTCTCTGTCAGGGAAATAAAACCCCGAACGTCCCATTTTAATCTTTGCTGCAAATGTAGCTAAGGCAGAGCCCGGCTCTGCTCCTGCCGAGGCGGCTCTCACCTCGCCTATAGCAGAGTATGGTGGATTTTATAGTGTTTTTATCTGCATATAGTTAAATCTTCTTGCTGTTCTAACTAATCTGCTGGAGAGGGTTTCTTTAGCTCTTTCCTGTCAGTCTAACTTCCCAAGTGTAACAGATGCCGCTCTCAAGCGGTCCTTTCTGCTGCTTTTCTTTATTCAGCCTCGCATTTTTCTCCCCATGATCTGGGTTTCCATAGAGAGAGGAATAAAAGGGGGACCATGGCCACAAATCCCCTGCCCCATGCAGAATAAAAGAGCCTTATTCAATAGCCGACCCCGTCTGGACATGGGAGAAAAATAAGTACATGCAAAGCTACTGTTGCAAGAATTTGTAACTTATTTTTCATAGACCGAAACCCAATAAAGTTTTTTTTTATTATTAAAAAAATTGTAAAAAAAAAGTTTTTGGGTTCGGACTGTGCGCTGGAGCCCTTTGGCTCTGGGTGCCCCCGCCCCGGAGGGACCCGCGTTTCCTCAGCAAATAACTCGCTTTAATATCTATTTTTCCTGCTAAATCTTTGGCGTGAAAAAGCTCTCACAATAGCTGGAGGCAGCCACCGTCCTGGGGCAGCGAGAAGTCGCTATAGAGAACGCCCCGCTTTGAAGTGCGGGAGCTGCGATTGTGTCGGGTCCCCCTGGCAGCGGCGGCACCGGGGCGCTCCGGGGTCACCGCGGCCGTGCCTCGGTGGTGGCGGCGGTGTCACCCGCGTGGGGCAGCGCTCGCTGTCCCCTCTGTCCCCTCTCCGTTCCCCTCCAGAGCTCCGCTGGGGCCGCGCTCCTTCGGGCTCTCCCCGCGCTGGAGGTTGGGACCTGCACCCACCAACGCCGTTATTATCGTGACAGAGCTGATTTTATTATATTTAACCGATTTTTATTTTTTTTTTTTTTACCCACCGCACCACCACTCCTCTCATTGTTCATCCGCGGGAGGGGAAGGAGAGAGAGAGGGGAAAAAAAAAAAAAAAGGTCTAAAAGGGGTTCGTTTTGATTGTGTTTAATACAGCATGAAGCTCGGAGCGGTAAGCTGTGCCTCGGTGTCGTGACCTCTGTATTGAAAACTTCACCTTCAACACAAGTTCACTTTAGAGACAGGACGAGTTAGATTGCGCTTGGTGGGAACAAGTGCAAATTTAAAAACAGAGTCAATCATAACGGGGGTGGGGGCTGGGAAAGGGCAATTTAACCGTTTCTGGAGCCAGGAGTTAAGGTTTGCATTGTGTACATCCAGGCGCTGGGGCTCCTGCTGAAGCCCAGCGGCTCCTGGAGCTCCGGAGAGGCTTTGGGAACACCTAACCAGCGTGGGGGAAGCTTAGGAAGCAAAAAGGAATTTACAGAGTATTAGCAGAAATTAGCCAATACCGACACAAGCTCAATTAGTTCCTTTTTTTTTTTTTTTTTTTTTTTTTGGTCTCTGTTGGCTGCTCTTGAACGTGAGTAAATGCTGTGCAGGGAGAGAGAGGAGGGAGAGAGCCACACAGCCATCTCCGAGCCACGGCCAGGAGATGGACTGACAGACTGCAAATTAAACTAGTCCTAATGTACGAATGAATGCGGCCCCCCCAAATCTCTCCCAGCACCAGCCCGGCAGCAGAGCCCGGCACGGAGGGAGCGTGGCTGCGGCTGGGCTGGTCCAGGGAGGGACAATAAAGCCAATCCCGGGCAGGAAAAAATCACAAGGTAAATAGTATTTGTATTCTAACTGCTGCGGTTTGGGCGACTCCTTGCTCCTCTGCTCGAATCCCCTGTTCTTGTTATTATTATTATTATTATTATAATTATCATTAATATCTTTTATTCCACGTTGTTGATGTTTGAAAAATGTACTTGCTGCGGGAAAAGAAAAAAAAATGTCGTTCATTCTTGCACTGCCCCGTCTTGCTCAGGTCACTGTTATTTTTGAGCTGGGTCGGGTTTAGGAGGTCTTGCCTCGAATATTTGGTTGACGGAGTAAAAAACCGTAAATATTCCGGGAAGTCTCTCCCCAAAGCGCCCATTTTTGCTGCGGGAGCGGTCTCGCCGTGTGTGACATCCACGCGTTGGGTTGGTTGTGTCTGGCGGAGAGCGCGGATGGGGCAGGGCTGCGGCCCCGCTCCGTGCCCGGCTCGGGCGCTCCGGGGTCACGGCGGGAGCCCCGACAATGCCGAGCCCTTCCCTTTACCCAGGCACTTTCCTCCCCGTGCCACTCAAACCGGCGTGATGACAAGAACGCGCTGCTTTCATCCCGGACCGAAATCCCGTGGTGTTTGGGTCGTTGCTTGTGTTTTGTTGTTGTTGTTTTTTAATTTTTTATTTTCCGGTGAAGCTTCTCCCAGCGAACGGGGGGATGCGCTCAGAGATGGGCACCCCCAGCTCCTGCCATCCCAGAGGCCGTCCCGCCTGTGCTTTAGAAATAATCCAAATACAGTTCCCGAACGGACAGAATTCTGCTCAGACACGTTTAAAGGAGAATGGGTTGGATTTGAGCACTGGCTAGTTAACCTCTGTTGACTAATGAGACACTGAAGACAAATCGCTCTGTTCCTTGGATGACAAATACCTGCGTTGCTGTTTGGTAGCTTACCGAGCAATTTCCATGTGGGGTTTGGGTTCATGTGTTGTGTTTTCCCTTTCATTTAGTTATTTATTATTTATTTAACTATACGCTTTTCCATCTGTAGCAGTCGGCGTGCAAAGCATCCAGCGATGCTCCTGATCTCGCAGAGGGATTGAAACGCCTCCTGCATTTTGAAGCGCCTCGTCATCCCTAGATTTACGTTTATAAATACGTAGATGCTGCTGCTAATTCTTGCTTTTCTCACAGACTTTCGTGTGTTTACGGCTCGGTGCAAACTTTCCTCCCCGCTCCCTTCAAATCGCGCCAACCAAAGCTGTGATAAAAATGAACTTTCAGGCCAGGCTGCTTTGCTAAAAGATGTTTCCTTATTGAATCGAGCTTGGGCAGTGCAGGATGGTGATGGTGGGGCAGGCTGGGTGTTGTCCCCCCCCAAAAAATCCCCACCAGCCCCACCACATCTCCATGCGCTCCATCCCCAGCGTGTGCGGTTCCCTGGCACCTCCTGGCAGGTTTTTTTCTCTCCCCCCTGCCCAGCAGAGCGCCGGTGCAAGGCTCTGGAGGCTGCAGCATCCCTTCCCCTCCTGCCCTGCCCGTGCCCGGGGGCTGCGGGCGATAAATCACCGCGGGGCCCGGAGCGCACACGGCAGAGTCGCCATCAAAGCGGGGGAGGCTGCCCTGGGCTGCGGGAAATAAATGGGAATAAATCAAAGCGGGGGCTGCCCGTGCCAGGGGGTGCCCGGGGCCCGCCCCGCTCCGCCCGAGCGGAGACGGGCAAAGGCGCTCCGCAAACTTTTAATGAAATCACCGGCGGAATCGATTTTTGTGGGTTTTTTAACCGCGTTTCAGACATTGCAAAGTGTCCCTCTGGGGATGGGGGAGGGGGCAGCAGGCAGCGGTGCAACGCCAGCTGTATTGGATATTGAGTTATTTCATATTTTAGAAAATCAACGGCGTCTCTGAGGGTCCTCCAGCGAGGAAAGGACTCCGGGAGGGGCTGGAGCCAACCCGCAGAGCTGGGGCTGAGCCATGCAGGTATCGGTTTGCAGTCCCTTCGTGCAGCTCTAGGGGCCCGTGTTATCCCCGCTCCCTGATGGAGAACCCCGGGAGAGCCGGCTCTCCCCCTCGGACAGCGCGTTCTTCAAGTGCCACATCCAAGTATTTCCTATCCGCCTCTTCTCCAAACTGTTTAGAAATTACTAGTAGCGGATAAGTAAATTGCAAGTAAACCTAGTGAATTAGGATGATTCTCTATCAGTTTAATTTATGTTTTATAGTTAGTTTAGCCTTCTGATTTGATTGCCTTAGTAATGTGAATTGCCTACAGCTGCTGATGATACAGCTTTAATTCTGTTTTAAAGGTCATGTAAACATGTGCCTGTAGCATAAGGAATGCAAATTCAATTCCCTTTTAATGCTTCCTCACATTCACTTCACAGCCTTCACCTAGAAAATTAGCAGGATTTAATAGGGAGCCGTGTGGCTGTTGTGATTCCATTAAAGCCCCTCTCCCCCAGGCGTGGCTCTCCCGGCCCACCCCACCCCACGCCCGTGAGGTGCTTCCCACGCCCGTTTTGGTGGAAATCGAGGCATTTTCCACGCCGGGACGGACTCATCCCTTCACCTGGATGCTTTATTCGCAGGTAACTGTGCCAGGGAATTTCCCCTCCCCATCACCCAGGTGTACACCTATGCGTAAGGCTGTAGTACTGCCGCGTGTTCCTTACGTCACGGTGAAAACGGTGCTGGGAAAGAGAAAAATGGATAAAAATTCTAGTTTTGGGCCGAGGTGGGCTCTCCCCATCAGCAGGAGGAGAAGCTGCACCGCGATGCCAAGGTGATAGGTGTGAATGCGAGGAGGCGCCTGCGCCTTGCACACGGGCATTTTCGAATTAATTTTTAAACGCAGCCGGCTCTGAGTTCATCAGAGATTGCTTCACCCCACTGCAGGGATAAAAAAAAAAAAAAAAAAAAAAAGAAAGAAAGAAAAGGTAGAGCCATAAAAAAAATTATTATAGCACTGTCATCCCCGTGGTTCAAAGGGTTTTAGTGAAGTTGCTGGGAAGTTTCGCCTTTGAACGGGCGGGCTCTAACGAGCGGGGAAGAGCCTCAAAAAAAGGCACTCTGGAGTCGCTTTGAAAAGGGAACGGTGTGTGTGTGCGAAGCGAGCCGGGGTGAGAGGCGATCCCGCGGCCCCTCCGGCCGCAGGGACCCGGGGAGCCCGCACCGAGAGCCGGGCACTGGGACCGGGCACCGGCACCGGGGAGCGGCGGCACCGGCCCCGGCACCCCGCGGGCTCCTCCCGGGACAGCGGTGTCGCAGGAGGTGCCCACGGCCCCTTTGGGTGTTTTCCTGCGCTCAGGGGGATCCTCTGCGTTACCCCAAACCCTTCCCGGCCGCCCGCGGGATGCGGCAGCATCCTCACCTCATCTTCATCGCCAGCACCCCTGCCTTCATCCCATCACCTGTGTGTCCCCTCAGCTTCATCCCCATCATCATGTGTGTGTCCCTCAGCTTCATCCTCATCACCTGTGCGTCCCCACAGCTTCATCCCCATCATCAAGTGTGTGTCCCCCACCTTCATCCCCATCACCTGTGCTTCCCTCAGCTTCATCCCATCACCTGTGTCTCCCCCTGCCTTCATCTCCATCACCTGTGTGTCTCCCAGCTTCATCCCCATCACCTGTGTCTTCATCCTCATCACCCCTGCCTCCCTCTATTTTCATCCCCATCAGCCCTGCCTCTCTCTCCCCATCACCCTTGCCTCTCCAGCCTTCATCCCCCCCTCTCTGCCTCCCCACCCCTCCCTGTGCCAGGCCCTGCTGGGCCATCCCGTTCCCCACTCGCTGTGAGAATGGTTCAGGTGCCCTCAGGTGCCCCCCGGAGGCTGAAGGAGCCGCGGTGCTGAGGGCACCTGCCCCCTTCCCTGGCAGTGGCAGCGAGGAGCCCACCCTGTGCCCGTGTCTTCCTTGGTGAAAATGAGCGTTTTTTAGCAAAATCTGAATACTTGCAGTAACAGCTCATTGGTGATTCTGCTAATGTTGCACACCTCATTAAATAGCCCCAAACACAAGGAGGTTTAAATGACTTTATTGAATTAAAAATAGCATAGGAAATCACCTATGGTACTTTCATCAAATAATTACTGTAAACTCTATACATACAGAGAGAGATCCCTTTTAACAAATCCATTCCTAAAGCACGGGGGGGTTCTGCTTAATGGCTGAAATAACTCAGAGCAGCACAACCCGCTTGAAACATTGAGCCACACTCGGGCACTTCCTAATATGTTCCTGTGTGTTTCCCTGAGTGTTTTTCTTCCTTATCTTTTTTATATCTGAAGTTCTATTCCCCTCCTCTACTCCATGTATTTGATCATTTTTTCAAGTCCCTTGGCTGAACCAATCTCTTTTCATGCAGAGGATAAAAAGAGAAAAACTTCAAAGTAGGTTCAGGTAATTAACAGCTGAGGGGAATATAATCTAAACCATAGGCCCTGCTTTGCACCCAGGTCTGCTTTCAGAGCCAGCCGGCAAGGGAGTGCCTATTCCCTATAGCATCCAAATCTGCTTCCTCTGAACAGCTTTGCCAGGCCTCCAGTTATCACATCTGCATTTCAAACACCATGTCTCTGGCATTAATTATTAATTAGCCTACAGTCACCCCAGAGGATTTAAGTTCCAGCCTGCACATACTTATTCATTGACCTCTATCTTAGTTTTTGTTGGAAAAAAACCCACTAGAATGCTTAATAATTTCCTTTCTCTCAGACCCTCTGTTCCAGTTTCGTGGCAGGGAAACAGTATATTTTGAGATGGAAAATCACAGGGTTGTCTAGAAATTTGTTTAGAGCAAAACGCTATGTCAAGAGTTTGAACAAACCATTTCAAAAGATTTAGAAGGAGTTTTGCTGGAGCATTTTTACCTTTGACAAATGAATTTATGGATTTCCCAGAACTGAGAGATGGTGGAGACAAATGCAAGGCAGTTGGGCTCAGCGTGGAGCAGTTCTCCATGTGCACTTTAAAAATACAAACTGGATTTAATTACTGGGTAGCGCATTTAGAGGATCAAACCGAGGCAAACGTTCACGTGGAAGCTCTGGGGTTACCCTGCTATTGACACTGGTAAGAAGGAAAATAAAAATGCTGTTGCAAGGCACAGGAGTGCTTGGGCATTAAATCTGAGCTCTGTCCTCAGGAATATGGAGCTGAAGGAGCCGATTTCTGTATCAGTCCCAAGGCGGTTTGGAAGAGCTCCTCAGCCATTAGAATGAGTACATACCTCACTGCTGCTTTCTTTGCCATTTTGTGTCTTGAGATTGATGTTCCAGAAGTAAAAATATCAGAGCAATCAGGTAGAAACTGAGTTATACGATTCTCTTTTTTCTCAAAACTCCATGAAATCCAAAGTGCCTGTTTAGAGTTTGGATGAGCTGTTTTTTGAATACTCCCCTTTGTTAATGGATTTTAATGCTGCAATATCCCACCCCTCTTTTAATTCCTCATGCAATTATCCCGAGATAAACTTTTAAAAATGTCGCCGTGGTTTCTCGTTTTTATTTGTGATGCTGCTATCTGAAATAATCACTGAAACATGAAATATTTCTCCACTTTGCTTCCTAAGGAAGTGTTTAGTCTGTAATCACGAGGTCAGACTGGTTGACTTCTGTGCCAGCCTAGAATTGATTTTTGAAAGCATTTAATCTGCGCCTAAGACTCTTTGAATTCCTATTTAGTGGAGGATATGGAAAAGAGCTCTGAGACATAAACATTTGTACTTAAACTGCCTTGGGAAACAAAAATGCCTTTTTCCAAAATTGCGGCTAAACCAACCCTTTCAGAAAATCATAAGCTTGTGCTGAAATGAGCACCTGAAAATAGATGTAGGGGCCAAAACTGTTGACTTCCATGAGGGATCTCTCTCCTCAACCTCCCTGAGAGTTTTTGAGTTGGTTTGTTGCTGCTCTTTTATTATTTTCACATTTTATGAGTAGATCTGGGGAGCGTTCAGCATTTAGTAATAACTATTTTTTTCCTCTGCTTCAAATATTTAGAATATTCCTTAACATTCAATTTAAACAGCAAAAAGTGCCTGTATTTCACAAGGAAAAGAGGAACAGGCAATACTTCAAATTTAATTTCCAGGAAGATGGTTCCCATTTATAAAACAACAGATTGTATCTTGGTGCTGAAGAGGGAGGTAGATCCAGACTATTTTAATGAGACATCCAGGACCTTTTAATCACTTCTGCAGTGATACTAATACCAGTAATAACAGTGATAATGGAAAAAAAACCCTGGTGTGAAACCAGGGCTGGAATCTGTTCTCGGTAAATGTCAGAATGTTTCTGAAATTAAAACTTAGTGTTAATGTAGCTCTGTTCCATATGAATATTAAAGAGGAATAGGGGCTGAATTTCTTGCACAGCAGAGTGAGATGTTGTTTTAGAAAACAGCCACATGGCAGCTCGATCTGCAGGGATGGCTCTGGGGTGGTTTTGGGGGGTGGCTGAGGGTGAGGGCAGCTGGGCTGGGTTTGAGCCCTCTGTGCTGCCTCCTCCTTCTGCCTTTTGTTTACTTTTATTGCCATTTATTAACCAGGTCCTTGGGATAAAGGTTCCATGCCCCAAGATTGGAAAACTGTTCCCAGTGCTGTTAAATTACATTTCTGTGTGGTTATAGAGCCAGGAGTGAGGAAAGCATGAATGTACAGATACAGTGGGTTTGACATGTTGTGAAATATTTGTACTGTTCATGTTAGGAGAGATGAATTTCTATAAGAAGCCTATTTTATGCTTCATTTTATATATATTTGCATTTATAGCTTTCTGTTAAAGCTTAAATATTTTACTCTGTTGGTGAGATCTAACCCTTGGCAAGTCTGGAAATGCTTTGACCTCCATTCTTATTACACCCTTCGCTTTTTTTTTCATTTAAAATAACACCTGCAATAGTTTTCCAGCCGTGCCTGACATCCACCAAGGACTGAGCTGGAGCTGCATTTTGTATTTCGAATGTTTCACACGAACATGTTTGGAATTCAGATTTGGAGGGTTGCAGATCACTTTTTATGTAGAGAAGCCACATGGGTAATTCTGATTTTCAATTACTTGAAGAGTGATTATGGTAAAAGACTGTTGATTCCTTGTGTGCTCGGGGTCCATGGGCATCCCTTGATGAAGCCCTGGGTGCAGTTTGAGGGAGGCTTTGCCACCTGTGCACCTGGAGGTGGGAACAAAGCTCTGGTGGAAGGGCTGGGTGAGGTGGAGATCTCTGCAGCTGTTGCTGTGTCAGCAGAAATGGGGTTGGGTTAGATTAAATTAAATTAGATTAGAGAAGAATGTTGGGCTGGACCTTGAGCTGACATCACTGACAGCACAGGGTGGTGCTGAAATTTGGGGAGCAAGGCTGGGTGGCAGGAGCAGAGGGTGTGTGCAGTGCCACCAAAGGCTGCATGAGTGACATCAGAATGATTTTGGGTAATGTTTGAAGTAATCAAAGCCTCTGGAAGATCCTTGTTCTCCTCATTGGTTTTGCCTGGCAATGAACGTGCCCTGGATGTGCAGCGTGTGCAGAATTGATGTGATGAAGGGTTAGGGTTAGCAGATCCCTGTGCCCAGAGGTGCCACAGATCCTCAGCAGAGGGTGACTGGGGACTTGGGCATGGTGACCATCAGCCAGCTATTTCTGTACTCAGCCTGAGCCCATCCTGAACTTGCTGTTTCCCTGACTAAAACCTGACCATTCCTGCCCTCCTGAACTTTCCTTTCAGCCACGTCAGCCCTCAAGCCCCAAAATGTGCCATCCTCAGAGTCCTCACTGACCCTGCCTGGTGCCTCATCCTGTGCAGCAACCCCGGAGTGTTTTGGCTCTTCCAAGGCAGGGGAGGGCTCAGGATGAGCCTGACAGTGACCACAGCCCCTGCTCATGGTCACAGCCCCAGCTCGTGGTCACAGCCCCAGCTTGTGGCCACCTGTGCAGGGTTTTTGGGGTGTCTCCTGTGCAGGGTTTTTGGGGTGTCTCCTGTGCAGGGTTTGTGGGGTGGCTCCTTTGCAGGGTTTTGTGGGGTGGTTCCTGTGCACGGGTTTGTGGGGTAGCTCCTGTTGGTGCCCGTGCAGGGTTTGTGGGGTGGCTCCTGTGCAGGGTTTTGGGGTGTTCCTGAGCAGGGTTTTTGGGGTGTCTCCTGTGCAGGGTTTTTGGGGTGTCTCCTGTGCAGGGTTTGTGGGGTGGCTCCTGCCAGGCACCCCTGGCACAGCCGGGCACATCCTGCTCCTCACCCACCACCTTCCCCTGAACCCCCACGCTGTGCTGGGCACTGAGCTCTGTGCCAGCGCCCCTGTGCAAAGTTTAGAAGACTTTTTAGAGTTCCCCATCCTCCCACTAATATATTTTCCTTTCTTTTTTCCTAATTTATTTTAGTTTCTCTTTCCCTCTCCATGCAAAAATTGCCAGGGCTCCGTTTGCTGCCCTTGCTGGGAGTTTGCAGTGGAACAAGTTAATGGGGCCAGGTTTAAGGTGAATTGTCACAGTTTGGGTGACTTCAATAATGCAAATAATGTGCTTTCTAAAATAAAACCTTTCATCACAAAAATCATAGAATATTGGAATGGTTTGGGTTGGAAAAGACCTTAAAGATTGTCTCATTCCAGCCCCGCTGCCATGGGCAGGGGAAAAAAATATGAGCAGCATTTAAAAAACCATTTATACATGCAATCCAAAGAATAAGGATGATATTTGGGAATTTTTGGCTTTTGTTATCATTGCTGTAAGTTTTGTAATCACAAACCTGAGTGTATGTGTGTGCCATGTAACTGCTACCACCAAATCACATGGAACACTCCATGGTAATTGTGTTCATAATTATGGAGTTAATTGAATTTCTGCAATAGTTAAAAACGGGCACATAAAAGTCTCTCAAGATTAAATGTTTTAGTTAGGGAAGAACACACTCTTTTGGAATATTGAATAAAACAAAAGCAGTTCTCATATGCAAGTGAGCTTAGGACTGATGAAATAACTCCCAAAACAAACCTGGTCCATAAATGCTGCTCCAAACTGGGGTCACACAGGAGCCAGGGATTTTTGCATTGCTCTAAGGAGGAAAAGCTGAGTGTGTGGAGGTGTTTGTGAGCTGGAGAGCCGCTGTAGAGGAGCAGCAGCCTCTGCATCTGCCAGGCTTGGGAGGTACAGGAGTGCTCTAAAAATGCTCTGCTGCCAAATTAGCCCTGCTATTGACAGGGTAATATTGGAACAACGTGTTAGAAAGTCAGATTTTGCTTTAGCTCTTGGAAAGGAGAGGTAGCTCTTTTTTTTTAAAATTTTTATTTTAAATTTTGTGATCTCATTGGTGTTTTTGTGCCACTTTGGGCTAACTTAACTCTCTGATTCCACAGAGGAGTCACGAGATGGAACACCACAGAGAATGTGAACCTGTGGGTCTGCTGTCTTTGTCCTGTGTGTTATCAATTGATTTATCTTTGGAGAGAAAAGAATAAGGGCAAGAATTCTCAATGTGTTTGATATTAACCTGGATATCTCACCATGGGCAGAGTCATCCTCCTGAAAATGAGAAAAGATTGATAAAAACATATTGGAGTCCTCTTCTCTTCTCTTCTCTTCTCTTCTCTTCTCTTCTCTTCTCTTCTCTTCTCTTCTCTTCTCTTCTCTTCTCTTCTCTTCTCTTCTCTTCTCTTCTCTTCTCTTCTCTTCTCTTCTCTTCTCTTCTCTTCTCTTCTCTTCTCTCTTCTCTTCTCTTTTCTCTCTTCTCTTCTCTTCTCTCTTCTCTTTTCTCTTCTCTTCTCTTCTCTCTTCTCTTCTCTTCTCTTCTCTTCTCTTCTCTTCTCTTCTCTTCTCTTCTCTTCTCTTCTCATAACCACTCCTTTCCCCCCCCCAGAAAAATAATTTTATAAGTTTACTCATTGCAAGAACTGACAAACATTTTCAACAATGAAATAATACACATTTGTTAAAAACAGCCCCAAAAGTCAGCTAGCACAGCAATGCCCCAGCCCTGTAGGAAATCCAGCTTTAATACCTCTTTTCCAAGGGATCATGTGTGGGGTTTCATTATTTTCTAGTAAGATTCACAGGAGACTGTTTCTTTTAATATCCTGTTTTTCCTACTGATGAGATTGGCTTGAGTGGGTAAAATATAAAATATTGATAATTAGACCTCAGGTCCCTCCTCTTTGGCAGCTGAGAATTTCCATTCACTGCTCTTTTTGTTAAAAGTTGCCCCGCTCCTTTCGACGACTGGGCTTTATTTTAAATATCACTGATGGAGTAAAAAGCAGATGAAGTCCCCCCAAAGTCCCCCAAAGTGCAGGGGCTTTATTGGTGAGGTTTGAGGCTCGGCAGCCCCGCTCCCCTCCCCCAGCAGCGCACTACAAAGCGTGTTGTACAGGGACTCCATTAATCCTACATTTCCTAGATGGTATCTGAGGCACAGTGGGTTTCCACAGAAATTAATTTGTCCTGACAACAGGCCTAAAGATTGGAGTCCAGGGATCACTTGGCAAATTCCCTTTAAACTGAGCACAATAATAAACAGAAAGCTGATAACGACAGTTCTGAAAGACCACACAGAGGCCGGGGCCCGAGCCGAGCGCTCGCCGCGGATCCGCGGATGCCGCCGATAACGGAGCCGGCAGCTCCAGCGCCTGATAGGAAAATGAGCCCCTGATTTATGCACTCTTTCATATCCCAGCGCTGGGCAGGGCCTGCTCCAGCTCCAAAGAGCATTTTTAACTCTTTTCTGGAATCAAAGGCAAAGTTTGAGGTTGATCCGGTTCTGCCCGTTCTTATTTAATTTTCATTTTTACAGCTCCAGGGGGGGTTTTGTGTCTTATTTCAATACAGCCCCAATTTCCTCAGTGCATCTTCCACATGTAAGCATTAGCAAAAGTTGGGCAGTGAGTAAGATTATGTTTCAAGGAAGGAACCAAAAAAGTTCTCCATCTAAATCTATTTTCTTTCAGACAGCTTAGGGTTCAATCATCTCCTCTGTGGTAATTCCTCCTTAAATATAGCAAAAAGCATTTTAGACAGAGTTATTGCCTGTTTGCTTGGTTTTATTTATCTTTGCCTTTGCTTATTTAAATGCTGTTGTTTTCCCAAAGTTAAGGTCTGGAAATATATACTGATATAGGAAGTGAATAAACAAACATTCAGTGGATATTTTAGAACTTGTCAAGATAAGAGCGTTTCAACCCCTGATATTCATTAACATAGAATTTAGAGTTTTGATGATAATTAGGATTTGTGGCGTGTCAGGAAAGCTCTGCCAGTTGCATCTCTGAAAAAAGTAATCATAATATTAAGAGTTAGGACTGATAGGGTGATGTTGAGTAAGAGAGATGTTGTGTAACTTTTCACTGTTCAAGCACATGGTATATAACGATTTAAGCAATGAGTTTAAAAAAGGAGGACAAGCTAAAAAGATGTGCGGAAAAATAGATTTTATTATGGAAAGGTATCTTGAAATTAAAGGCTAATTTTGTTCTCGATGTCCAAACTATGAAATAGCAGCCTGTGAGGCAGAGGGGACTGTGTAACTATAAAAGGATGATCCCAAAGGTCTTTCCCAGCCTCAGCCCCTCTGTGATTCCCCAAGGCAGGTAGGTATGGCTGTGCACCTGAACAGCAGGAGTCCTGTTTGATCACTTTTAATGGGGCAGATGTTCCTCTGGAGAGGAAAACCCAGCGCTTGAGATATCCACACTCAGTGATCCTCAAACACCACGAGCTTCCCCACCTATGGCAGCACTGCTGGAGGGGAGCAGTGATGAGGAGCTGTGGTTGGGTGGTGCCCAGAGGGCAGAAGCAGGTGGGTGCTGTGTGCCCATCCCTCCATCCCTGCTCCAGAGGGGTGGCAGGGGATGGCATCTCCATCCCAGCTCCAGAGGGGTGGCAGAGGATGGCATCTCCATCTGAGCTCCCAGAGGGGTGGCAGGGGATGGCATCTCCATCCCTGCTGCAGAGGGGTGGCAGGGGATGGCATCTCCATCTGAGCTCCAGGAGAGGTGGCCAGGGGATGGCATCTCCATCCCAGCTCCAGAGGGGTGGCAGGGGATGGCATCTCCATCCTGCTGCAGAGGGGTGGCAGGGGATGGCATCTCCATCTGAGCTCCCAGAGGGGTGGCAGGGGATGGCATCTCCATCCCAGCTCCAGAGGGGTGGCAGGGGATGGCATCTCCATCCCAGCTCCAGAGGGGTGGCAGAGGATGGCATCTCCATCCCTGCTGCAGAGGGGTGGCAGGGGATGGCATCTCCATCTGAGCTCCCAGAGGGGTGGCAGGGGATGGCATCTCCATCTGAGCTCCCAGAGGGGTGGCAGGGGATGGCATCCCCATCCCAGTTCCAGAAGGGTGGCACGGTGCCAGTGGCTGCGTGGTTACGGGCTTGGAATGTCCCAGCCCTCGCCATTTGCCACGCAGAGGGTTTATAAATAAAAAAAGTTGTGCCTCACGTGCTTTTCCAGCACAGCCAGTGCCCAAAGTACCCCTGACTTGGATAAAGGCAGCACAGGATTTGTTAGGTAAGAGCTTAACGAGCTGAGAGGTGGGACTGCGTCATCCTGGCAGAGCGGGGTGTTTGCACCCCACCTCCCTGCTGAGAAACAAACCCTTTCACTTTCACTATTGGCTGCAAATTAGTTTGTACACTACAAATTAATCAATTACTGCCACCGTGTTTTGGAGATGAAATTCTGGCCGAGCAGGGCAATTTGTATTTGTCACACTTAAGGGACTCTATTGTACCCAAAGGCAGAGGATTTGAGAACAACTGGGTTTAAAGCTGTCGAGCTCCTCTTCCTAGGGCTGCTGCAGCAGCAAATTGACTGGCTGTGCCTCTCAGTTCTGCAAAAGAACAAACCCAAAAACTCCCCTCCACTTTTTATATCAAAACCACTCTGTGCATTCCAGTGTACGAGCTATTAGTTTTTTTGAATTTGGATCAAATCAGGCGTTTTTCCCCCAGCAAATAGTCCTCCAGTGTGCTTTATGCATTTGATTCAAAGGCCTGTGTATTATTTGATGTTCTTAGGAGATAAACAATAAACTTTTGAATATGTTTTTTCCATTTGAATACAAGCCTAGGGATGCTTCACCCTGCATCCTAAAGCCTGATTTCCCCTGGGACTCATTATCATGCAGCTCACATGTTCAGTCACCTACACTGTTGAACTTACTATCAAATAACCTTCGAAATGTTACTAGTTATTACGTGTCAGAGGGCAGATTTATGATAAACTAACTTTGAAACAAAATAATGAATTCTCAGCGTTCTGTTTCCAGCAGCATTTCTGGTAATTTGGCCGGATTTAAATTTTAAAACAGTAAGTTGCCTTTTTCTCTTATTCTGTCATATAAAACAGCTCCCTCCCCTCATGAAATTTCTCCCTCTTTAAATATGGTTTACGAGGATTTGAGCAGTGCCTATAAAGAATAAAAATGAGAACATTTGTCTGGGAGCTACCAAACTGCCCACTGGAGTTCATTTGTGATTAAACTTTCAGAGCTTTCTAACTTGGTGAAAGTTAAATTAACTTAACCCTTAGCACAGTCCACCTGTGTCCAAAACACAGCTGGGCAGTAGATGTTTGCAGGCAAAAAATATTTTCTCCTCGTGCCTTCTACTGCCAGTATTTTAAGGTTTTGAGTGGTGTTCTTGTATCGGGGTGACAAAAATCAATAGTGTTGTCTTCTCACAGAGCTGGTTTATGGCAGACCAGAAAGGTTTTCCAAGAGGATATTCTGAATTTCAGCCCCCAAAGTCCATATTTAGGGAACTAAATAATTGGCCAATTTTCATGAAGGCTGAGCATGACTTCAGGGGATCTGTGGGCACTTGGCCTCTTTCAAATGGCAGCCGGAGCCACGGTGACTTTTAATGAGATTATATCAGAGGGAGGAAATGCAGGTAGATAAATGCCACGCACCCGTTTTTGGAGGTGATTAGAGGAGCAAACATCTGCAGATGAAATTTAAAAGCACTCACTATGTCAAAAATAAAATCTGGCTAATTTGGGGGGAAATCGGCGCGGCTCTTCTTGGCACTGGCGGGGTTTTTGTGGCTGCATTTCAGATGAGCGCGGGGCAGATCAATGCCTGCAGGATTTTCATCTCCTACCAGACAAAGTCGAGGCTTTGAGGTGGTGCTGATCTGTGAGACTGACCCGGGGTGGCTCTGTGAAGCTGGGGATGGAACCTCCATCTCCAGGGCTCCCTCTCATCTCCTCGGCTCCCCTCGCCGTGACTGTGGCTCTCCAAGGGCACCACGGGCAAAAGTTCCATAGCAGGCTGTCTATTAATATTTATGCAGCAATTCAGGAGGTAATGCATTGTTAAAATACAAGTTGGAAATGCACCAAATTTAATCACTTTTAGTACTAGAAATTATCTGTTTCTACGTCAGATAGAAGGCAGGGGGGGGGGCATCATTATGATATTTTATTTTTTAACCAAGTTATTTGCCAGTTCTGACACAGCTTGAATTAGAGGGCAGAAAACGATCTCGTGCAGATAAAGTTTTTCTAAGGAATGCAAGATATCTCTGTGAAATTTGATGTGAGGAGTTAAAAAATATTTAAAGTGAGCCCTCCGTGAGTCAGGAGGTGCAGGGATCAGCACGTCAGCCAGGCCCTGTCTCCATGTGCTGGATCTGGTGTGCACAGAGGCCACTGGGATTTGCCCTTTGCTTCCATGCAATTCCTCCTGCCTGCATGGAGAAAGAATATTTTTATCACTGATATCACTTCATTTTTGCAGCTGTCTGCTGGCATCGGGTTAGCAATATAAACTCTGTCAGGGAGCAATCTCTGCCTTCCACAGGCTGGAAAATCCACAATTATTATTTAGAGTTAACCTCCTCAGAAAGCAGTCCTTGCTGAAACTGTTCAACCCCAAAAAGAATTGTTAGTTATTGTTATCTGAGGACCTCCTACAGCCTTCCCTTGGTCAAATAAAGCTTTTTTTTGTTTTCAATAGGACTTTTTTCTTAGACCAAGCTCTGAGCTTGCATGCAAGTAACATAAATCCAGTGAAAGTAAAACATTAATTAAAATGTATTAAAGAAATAAAAAAAGAAAACGTTTGAGAAGAGCGTGGTGCTCAAATGGAGCACTTTTTTTTCAGGTCACTTGGCTTTCTGATGTCATTTCTGGCAGCTTCGTTAGCCTGGCTCCATCACGTTCTGCTCTGAACGATAACGTGATGGGAGATGATCAAAGTGAGAATGCAAAAGGCTCAGGACATTTAAAAAATGTTCTATTCTGGAAATTGTTCTAAAACTATAAACAGATTACATTAAAAATCTGTCTTACCCAACATGGTTGCTCATCATCCTTTTTTAGAAGGAGCTATTGAGAAGTTTGGGTAAACAGCCTTGAAGTCTTTATGATGGCAGGCTGGAAATTTCTCCGGAATTTTAGGCAACCCGAGCCTCTCTGAAATGGAATGTAACCCATTTCTGCTGCTAGGTGCCTTGTTTTAATCTTCACACTTAAAAGTGGCAAAGCATATGGGTCAGATCACCCATTCCTGCTAATGGACACAGTTCCCTTGGACTTGGGTGTCCAATTATGCCAGCTAAAGATCTGTCTGTTGCTGGGCTTTATTTCCTTATTTTTCTTGTCTTCCTGATCCCTGACCCTTTATCAAAGGAATGCTGTCTATAATATGATAATAACATGAAATTCTGAGCTCTCTTTCTAAGAATATACCCCAAAGAATTGTCAGGATGCTCACCTTTATGGGAAGAGCAGCTGATGAGCAGTTTCAGCCTCACAATTGTCTTTTCCTGGCACGGGGAGAAAGTTTGGTACCTGTTCCTGGCCTTGTGGTGGGATATTAACCATTTCTGCTTTTCCAGTTGCTCTGTGGGCTGAGTGGGTAAATAAACTCATTGGCAAGTCAACAAAACGACAGGAGGCCATTTTCCCTGATTTTAGCTGCATTGTAGTGCTTGGGAAAGTGAGAAAATTGTGAGGTTTTTAAGGGCTCCATCCTCTGCTCTCAATGAGTGTGAGGGTGTGGCTGAATCAGGAGGCAGAAACCCACAGGCTCTGTGATACCTTGGGTATGGAACAGAGCTACACGGGAGGATTTTGTTCTCCAGGCAGGATTTGACTCTCTGTTTTGATTTATGGGCTAAATATAAATGTGTATTTTAAGGAGTCATTAGAGTTTGTGGTTTGAAATATGCAGGTTTGTGTAGGAAAGGGTGCCTGGGCTCCTTGTACAGCCCCACTCACTTCTTTATAGGAGAAAAATGGCAGAGAATTGTGTGAAAACCCTTCACCTCAGGCTCTTTACACCAACTAATGATGGGATGGTCAGAAATGCCATGATCCATGAGAAAGCAAGGGAGGAAAATAGGGAATACCTGTGCTGGGCTTCATTGTGAAACATCTATTCCAGGTGTATTTTTATCCAAATCAGTTTTGATGGTGTTGGTAGGGAAGTGCTTGAGAAGTGTTGGGGCTTGTAGGTGCAAATTAAGAAAGGCACAGCAGGAACATCCTAAATGCTGGGAGAGACACATCAGGACAATCCCGTGATAAGCACAGGGAGAGGTTTTGTCACCTGCCAGGCTCCCCTGTCCCCATCCTGCTGCAGCTGGAGCTCCTCTCCTTGGGTGGCAGCAGCACTTGCAGCTGGTGACCCCCGTTTGGTGCCCTTTGGCTCCAGCTCTTATCATGTGGGTAAATGCTGCTCTTGTTTACAATAATGGCAATCTGGAGCAGCCCCTCTGCCATTTCTCCAGCACAAATATTGCACTGGGGGTGATTCCCATCTCCTGCTCGTGCAGATGGAGCCTGGAGGGCGAGGGAGGCTCCTTCCCAACATCCCCACGTCCCTGCTCTGCCAGCCCCAGGTGACTGAGCCAGCCACACAATTAATGTGTGAGCATGGGGGAGCTGCCCTTGGGCTTTTGTGCCCCTCTCATGTGCAGCACTTCCCTTCCCAGCTCCAAACCCAGCTGTGGGTGCAGCCCCCAGTTTCTTCCCACACCTCGTGAACTGAGCCTGGAGAAAATGCTGCCTGGCCATGACAAACCGAGCACCGTGATTTGTGTAAGCTCGAATTTTCCACTAATTCACTTATATATCCTGGATGGAAAACACAGCCCCAGGGCTGCTATAAACCATGCTGCTGGAGCCACAAAGGGCCGACCTGCCAGCTGGGAATCGCTGGAGCATGCAGGGCTGGGGCAGGACCCAAACCCAGGGGATGCCCTTGTCAGAGGGGCCGTGGGGTGGGAGCAGCTCCAGCCCTTCCTGGGGTGGCTCCAGCCCTGGGCAGTGCAGGACAGGCAGGAGCCAGAGCTGTGTCCTGGCCACCACGCCGGCTCTGGTCGGTGCCCGCTGCCTAAAACCAGCCCCTGGTGAGGGCTGTTTGGTGGCAAACATCCTGGCTGGCTGTGCTTTGCTCTCCTGCAGCCTCCGTGCACCCCAGGGCTTTGTTTTGTGCCGTGGAGCAATTCCCCAGCATTAATTTTCTCCATAAGCCACCCATAGATAATTTGAGAGCGTTTTCTTTTGAGCACAGCGAGAGTGGCACATCGGCTGATTCCCCAAATGATTGCTTGTCTTGTGACAGAGAGCTGTTGACCTGCTCCTTTAATGTTACAAGTCTGCATCTAACTGCTCTCTTAATCCAACCTACTTCCTTCTTTTTAATGAAATTGTCCCTTTAGCCTTTTTCCTGGGCTGCCTTTTCAACACTAACATTAGAAACAGGCTGCTCAGTTCTTTCCTCTGCTAACATCTTGCCCAGAGCTAACTTGCAGCTTCCCTCTGTCAGCTGTAAGATATAGATATACTGTTGTCTTAATTACTCATATTTCTCCTGCTGCTCATAATTCTGCTTGTTCCACCAAAGAGCTCTTCAGAGAGCTTTACCGCTTCCCTCTGCCTTTCTTTGGGGGTTTAAAGGTTGTCAGATATATAAACGATCCTTGTTGCAGAGCTTTGGTGGTGACAGTGTCCTTTGTGGAGAAGATTTAGGGGGATGGGAGGGCTAAATACGATGGCTGCTTTTAGGCTCCATCTCTGAGGAAGGAGAGAACACACATCGTGCTACCTTGCATAACAGAGCGCCAGGGAGGGTGTTTGGCAAATCCCCTCTCTAATGAACAGCCAGGCAGCTGTTTCTTCTGCAGCTTAAAGTGCAGATGCTGATTGTCAGGAGAAGGGTTTTCTTTATCCACCACTGATTATCCGTAGCTGTATCTGGCTGGCTGCTAGTCCTCTAAAAATGCTGTTGAAAAGGGACTGGACACTTAAAAAAAAAAATCACTGCTGTGCCACAGGGAAGCTGTAGTCCTTTGTGGTTTCTGCTCTCTCTTTTATGATTATATACTACTGTTTCTGTTATCTCTATTAATTAATCTGTCTGCCACAGCAAGTATTGCATGTTGAGTGATGTAGAGCAGGCTGACAACGTGACGTCCACAGTTTTTTGGCACAGGTTGGAACAAGTTTTGTCACCTCTAGCAAGTTAAACCTTTGGCCAAAGTCCCTCTCTCGTGGCTACTTTGGGTCCACTCTCCATTTTAGCAGCCCTCAGCTCCAAGGTGGCTGAGTGGCAGAGCAGATTTTAGTATTCAGCTGGTTGTCTCAGTTCAGCTGGCTGACAGGTTCAGGACGCAGTACTGTGAGTTTATTGTTAATTGAATAAATTAGGAGCCTGTCAAACTGCTGTGGTTGAGCCTGTTTCCCTCATACAACTTGTGCTGGTGAAGTGCCTGGAGGTGGGACTGTGCTTTCCATGAGTGGGGCTTAATCCCCTCACTCCAGGTTTTGTTGTGGTTCTTTTATATATTATTTTATATATTTATATAATTTTTTCAAATAATTATTGGTGAAAATGCTGTGCAAGAAATATTTGAACATCAGAGTGGTGAGAGGTGGTGACACCAAAGATAACACACAGGTTTCACCTGATCTGATAGCAGAAACAGGCAAATAAACACCAGGCTGCAGAAAGTCATGACCAAACTCTTGCAGTAGCACAGACGTGACTAAAGAATCTGTTAGAGGAAGCAAATGGAAACAGATGAGAGAAACTGCTGAGAGAAATTAGAAATAAAGAGTAATTGGGTTCTGTGTGGAGGAATTGCATGGGGGAAATAGATTTTCAAGTCAGTGCTCTGCTCTTGAAGAGCTGAAAGGGATCAGAGGAGCTGTGTGGGGCAAGTCAAGTTCCCAGCAAGGTCACAGCATTGAGGACATGAGGGAAATCCTGGCAAGGTGTCTCAGCTCAGACCATTGCCTGTAGGAAACTCAGAGTCAGGGAGCACCCTGTGGATAACCCACCCTGCAACCCCAGGGCACCAGGGCAGGGCACCAGGGCCCTCCAGAAGGACTCTGGGGCCACCATGAGCCTGCCTGGGGCCAGGCTGCCCCACACCTCCTGCCTGGGCAGAGCAGGGCACCAGGGGCATCAGGACAGGGCACCAGGAGCACCTGGGCAGGGCACCAGGCCTCCTCCAGAAGCACTCTGGGGCCTCCCCTGAGCCTGGCACTGCTCTGAGGCCTGCTGGAGGCTGCAGAGTGCACAAGGTGAGCTGTGTTTGGCTCTATTTACTCAAGGTTTCCTCATGGAATCCCAGATCTGCCTGCTGGAGCAGCCCTGAGGGTGCAGGGCTGGGTGGGTTGGTGGCCATGCAGCTGCTTTGGCTCCCTGGCCACTCTCTCCCCTGCAGAGCTGGGCAAAGGCTCTGACCTGGTGCCTCAGCTCTCCAAATATAGGGATGTTTCCCCATGAACTCCTCTCTGCAAAGCCAAGGGCTGTTAAAAGAAGAAGGTCTCGTGACTGTGTGGTACTTGGATGCCATGGCAATGTAATTAGCTGCAGAGCAATCTTGCTAAAAATGTCCTTGGTGGAGGAGAGGACGGGGTGGGAGAGGATGGATGTTAAAGGGGAGGAAGTTTCCAGACCTGTGGCTTCACCACAGCTTGGCTGCTCCAGCCAAGTCCTGCAGTTTCAATGTGAATGCAGAGTTCAGAGCACAATGTTTACTACAGTGTCCACGTGGGAGAGAAAGCTCCACAAACTCTTGGAGGTGTTAAGGGATTATATAACAGCTTCCCACCCCCAAGCCTTTCCAAGCCTTTGGAAAATTTTATAAAATATCTTAGGCTAAAAGCCTTTTTGAGCTGCTGGATAACTTGAAGCAAACTTCAGAAAAGTATTCCCATTACTTTTCCCTTGCTCTCTCTTTCTTCTCTTCAATGTTATCTATGGATCCAGGGACTCCCAGGCTGCCTAATCCAGAGGAGGCAGGCACGGGGTTCTGCATGGAGCAAAGCTGGGCTGCTGATTCCTTTATCTCTGTTACTCTGCCAAACCCTCTGAATTTGGCAACCTGGCTCTCTTTATATCCGTCAGGCCTTTTTTCCTCCCTCCTCCCTCATGACCTCTGCGGCTGCATTTGCCAAAAGTTCCCTGTGTTAGATATGAGGCTGTGTATCAGCATCCACGGGGCAGATGCTCCCAAGCTGCTGGAGGACTGAAGAATTCCAGAATACTGGAATTGTGTGAAGCATTTGGAGCTCAACTTGAGCTCTGGTGAGCTGGAAGTTGCTGTAGAGTAATTTCACCAAGTTCTGCTCTCAGCTGTGTCCTCTGGAGAGGAAGAAATCAGTTTCTATTGTTTATGGTTAATCCTATTGCTCATTTATATAAGCAATTATAGATTTTATTTTTGGGTTTAATGAAGATTGTAGTAATAAAAAGTAAGGTTTCACAGAGATATTTTTTTTAAAATTAAGTGAGATAGTGCAGTGATGCAGTGGAAGGTGAGCTAGGATTTGGTGGCATTTTGGTGGATTTCTGTATTCAGACATTGTTCTCCTTTATTTGAATTTTCCTGCACAAGGCACAGCCATGTTTTCCATCCTGATGAATGGAACAGAGCTCAAGGAGTTGAGCTGAGATTGGCTTCCCCTGCAAGAAAATTTCTCTCTGTCACCTGAATTATAATTTTAAAGCATGAAAAACCTTCATCAGGACAGCAGCATTTTAACTCCTTACATTTTACAAACTGATCTTTGCACAGCTAAAAGAAATCCCTGTTCCCTGAAGCTGTTCAGAGTTTGCTCGGTGTTGTAAAAGTCTGTAAGGTCACCTGGATTGCTGCACATCAGTGAGGTCCCAACAGGGAGTTCTTGAGGAGACAACCAGTGCTGTGATTTAATCCAAATCTGTTTAATCACAAATAATCCACACAACTCAGATGTGCTCACCCAGGATCCAGTTTCAGAGCTGTGCTGAAGGGAGGGAAATCTTGTGTTGTCACAAATCCTGCTGACATCAGTGGGGTTTCTCATTGATGCAGGACTTAGTGCTGGCACATGCAATTACAGCAAAATTTGGGGTTTAGCATATTTGCAATTTACTGTATTTTTAGGAAGCTCTTGTTTGGAGGTGAGTGAGTAAATGAACTCTGGGCCACATCCAGCAAAATCTCAGCCTGAAGAGTTGTGCCAAGTGCCAGGGAAAATCATACAATAATCTGAAATAATTTGTGGTGTGATTTAAAAAAACTGCAAAGGTTTGGTTTGTATTTTTGTCTTAGAAATGTCACTTGCTGCAAATGAAAAAAGCTCCTGTGCTTCCCTCCAGGCATTCTGTGTTGGGTCAGAAATGTTTCAACAACAAAACCCATAGGATTTGTCAGCAGAAATAACACCCAGATGTTATTGCAGTGTTGCTGGTTGTGATTTTCATCTCCAAGATCCCAAAATCCACTCAGGCCCCGTTACTGGGATGTGCACACAGCTCTGGGGCCTTGGAGCCCTACATCCCAAAATCTGTATCCCCAAATCCTGCATCCCCAAACCTGCATCCCAAAATCTTCATCCCAAAATCTGCATGCCAAACCTGCAAACCAAAATCTACATCACAAACCATGCATCCCAAACCCTGCATCCCAAAACCTTTTCAGAGCCAGGGGAGCTGTAAACAGCTAAGCAATCCTGGTGAACAGAGCCCACACAACTGTGCAAAGTAATCCCAAAAAAAATGATGGAAAAGGCAAAAAGAAAACACCAGAATTTCCAAACCACGGAGACCCCAGCCAGGCTCTAAGATAAATAGTGAAATAAATAAATAGTGCATGATCTGAGAGGCTGAATCTGTACCCATACCCACACTTTGTTGCTCATCCAGTGAAATGATAAATACAAGGTGAACTTTTTTCATCCTGCAAACTGTGTCACCTCTGGTGCATTTCTGACGTGACTATTTTTTTTTTCTCTGTGGCCATTTTGCAATTTTCTCTGGGTTTGTTTTGATTGTAAATAGGCACACACATTAGCTAAAGCCAGATAATTTTCTCCTGGCCAGCTTTGCCAGTAAATCACTGAGCTATGTAATTGGGTTTATATAAAATTATGCACTGCAAACTTGGGAATAAGTAAAACAGAAACAAAAAGTTGATTTTTGTAAATAGTACCATTTTTTTACACTCAAAACTTCTCTTTGCCTCCATTTTTTTATTTCCTATCATGATAATTTTTTAAATCTTGAATGAGATTCCAGCTACGGGATAAATTCAAGCAGAACTGATAATAATTTCTGGTTTGGCTTGTAGGTGGAGTTGAATACAGTGGTTAACTGCAAGCAATATGTTCTGAAGATGATGGTGTTCAGACAAATACCCAATTTGATTCTGATAAATTGGATGCAAGACTTTGACCAGCATGAGAAGAACAGGTGAGAACCCTTGAGACTGATGCAGAAATAATCACTATTTTGATGGTCAGGAAAAATATTGCTCCAGCAGCACAATAGATCTTCTATTAGAAACTCAAAATACTAATTACAATCTGCCTAAAGACTTATTATAAATGAAGTGGAGATGGAAACATGTTTATATTATGGGGAGGCGTATTTGCAGATAAGCAGGAAACCAGTCACACATCTTCACAAACATAATTTTAGCTGTTTTAATTAGCAGGTTTGCTTTGATTTAATTTAATTCAGCGATTCCTTCTATCTTCCCTGACACATGTGCAAATAAAACGGGCTGACCTGGCTCCTGACAGGCCGTTTCCTTTTTGGTTTCTGGGTTTGTTGTTGTTGATTGCGGCGGTGTTTGCGGCGCGGCGATGGGGTCAGCCCTTGCTCCCTGCACATGGAGGGTGGGGATGACAACTCTGCCTCTGAGGGGGCTTTTCCCCCCCAGCTCTCCTCATTCCCGAGGTGCTGGGTGTCAAAGGCCAGCGGGAGTCCCAATAACCTCCAGTTCCCAGTTCTATTTAGGGTCGGAATGACAAAAAATAGAGTTTTCCTTGTGTAGTCGTGGCAAAAGTGAAGCGACCTTTTATTATTTGCTGTAAAGCCAGAGCCTGGAAAGAAACCCCACGTGTGCATCAGCTTTGGGTGGAAAAACAAGCTTTAAAGCTGTCAGAATTCATAGATTTAATGTTTGGAGATTTGGTGGGTTTATTTAAAAGTGAAAGTTGTTATTGACAGAATAAGAACGCGTAGTCCAGGCTAAAATCACAACATTAATACGCTGACAAAACCCCAATCTGTGTTGACTTTGTTGAGCTTTTTGTTGGTCTGAGGGCTTGGAAAGTATTTTTTCTTCTTTGTGTCAGAAAAAACATTGTGAATACGCCAGGTGTTGTTCTCCCTCCCTCTGCAGTCTCACAGCTCTATGATAGGTAATTAAAATAATCACTGAAATGTTTCAAAGCTACTGCAGCCTTTACTTGACTTTTAAAATTCCTATTTGAAGAAGAATGTTAAAATTAATTTGTATCTGGCTCAGCAAAGTGCTCTTTACTTGAGCAATGGACTTTACAACATTGCCAACAAAAAGAATGGAATTAATATTATATTTGCCTTTATCTGGGGTTATTCTGTTAACTGTTTTATACTGGAAATTAATTTCAATATCACACAGATGCCTACAAGTCTTGAATGCAGCAGTTTTAGCATGCAGCCATAGCTCTCCTAGTTCATAATCGTGGTAAAAATAAGAATTCAAAAGAAACAAAGTTGCCAGGACAATTAAATGATTCTACCCCCAGATAATGGAAGGACAAAGTTTGTATTCTTGGACTGTAAAATCCGTCAGAGGGAAAAGTGTTATTCAAGAAGCATTGTGTGGTTATTTTGAAAAGAATGGTAATTTTACAAGTTTATCTTTCTGCTGAGGAAAAATACTTTGGAGATGTTGGTATAGGAGCATTTTTGATGTGAAGACATTCCTCTGTTTTTCTTCCCTTTCTCTATTTTTCGTATTTCAGTTCCCTGCTTCTGTAGGCCTTTGGAAGCCTTGTAATTCATCCTTTCTGGAATTCTTGGTCTATGGGACAGGATTTTATTACTAAAATAAGATATCTTGCAATGTATTCTTTTTGATCCTTAAAAAACCCCTAATCTTTACAAATGAGTGTTTTGTGTCCCTGTAGAGGGGATCCTTCTCCCCTCCTTCCCTGACTTGTCCCTCTTTGGGATTGGCACTTCCCTGGCATGGACAGGAGGGGTGGCAAGAAAGGACAGGCTGAGGAATTTTTGGGATAAATGGAATAGGTTCAGGCTTTGAAATGACTGATTAAAAACCAGAAAAAGCCAGGTAGGATGGAAGGTTTTGCGTCTCCCTCGTTGGTGTGTGGGGAATCCTTGCCTGGTGTGGAAGTCAATATGTGAATAAAGCAAATGTTTTTTCTTGTTTACTTATGGAAATATGAGAGATACCAGGGAACAGGGTGCAAACCAAAAATATCAATAGTGACAAATTCAAATAAGGACTTTTTACTATTAAATTTCAAATATAGCACTATTTGTGCAAACATTTCCCATTTAGGAAAGAGAGCATAACCTCTGGTTTTGTTCCTTTGCAGACACTTTTAACTCCTTCATGAATGTTTCTAAATCCTTTTCTTCTAACCACACACAGGCATGGCAGGCAAATTTACAAATGTGGATAAAAATACAACTTAAATTCTCATCTGCGTCCTTGTGTCAACACAACTCAATCTGACAGTGTGTTTTTGCCAGGTGGAACAAAGAGCAATAAATTAGTTCTGAACATTTATGATCTTGCATTATAAAGACTCCAACAGACTGTGTTCAAAATCAATTGTCAGAGTGATGGGGATTAATAACTCTGGTACTGTAACCTTTTCCATATCTGCAGCCTGGCTAAGGGCACGTTTCAAGATCTGCTGCCATATTTCATTATTGCAACCTCCATTTGAAAGACCTTTTTGATGCTTAAAAAAAAGAAACAGATTAGTTTTTAGTAGGGCTGGATGAATAACTCAGAATTAATAATTCACTCAGTGAATTTTCCTCTTTTTCTGTGGGAAGAATGAAGAAAAAATAGTTGTCAAAATTTTTCTAGTGACTCATTGGGTTTTTTTATTAATCAAAAGTAGAAATCAGAATTCAGGCTGTGTTTATGTATTTGTGATTGATCAGTCAGGTGGTATTGGTTTAATTCCACAATTAATTAAGGACAAATACTAGAATAAACTTCATGATTAAATATTTGAGGAGACAGTTTTAAAAAATCCCTTTCCACCTTCACACATGCTTAAAATCAGGTTTGGAAAGAACTCCTGAAAGCAAAAATCCGAGTGCACGAAAATTGTTGGAAAGGAAACATAAATAAGGCAGGAATGTGGCCAAGCCAAGTTTATTACAAGACACAAATAAGTTTGAAGCTTCCACAAAGTTTCCCTTCTTAACTCCAGCACCTGTTTTGGGAGCAGAGCAATAAGTATTGGGATAAATATGGGAGCAAGGTAAATGAGAGGTTTATTGAATTTCCCTGCCTCCCCAGCCCCTGTGCTGTGCTTTATGGCAGTGAAGTGTTGGATGTGAGTGAAGAATTGGCACTTTTGGGCTCTCTCTGCCTCCCAGCTGGAATCTCTGCATCCCACCCATGTCTTCTCCTGCATTTTCCTGCACTTTGCTTTGCTTTCTTCCCAAATAGAGATAAAACAGTTAAATATTTCCCAGGCAAATGCCCACATGTGATCTGCAGGGCTGTGCATACCATCAAACTGTCATTTCCTTCGATTAACCTGCGCCTGACCTCCCTGCCCCGGGCGCTTTCCCAGCCCTTCCTCCTCCTCTGCAGCCTGCTGCTCTCCCAGGTGAGAGCCTCTGTCACTCAGGGCTGGACACGCTCCTGCAGAACCCAGGCGAGGCGCTGGCATAGAAAACTGGACAGAATTTACCCCAAAATACACAGCCCAGGGTGTGTCTGGATGTGCAAAGGAAGCGGTTCTCCGATGAGAGCGGGTGAAGAAACTTGAATTTTAACAGAGTCTATAAAGTGGCTTATGAATATTGTGAAATATTTAAGATCATAAAAGGTTCATGAGTGAGATCTACAGGACTTTTGGGTTGTAACTCCTTCATGCTCTCAGGAAGGGCCAGTTTGTTTGCCAGTTTTTGAGAATACAATCAGGACCAGGAGAGGATCAGAGTTATTGAGTCACCTCCCTACAGCAACAGAGTTTGGAAATTGCCAGGGTCATCTATTTCATCATTTGATACCCAAAATGTCTGTATTTCATCTCAATTTTTATCTACAGGTAGCAAGAAAATTAAAATTAGGAAGCCCAGAAAAAGCGAAAAATTTCAAAATTATTAATTCCTACAAAAATTTCAGTGACTCCAAACTGAGCTTTTTTTACCTGGTGGTTTGCAAGAAATGCTGATGTTTGTGTCAGCTTGGGACAATTTTATTTTATTTTTTTGTCCTGAGATTCCTCTAGAGAGAACTATATGGAACTGAGATATCATGAATCCAGTCATATCGTGCTTTGGGCTGACAGCAGAGAAAGCAAAGCCTCCATTGAACCCATAACTTCTGCTTATGCAATAAAATATATTTTGGGATGATAACAAAGGCCATGTGTGGTGAAGGATCTCTTCATCCCAAGGTAAGCTGGTACAGTGGCACAAGCTGAAACTAAGCACTTTGGTTCTAGGCTTAATTTGAATGTTAAATCCCATATTTTTTTGCTGAGAGATTAAAAATGTGCCATCAGAAGCCTCAGCTTCACATCAATTCCTATGGATGAGGATGGTTTATCCCTTAAATCAGTCTGTGATGTAGCAAATAGGTCAGAAAATTCCTCACCATTTCATAACCAGGCATAATTTACAGATCTTACAGGATTTTTGTAGATAGAGGACCCTGGAAATGTTTAGTTGGAAAAGACCTTTAAGACCATCAAGTCTCTTTTTTTCCTGAATACAACTTTTCCCCTTTTTTAAAAATTATCCTGTTAACACTTAAAGAACAGGATCTAAGTACGCAGCATTCTATGATTTCTACTCCACCCCTGAGATCATGAAACCTGTTGGAAAACAGTTTTAAAGCAAGAAAAAATTGCAATGTAAGATTCCTGTGCAAACTCTGGATCCATTCCTTCTGCCAAGAGTTTGTAATCTATTTTTTAAAGTTTGTATTCATGCTGTCTTTTGTTTTTCCCCCATTCCATAAATCAGGTGGAAGCAGATATTGCAGATGTACAGTGGGGATGTTGGTGAGAATTTGGTATGGCATGGTTGGTGAACCAGTAACACCAAGTTCCTGCAGTGGTGGGAACTGGTGTGACTGGTCCAACTCTGCTTTAATTAATACCTAAAAAAATAAATCATTCTATAATTCCACAAGGATTATTAAAAAAATCCCACTTTTGGAGTAAATGTGACCCATTATTGTCCATATTGAGGTTTTTCCAAATGATTCTCCAGAAAAAAACCCCAATATTTTCTGTGCAATCCTCCCCCAAACCAATCTGCAGTGACGGGGCTCTACTCACCTGCTGGAGTGGAGAATTTAAATGGAAGAACAAAAAGAAACTGAAATTGCCTTAGGGATTGAGGTCAGGTGAAGGTTAATCAAAGGAAATGACGGTAAAATGGCATTCGGGGCTCTTGGTACATTTTTAATCATTCCTCTCCCTGTCGCTCATAAAAGACACAAAAGATGTCCAACTTTTTGCCATTGTATTTAGTTAAGGATGGCTTCTATTTTTGTCTCTTGATTGTTTTAAAATAGCCTTTCTTTTTGATTTCTCTCGTAGATTTAGCTCCTGAAAACTTGCACTGCAGAGCCTTCAAGATGTGTGTGGGAAATTGGGAATGTGTGTGTGGGGGGAAGAAGAATGTTAAGAAAAGGGAGTAATTTTCCCCAGAATATCTCTCATTTTAACTTCTCTTTCTCAAGTGATAGATTTTGAAGGATTTCTAGAAGTCATGAGTTTAGGGAATAAATACTCAGGAAAGCTAAATATTCACATTATTACACAAGTGTCAAGCTAAGTGAAGTTCATGATTGCAACTACTGGAAACAAGAATAGTTTCATACTCTGCTATATACAAGCTATTTTTCTGGCTTTAAATCAAAATATTTTTTTTATTTTTTGTAAAAAATATTAGAATAATCTCCACCATTGCTATGAAATTGTGAAGTCCTGTCTGAATTTGCAGGCTGTTGGTTTTATTCTGATTTTGTGTAAGTGAAAAGGCCCCGTTTGGGAACTTTTATTCCCCAAGTTTGGAGCTGTCACTTTATGCCCGTCACCTCAGATAACTTTGGCATAACTACAACAGGAACAGGAGCAACTTTATGTAACTTATAACTGCCCAAGGCGACTTTTAAAAAATGTGAGCAATGCATTTTTCTTTTTTTTTTCCAGCTCTGTTTGTATAGACTCCCTTCCCCCTGTAACACAAAAGGTCCTAAAAGGGATGGATTAAACCCAAACAGCTTTTAACTGAGGTAACTTGGTGTAGCAAATGTGTTCTCCCTGCTCTTTTCATCAGGGTTGTGCACTGAGCCCCTTGAATGATGCAGCTGGAGCTGAGCTTAGGCAGGACCTTGAGCCAAGTTTAGGCAAAACATTAAGCTTTTGGAGAGGTTTAAAACCATATCCCTGCAGCCCCGTGCAAAGAGTTGCAGGAAAATGAGATTTTATGCATAGGAGATGCTCCACACTTTGGGGGAAAAAATTAAATAGTCTGGAAATGATTTCCCTGTGTGTCCTGTGCTGGTGTGGCTGGGATTGCCACTGGGAATGTGGCACTTTTCCTCCAGATCCCACTTAGCAGGGGCTGCCACATGGATGCCAGATGGGCTCTTTGCCAGCGAGGAGGAGGAGGAGGAGGAGGAGGGAAAGCCCTGCCCACCCTGCAAATGCTGCTGAGGAAAAGCCTGACAGGGAATTGGTGTAAAAATTGGGGAAAATGGGAAATGTGTGTCAGGAGTGGCTGAGCACAGGTTGGGTTCGCTCCCAGGGAAGGGAGAGGAGCAAGGCTGGGCTCTGGTGCTGGGGGTGCAGAGCTCCCAGTAACAAGTGCTTGGTTTTGCAGGCACAGAGAGATGAGGAACGTGAGGATTTCTGTGCTCCCAGGGTCTGGCTGGGGTTTCTGCTGCTGTAACAAGGCCAGAGCCAGGTTTATGGAGGGCATTTTCAATGCAGCCTCAGCCTGAGCAGCCAGTGCTGCCCCCGTAACTCCCTGTCTGGAAAAACCTCTGTCCTGCTAACAGAAACCCAAATGTTTTTGGTGTGTTTTTGGCAAAACAGGAATACCTGTAGAAGTAAAAGAACAAAATGTGAGAGAGATCTTTTAAAATGAGAACTGGCACCTGAGTGTAAGGCAGCATTGACTGCTGACAGCTGGAACACTCTTGGAATGAGGGAATCTGATTTTTCCTCCTGGTCTAGTGGAAGATGCCCCTGCCCATGGCAGAGGAGTTGAAACTGGATGAGCTTTAATGTCCCTTCCAAACCAAACTGTTCTATGATTTATTTTTTTTAAATAAACAACATGACCTCAGAATTTTGCTGAAATCAATACCAAAGAATCATGGCCAGATCATATCTCTATTTTTAAAACATCCAATAAAAATATTCAGTGTATTACACCCTTGCATGCCCAGATTATTCTAATATGGCAAAGATCAAGTTGGTTTGAGCATTTTTTTACAACTAGTGAGATCATCTCTCCCTCTCCTGCCCATGGAGCCCATCCTGGATCAGGGCTGCTTTGAGGACAAGAAGTTATGATCTGATTGTAGCTGGATTAATGGGTTTGGGTGTTTGCCATGTTGTGGGATAAAACAGGAGTATTTAGAGTTTCCCCATGGGTGGAAAGTGGGGTTTGTGGGCAGAAAGGGGGGTCTGGTGTTCAGTCTCTGCTGAAGCTGAGGTGAGGGCAGTGAAGCAGCTGAGGGGAAGCTCTGCCCGGTGTCTCACAGTTTTTCAGGCTGGTTTTAACATCTTGTACTGAATTACAGCCTGAGAGGGTGGCTCAGGGTGAGGAACCTCACTGGAGCATCAAAGGAATATGATAAAATATGATGGAGGAACAGCAACAACTGATGGCTTTGCATTTCCTTTCCCTCCCTGTTTCTGGAGAGAAACCTTCCATGCGAGTATTCTCAGGTGATGCCTTGGTTTCTGTTGGAATAAATTGCTTGTCTCAGTTTGATCCCTGAGCCTTTTGATAAAAATAATGTGGTTTTGTGCCTTATTAGAAGCATGGTTGAGTGCAAACCCTGGCAGGGCTGTGCTGGGTGTGAGGGATCAGGGAAGGTCAAGGATGTGCTGAGTACAGAGGCTCTGGCAAACAGAGGGTTTGTCTCTGTGCTCTCAGCTTTCCACCTTCATTTCCCACCCTTCCACCATCAAGATGCAGGGATGTGCAGGAGAAAATTCACGCTGTCTAATTTTAGATGTCCAATTTAGGTTGCTCCTGGCTGTAACAAAGCACAAGCTCTGCTTGCTGCAAGTCCCTTCAGTCAGTTTTCCATTTGAGCAGAAAGCACAGTGGGAGCAGCTCCACATCTCAGCCCTGCTCCCCTCCAGAGCTGTCAGCAGGCCTCTGGGCTCTCACTGAGCACCCAAATCAGATCCCCTGTAGGGGCAGAACCAGTCATTGCATGGCAATTTTGTTGTTGAGGGAGCTCATTTTATTGTGGAGGTTTCTGTGATAAATCCTCGACGTAAGCAAGGCTTGAGGAAGAAAGGAGCCAAAGCACTTCTAAGTGGGAAAGCTTCACAATGAGCTTGGGGTAAAGCTCAATTTTCAGCATATGCCTGGAAGGGTGGGAATGATTTCCATGATCACCTGCTGGGTCATCACTTCTCCTGCTGCTCTGTCCCATTGGCTCTTGCAGCTCTGGGTCAGTGAGCAGCAGAAGGCACCAGCTCTGTGCTCAGATTAGGGGAGGTAGGAGCCTTGCTGGGGTTATTTCTTGTATCACCTTAAATTAATTTAATGCTTAAAATAGAGACAAGCCAGTTTTGAGGGATTTAAACCTGAAAATGCCCTGGGAGCAGCCACTCCCTGCACTCTGGATGGGCCCACCTGTGCCCACCCTGTGCCAGGTGCTCCAGGAGAACCTCCCTGAGCAGGGACTGGCACCAGTGGTGTCTCCAACCTCACCCATCACTCTGGGATGGTCTGGGGGAGGGCAGAAACAGCCAGGACATTTCTCTGTGGGGCTGGTCTGGAAGCAGGAGCTGCCTGGAGGGAGATCTCTGCAATCAGGGAGGTTCTCCTTTCTCATCCCCAGAAATTTGGGAGGTTTGTGGCAGCCTGGGCAGCCTGAGAGGCTCTGCACCATTTGCTGGGGCCACCTGTGGTTGTGGCTTTAGAGGATGTGTCACCATTTCACTCTGGCATCCGTTCAAAGTCCTAATTCTGTGCATCAGTGTCTTTCAGATGAAGAAAGTGAAATCCTTTCTTGCCCCTGGTGCCTGAGTAAATTGATATCAAATTCTCTAATGAAAAGACAACTGTTGTCAGCAGAGGCAAGCAACAAGAAAATCTGGGACAGGAGGTAACTTCATGATGGATTCTACATCCTCAGGGACTTTCTAAGCTCTGAGGATTAATTTTCTATTATATCCACGTGTGGGGCTTCCCTTAAATACACTTCCACTAACAACTTAATACTTTTTTCAATTACAGTATCATAAAATGCTACAACTTTTTTTGACATTCTGCCACTTGGAGGCCAAAGCTTTCACCACTGTGACTGATGTTACCACCTTTTGCTTTTCTTAAATGAAGCATCTTTTTGCTGCCCCACTGAAGCCACAGTTTTGTGGAGAAAAAGGGAAAAACAGAGAAAAACCCCCTTGGGAACTGAACTTCTGCAGGGGCTTGCACTCCATGAGCTTGATCTTCAAGTCCTGATGGTCTTGCAAATCCTTCAGAAGTGCCTTTTCTCAATATTTTAGCTCAGTTGCCTCAGTTTACTTTATTATCTTTATTTTTTATTAGATTTTTTAATCTATTCTTTATTTTACCATCTCTATTTCCTGTACAGTAAGTCTAAGAGAGCTTTCAGACAAAAAAAGAGTATTTTTACTTGTCCACATTCTTGACTGTGTGAGACAAAGCCAGAGCTCCAGAGATCCAGAATTTCCAGCAGTGCATCAGAATTTCATAATGCATCTAAAAATGAATTGCTCAGGGTATGTGCCAATGGCTTATCAACAAGAAGAATTTGGAGAACTACAATTTATAACCTGTTTTAGGAGAGTGGTCAGTGGCTCATTTAGCTTGGAGTTCTCCACCTGGAAGTGTAAGGAGTTGGAGAAGGAAAAATAGTGTGAGGTGTCTGAAAATGAGCTAAGGGGAGGCTCCAGCATTGGTGGGGCTGTGTTCCCCTTTGGAACACTGATGGATCAGTGCTGTGGGGCCACTTCTGTCAGAACAAGGCTTGAGAGGACTTCTTCACCTGGGAACTCACAGAACCCTTTTGATTTTGTTGGCACTGAGGAGAAAGGATGCCCTGATTTCACAGGACAGCTCAGAACTCTGTAATTTTAGGAACACTACCCCAGTTGCCCCCAGGTAAATCAGTATTTTTTACGTTTTTATGATTTTATAACCGAAATTAGATATCCTTAATGCAGATACATGATTTTACAGCAAAATATTACTAAATCAGGAGAGGATGAATTGAGAAGCTGGAGGTGATTGCAGAAGGAGCTTGGGCAGGTGTGGAGATTCCCATGGGAGAGCAGAAGGCTCCTTGTGCAGGCAGAGACCAGGAGCTCTGTCTGTCCCCAGCCAGGATGGAATCATGGAATGGTTTGGGTTTGAAGCACCTTAAAATTCATCCAGTCCCACCCCTGCCATGGAGGGACACCTTCCACAGTCCCAGGTTGCTCCAAGCCCTGTCCAACCTGGCCTTGGACACTTCCAGGGATCCAGGGGAGCCCACAACCCAAGGACTGAGTCAATAGAAGTGTTGGAAAACAAGGCTGCCCAGCTGCTCTCCCACATTTTCCATCTCCTTCAGTGAGGGAAAGAGGGAAAAGCCTTCCTGACACAATGTTCACAGGGGACACGTCACCGAGTGTCAGCGCAGGGAACATGAACTGATCCCAGTTAATCTTCCCTGCTTCCTTCTGCACCTCCATTTTATAAACTGAAATTGGCAGGGAATTATGGCCACAAAACCTGATTTCTGCCTCAGTTCTGCTCCTCGGCACAGAACTACCTGACAATTAATATTTGTGTATACCTTTTGAAATCTGTGACCTTTGGGGAGTTGACAGAGCTATAATATTGGTCTTTGTGTGCTCGCCTGGCTTTTAAAGTCCCTGCCTGGTGGATGTAAGTTCAGTGGATACAGATCTGAAACTTGATTTCCTCAGTATAGCTGCATTAGCATTCAGCTGTGGGTATGTAAGATAATAGTATTAAAAGCAACCTTCCATCCTGTTGTCATGGATGCAGCACAGCCCAATCCTGGGAGCACTACACCACCAGTCTTTGTACAATCTCATTTTTATCTACAAATTTTGATTTAATTATACCAGAAATTCTGCAGCCTTCTATAATATATGATTTTATTTTCCATTTCAAGCATAAAAATGTAAGAATTGAGCAGCTCGAGCTCTTTGTCCAGCGCTCTTTTTTTTTTTTTTTTTGCATTCCAAGTATCTGTCAGTATTAGTTATGAGACTGTGTGAAATAAGTAGCCATGAAAGATGCCTGCTTTTATGACAGAATGAGTGGTTTCATGAATTTTAAAGGAGCACATTTGTATTTTCTGTTCTTGAACTACATGGGCTACTCGCAAATATGACAGAAGATAATTGTTTGAGGAATTATGATGCCTTTCAAGATTTTGCGGGATATTACTATTTTCATAATCTTTCATTTATCAGCTCCTGCTGCCTTGATTTATTTATGGGTGTAATTTGGAAATTAAAGTACTCCCACTCTGGCAGCAAAGGTACATGTTTGCCTGGCGTGGCTGGTGCTCCCTCCCCTCGGCAAGGATAATGCATGTGCTAATTTTTGTGTCAGACACCCGGGGAAGGTGTCAGGGCTGGGGGCAGCCAGGTGTGATCCCAGCCCACGTGAGGCACGAGGGGAGAGCCTGGAGCCCTGGGATGAGCGGGGATTTCAATCTGCAGCAGCACCCATGGCACCAGGCAGAGCGTGTGCTGCGTTTGTCAGGGTTTAAATGAAGTTTATCAGGGTTTAAATGAAGGCATTGTTAGCAGGGATTTGGTGTGAGCGAGTCGAGGCTTCGAGCCTTTAATTGACTCGGGAAATCTTTTTAGTTGTGATTAGAGGGACAGATACTCAGCTGGTGAGGACTGATGGCGCTCCATTGAATCAATTTTCATACCCTGTCTGGAGTCAATGGAGCAGGGCTCATTTATAACCCTGTACCTGGCCTGTTATTATAAAAAAACATTCCAAGCCTGAAATCTGAGTGGTACAGTAACCTTTTATCAGGGAGATGCTTGGCTCAATTTAAAAAAATTCATCAAAATCAGGGGTAAAATCCTTGGGCTAATAAATTCAGTGGCATGAGTTATTTCCATTTGGCTGGGAATTTAAGTGTGGAAACCTATGGCTGTGTCCTATTTGCTTGAAAGCTCGGTGATGGATCTGCCATACTTTCATATTTAGCATAAGGTTGTCTTCTTAAAGACTAAAATGAAGCATCTCTATATCTATATGAAGCATCTCTATATCTGTATGAAGCATCTCCATATGAAGCATCTTTTAAAGACTAAATGAAGCATCTCCATATTCTTTTCTGGTTTAGCCTTGAAGTATTTTTATTTTTTTTCCCTTGGCAATATTATCTCACTTTCCATCCCGTGATAACTGCATAGAAGGATTTTATTTTATGGTTTAAAAAAAAAAAATCATCTGGATATCTCTCTGTAATAAACTTGTCCCTAACATCTGAATATTATCACTGAAGATCCCCTCTCGAAATTCTGTGCATGCCCGTAATTAAACTGCTCTGAAAGGTGCAGTCAGGAGAACCAGGCACCAACATTATGGAGTGAAAATTAAAGAGGCAAAACATCAGAGTGTCTACTGTATGTGCCTGCTGTTAGACACTCAAGCATGGAGAACAGGATACACCTCTATGGATGGATGGCTTTCCTTATTAAAAAAACACAGTAGGACTCACAGTAGGGGAACACACTAAAACAAGGCTTTGTAGTAATTTCCTTGAAAGAAATTTCCCAAGATAGCAACTTAAAAAAGCTTTTAATCTCACAACTGGCTCTATAGTGAGTTTTACTGGAGCTGGGATAAAAAAGGCCGTTAGATTGCAGCTGATCTGGTGGAGTTGGTCTGAAGCCTCTTCCCTCCCAAGAAAAGGATTAGACTTCCCTTGCACCAGAACAAGGGTTGAATAGATTGATGTGATTCTGGCATATTTAAGAACCTTAAACACTTATCTCTCAAGTCTGAAATGATGTGGGAAAACAGAAGTCCCCTTTCCCAGCTGGAATACTTGGCCAACCACGCTGCCGCGCGGCACCAATACGTTAGAGCAAGGTTCCTTCTTCATGTCTAAATTTGAAACCACTGTCCCTCGTGATTTTGAGCTGATGTTTTATTTTGGGTCTCTGAGCAGTGTCCTTTACCACTTGGAAGGAACATAAAGTGCTTCTCATGAATTTCTGAAGAAGAATCCAACAGGACCATGTCCTGCAGCATCTCGTTGTGCTGCACTGGGCCAGGAACTCCCTCACTGAGATTTGCCTGACCTGTTGTCTATTCTACATGACAATTAAACACCAAAGTAAGGGGAAAAAAACCCCAAAATCTGGCCAAATCCCCATGCAAATCTACTGGAAGTCTGTCCGGTGTGTTTCAGTTACCTGATAACTCTGAAACTGCTCTGGCTGCGGCTTTGTGCTGCTCTTGGTGTCCAGGGCCACACTCTGAAATCCTGTGGTTTCTCCTCAACCTTCTGTTTCCCTGTTTTGGTGCTGTGGCCGTGGGGAGGTGGTCCCATGGGTCTGGTAGAAGGGGCTGGAGGCTGGAGGGGCAGCAGGAGCTGCCCACCCTCCCTGCAGGCAGCACCAGAGTGCCCAGCACCGTGTGTGAGCATCGGCAGAGGAGAGGGAACATCTTGTACCTATCTTGTGTCAGCAAGCTGAGAACAGGCAAGGAACATGTCTGATAATGTGTTTCACATTGAAATAATTAAAGAGAATTGTTGCTGGAGGGAAATGTGCCTTTAAAAATTAACCCTGACATCTCTCCGACAATTTGGCGTATTACAAGAGATCCTTTTTTCCCCTCTCTTTTTTTTCCCCCTTCTTTAGTTTTACTAAACTTGATATGCATTTTTCAGCACTTTGGAAAATGCAGAGCCTTTGAAAACTTCCCTGTATGAATAGTCTATACTTACAAGAGCAGCCCATCTATTTTCCACTGAACTACTGCTAGGAGTGATGTTTAAAGGAACGGGGCTGAAGTAAATGACACGTTCTGCAATGCCCTGGAGCCTCTGCTAGTTATTATTGTTTGAATCTCTGTCTTGATTGCATATATTGCAGTCTTCTATCACACAGGGAGCCAGTTTTGAAATCTGAATGTTGTTCCTCAAATAACCATCGAGTAGCTAGCTTTATTATTTCTTCTTACGCTGAAAAAATATCCTTGGAAATTGAAAGTAGTCATTTCCATAAAGCACTCAAAGTTTAAAAATGTTCTTTTTGAAGGAGCTGGAGTATTTGAAAACAAATGTTAATGTCTATAAGTGCAATATTACTTATTTTTTTAAAGTTCAAGCTGTGGCAACACCAATTACTTTCACATTTTTGTCATCTGCAGGAAGTTAAATATACAAACAGGTATCAGTGACTGGGAAGTTTGGCTTCACTATATCACGGCTATAAAGTTATTTACTGGTTGAAAAATTGTGCAACTTTTTATTGGGGTGATTTTCTGTATTTTCTGTTCTCCATTAGATCATAATTTGTTAGTCCAGGGGTAGGAAATGTTGGGTTTCTCTCCCTTTATTTACTGATTTGAAGCTGCATTTCCAGCCTGGAAATGGCACAGGAGGTGGCAGGGCTGGTGAGGCTGCTCAGGCTGCTTTTCCTCTCCAGTCTGGCTGGGACCATGGGAGTTTTCCAGGCTCTTTCCCTGTGCTGGTCACCAGGAGGAACCTGAGGCTGTTATTCCAGACCTGGTGGCTGGAATCCTGCAATTCCTCAGTCTGAGGAATGGCTGAGGGGCTGCTGAGGCATCCCTGGATTTCAATTCTGCAACTAAGGAAGCAGGCATGCAAATCGTCCTTCAGATGCGGCAAAGTCTTTTTGGTTTTTTTTGGTTTTTTTTTTTTTTTTTTTTTTTTTTTTTTTTTTTTTTTTTTTTTTTTTTTGTTGTTTTGTTTTTTTTTTTTTTTTTTTTTTTTTTTTTTTTCTTTTGAATAATGTGTGACCCGATGGGAGGCAAACACAGTGCACTGCACAGGAGCAGGAACACACTTTTAATTTATACCTGCAGTTCCCAGGTTGCAGGGCAGATTCCTGGGTGACACTCTCTGTCCTGGAGCACCTCAGTTTGGGGTTTACATTGACAAAATCACCTTGCAGCATCCAAACCTTCCTGCTTTCCTTAATCAGGGAGAAGAGATTCAGCCTCATATTTGCTCTTCCCTTGGACTTTTGACAATTTGGTGATTTTGGGCACAATCCTCCAAGATGCTGAATACCCCCATGGGTGTTTAACCAGGACAGCTGATGGTTTGTGATGCTTCCTGTGACTGGGTGCTTCCTTAGTTAAATTTAAAATACAAAATACTTTAAAAACACTCCTTAAAAATATTTCTCTTGGCTTGGGAAATATTTTTGCCCTTTTTATAAAACCAGCAGCTGAAGAAGTATCTGTTAGCTGCTGGGCTATGTGCTATAAACCTGGCTGTACACAATATTGCTGGGATGTACTTTTTGGCTATTAAAGGCTCATTAAAAAAATTAAAGTCCCTACAATTTACAATATTTTCCATTGAAATAGCATGTTAACACATTTCTTTAATCAGTGTGTAACTGTCAGGGGAAAGAACAATTCATCTAGTATATGCATACATTAGGAAAAAAAATTATCAGATTTAATTTTATTTGTTTTATATTCAGGGCTTTTTTGAAGGAATTCCTGCAGGGAAATGGTTAATCTATTTTTAACTAAAGCTTACTTTTGTAATCTATCCAGTGCTTAGAGTTCTGTCATTGATCTATGATTTATGTGATTTAAACCACCTCTTGGCTGTAACATTGGTTTCTATCCAAGATGCTGAGCTGAATACTAATTACGAGATCAAATTTATGCTGTTGGGCTAAGCAGCTGAAGGAGCTTTCCATGCAGGACTCCCTTAAACCACGCCACCGTTCAGCATTAGTGGAATATTTGGTGAGGGGGATGGGGAAAAAAAGCTGGAAAAGGGGGAAAAAAAATACAGCAAGAAAGCTGAAGTGTCCTTTGAAAGCTTTATTTTTAGTTCTCTTGAATGAGTGCACAGTGCTGGATGCAGAAATTCAGCGTGTGAATATGCACATGGGGCTGTTTTTCCAGCAGAATCTCACTAATTCCCCCTAACGACTGGGAAACCCACTGAGAAAAGCCAAATGGCACCAGCGAGCAAACAAATAAATATGATTGAGGAGATTTTATTCCAAGATGTATTTTATGCCTTTATTTTGACAAGTATCACGTTGTCAGAATGATTTATGGTATTTCAGAGCATACCAGTAAATGCACTGTAGGATGGGTCCTCACAGGAAGAAAGTCTGGGTAACAATAGCTTTGCTTTGCCTCTCCTCAAAGCATTTTTGCTGAGAAATCAGGCAAGAGCACCAATTTTATAGAAAACATAGGTTTCCTCCAGTAAGAATGAGTACCAATTCTATTCTCCTGCATCACCTTTGCAGAAGAGGTTGGGATGGCAGCAATTTTCTTAGGGAGAAAAAGAGTCAAAACCTGCTCCAAAGAGCTCAGAATCCAAACCCCAGTCTGAATAAAAAAGAAATTTCCTATTGGAATTTTATTGGTTATAATG